>NC_134689.1:163166841-163480055 GCF_050947455.1 Rhinoderma darwinii
CATTTTGTGTTAGAAAAGAAAAGCAAATCTTTCTAACATTATGAAAGGTGCAGTCCCGACAACAATGTGACGCAACTGGTCAATTTAAATAATGTAGCACCAAATCACCTGACAATACAATGGGTAAGGCAGGCAACCCTAAAAAGAAGCTACTGACTTTTTATGCATTTTTCACTACCACATGCATACCTGGCCAACACATCTTGTACCACCAGAAAGCAGCGTGATTCTTTACAAGTACACTCTAAATCAATACTACATCATGCCATAAATGAAGACAGAGAGGTGCATTGATTTAAACAAAAAGAAAAAAAAAAAAGAAATAGGCTTTGAAGGGAACCAGACTCTTAATGGGATCATCTGGACTCCAACCAATCCAAGTGGAGAGCAAAACATACTACTTGAGAATATATATTTAACACATAGGCCAAATATATTGTGCCAAATCCTAAAAATAAAGATTTGTATCAACTCGGCAACACATTTTTAACAATTCGCATCATTTCTAGCAGCTGTCCTTACAAAGCAGACAAAACACTATCCGAAAATCACACCATTAGAATCTTGTACACGTGAAGAACAACATACTACGGAGATCATAAAACAAATCAAAAAGATTTTCTCTTTTCACGATGGTCCATCAGGACCATAAAGGCGGCTCACAACCCTCCATCCGCATCTGCCTGATTTGACTAGGAATCTTTACCTGCAGAAAGGATTTGCATGATTTGCCTGCCTTGCCTGTTTGATTTCTACTGCAAGTGAATATAAATGTGAATGTCTGTAAATCAGAGCAACAGACCAATCTCACGTCATTTAAGTTTACCCGAGATCAATAAGTATCGGCCGCCTTCCAGTAATGTTTAGGATAGCTTTACCAATGAGAGCCGGAAAGTTTTACTTCAGAAAATTAGTGGGACTTGAGCAATAGTGTTAAGACCAGTACAATATTTTCTAGCCTCAGGATCCACTTGGCACGTATGGAAGGTATGATAGGGTTACTTCATATGCATTTAGGGGTAGGTCATAAGCTGCTGATCTTTAGAACAAGGCAGACGCATACAAATTCCCCACTCTTCCGGTTATCGCTACACAGCTATGGAGCCTCTGGGACACTGCACTTTTAAATGGCTTCTAAATGTGACAATTTTATGTAATATTTTAGACTTTCAAATATATGACACTCTGGTAAATGCAATATTAACCTTTAATTTGACATTGACAAGCAGTCTCCATAAAAAACCACAAAACAAACTGCCTTTCAAGAACAAAAGGTGACCTCTCCGTTCAACCTGACTGTATTTCCCTCAAAATGACCTCTAATGTCATCTGAAAATCAACAAGACAACAGAAGTCTGAAGTGAAAATTCTCATAAAAGTCCTGAATTAAAGTGGCCACAAAATGCAAGTGACAGTTAAATGGTCTGAAAGATGTGTCAAAAGCCTAGACATCATCTGATGAATACTGAGAGGTCCACACTGTGGGGGAGAAGCTGAAAAACAACAAGCCGACAGCTGGGCACATTACGTTGGCTACGTGGTACAGATTTCACAGCACAGTACATCATTAATGCTAACATATTGGAGGACTATATAACCTTTACATAAATCTGCACAGTACACATTTTATCTGGGATATATAATTAGCTATATACCGCCCACGTCCCTGAGGAGGATCTGACAAAAAAAAAAAACCACAATAAATGTACATGTTAAAAATGGCGGTGGATATAGGCTGGGGTATATAATTACAGTGGGAATATATATATATATATCCCCCGCTTTTCATGCAGGGTTCAATTACAGAACAAGCATGCATATATACACACAGGTAGAGTGGATAAACTAAAGTTGGCAGCACCCTGCATGAAAATGCTACCACGTTGCCATATGGCAGAGACTGCTTCCAGATGTGGCAAGGACTACGCTACAATAAAAAAAAAAATGGAGAGATACTTTTAAAAATAACATGGAAACTTTTGTCTTTTTTTTACCCGGTAGATTGACGCTTTGGAAAAAATATAAATAATGATGCCATATTCTTGGGCTTACAAAATAGGATCTGAGAGAGATATCTCACAGGTCAAGTAAAGGTAGGTAAAGCCGAGGAAGAGGTACCATTCAGCTACCTAATCTCCTATTACCCTAGTGTTCGCAGGCATACAATCCACGCAGACTTCCTCGCAAGCTAGGAAAATCAGTGCAGCTGTGACCGACACACACACACACACACACACACTTGTATGAATCAACAAGCAGTTGTGCTGTATACTTGCCTTCAATTGTCAGCGTTTGGAATGAAGGGAAGCAGAAATCGACAAGGAAAAGAGAGAGTGCTCATGTTGCGGGACTAAAGCTCTTACATTCCTGTGAAGAATTTCACCTACTAATCCTGTAAAGTGGGCCGGCTACTACTGAGAGGCAATGCCCGGAGAGAAGTGGAGGCTCTGGCTCTGTGATTCTGGTGGAGAGGCTACTCTCCAGCTCCCTCCTTCGCTCCTCCCAGCTCAGATACGTGGACTTCTTCTCTGATCAGATTTCCTTTAATGATCCAGGCAGCGCACACTGCCTTGCCAGCCAGTATGTTCGCTATGCAGGGCAAGTGGGTCAGGAGCTGCACTTCTGAAGCACCATTCACTGCCAACTACTTTCATTACCAACACTACATCAACAAGTTAGTGCTCCCCTCTAAACAGGCTCACACTTATGTACATTTACTTGCTCTAGGTGAACTGTAATAGCAAATTGAGGTATAATGCAATGGAATAAGCCAGAGGTATGGTATTTTCCCACATAAATGACATTATCTACTGTAGATGTGGACATTTTTCCAGCTTATCCATCAAAGATTTCCTATATACACACAAAACAATACATATACTGTATTATAATACAGTAGCTTCACAATGAATGTGTCTGTACTGTATTCACAATCACAGAATATCACTATCTCTTACTACGAAGCCCATTGTGCTACACATTTATTAACTAGTATTATACAGCCTATTAATCTGTAATTATAGAACATTTTCTCTATAAAATAATACAAAAACACCAGTAAATAAAAGTCCTTGTGCTGCCACTTATAGCCTTCTCTTCGCTATAGCTGTAAAAAAAAACAAAAAAAACCATGGCTTCCAATACAGCAACCATGAAGGTTGTCCCCCAACTGTCCCAAAGTTGCCATTCAGGAGTCAGGAAAAGCTGTGTGAAAAGGTGTTAACTTTAATGGTGGCTGTTTTGGCGATCATCCTGGTTTCCAAGAAAAATACACATTTTACCAAGCTTTTTAGAAGGCCCGATTCACATCTGCGTTGGAGGCACGGTTATTGGCCTGTGTTGCAGATCCGGTCAAAAATACCAAAAACAAATAGTGCAGTATTCTGCGCTATTGTTTCCGGTAAAACCACAGATATTCCAACGGAACCCATTAAAGCCAATGGGTTCAGTCGGGAAGATGTGAACTAGCCCAAGCTTAACAGATGACAACTTAAAGGGAACCTGTCACCAGCATTTCACCTATTAAACCAGCAATACCTGGTGGTAGTGGGTGAAAAAAACATTTGTATGTAACATATAATTATCTTCTAAGTCGGCTCTGTAGCTTTAGTATTCAGTTTTTTTGTGTTCCTGTGCCGTATACGAATGAGCATAAGAGAGTCATATCTTCTTTCGAAAAGAGACATATCTGCATTCCTTAAGCCTTTCTTAGTTAACCCCGCCTCCTTACTTTCGGTTGACCGCTCCTCGCCTCCCCCAGCACACATGAAATCCCGTGCTTGCACATTGATGTCCTGATGCCCGGGACACCATAGCAGCGCATGGGCAGTAACTAGATTTGAGACCAGGACGAAGCAGGGAAGGGTATTAGACCATACATGACAGGCGCATGCACGCTATATCAGACGAGATTTTGGCACTCAGGGCGGGCCAGTTTCCGGCAGTGGGCGGGCATAAGAAGAGGAACAAATGAGGCTGCTGGATTATTACCATAAAAGGCACAAAATGTTTGCAGACCGTTATTTACGGTCCGAGGAGGAGTTTAGGAGACGCGATAACGGCAATGAACTTTTGACAGCAGCGGCCAGCGAGGGGTGAGTAGAGTTCAATAGGTGACATGCTGGTGACAGGTTCCTGAAAGCGATGTTTTGGATTTAGGTGGAAATCCTATTTAGTGTACCAATCATGTTGTTCTTTCTTAGTTTTTGAAATGCTGCCACAAAAACATAGAATACCCATGCGTTTTTACAAAGTGTCGCAGCTGTAAGTCTATGACCATTAAATTCAAAGCCCGATTACATGCTTGCGTTTCTACAAAACCAACAAAAAATGCGTAATGTGAACCCAGCCTAAACAGGTATACAATTCTTATATTTATACTGGTCTGAACATCGTACAGTGGGACAATCCCCTGCTTCCCTTCACATACTTAGAGTTAAATTCTACAATTTTGGCTGCCTGCAACTGCAGCAAGAAATATACAATTTCCACTGAACTCGATAATGCATTTGTCTTCAATAAGCTCACCCTAGTGGAGTGAGTCAGAATATTTTTTTTTAACTCTATGGCTGTGACGGGAAGCAGGAGCTTTTAACTCTGTATCAGAACAAACAGAACTCTGACTCCTATAAATATATATTATGTAATCAATCTGAATAGATCCAAAATTCAGTTCTAAGTATATCAAAATAAGTACACTTTAATCCACTAGTAACGTGCTATGACTGTTCAATCATGTGTTCAATCACCGGTTTTCATCATGTTACAGCCATACGTCAGAGGTATACCTCCGACCTAAGGCTGCAATGTATGCCGCTGTATTGGCATACAATGGCAAAGGTTGCTAATAGTCTCCCACAGTAAAACAAAACAAGCCAATGGAAATGTTTGGTGTACATGCCTGGGTATTACCAGTTGTGGGGTGTACCTACACAGTCTAACACTATTCAATCAATGCCAACATTCATGGTAAGTCCCAATTTATTATACATTTCTAGGAGGAATAACAGAGGAATGGCACACAGAGTTCTAAGAAAAGAAACTGCAGAATTGTGATTTTATGTGGCATATAAGTATTAACTAGAACACACATGTCGAGAGCAGACATGACCTCTTTAACAGGGGCAGACATACCATTAGTGCAACCTGTGCAGCTGAACAGGAGCCCTGCATGAAAAGGGGCCCACTGCTACCTCAAAAGGAAAACGAATAGTGGTTTTATTAAATTGTACATAAGAGATTAGGGTATAATGCTTACCCAACTAAAACTGGCATACCAGTAAGGGATTTTTTGCATCACAATGAAGGAACTTGTTTATAACTAGCAATAGTCATCAAATTAGTAGCTGTATTCCAAGAGACCCATATACAGTTATTGCACGGGGGTCCTCTGCGGCCTATACTAAACTTCTTGTGAAAGGAGCAAACAAGCGCCGATCAACGAGCTGTCTCGTTGATCGGCGCTCGATTACATGGCCCACGTTGGGTCATGTAATACCACCTTAAGACTCCTCTTTTCCTGCCTGACTTCTGCAAGCATCATTTGCTGCATTTGGATTAGTTCACCTAACAAGATTGATCTAGCCATTGAAGAGTCAAAGTTCTTCTAACCTGTCCCAGTGCCCCTCTTGATGTACCGCAGGAGGTTTCCACTTCACCACCTTTACTTACAATTTTGAATAGACTTTCTTTTGCAGATGTTACTATGCTGATTATACACACATTTCTCAGCTCCTGACCTTGCTATTTTACAAATTCATGCACCTGCGTGGTTTGCAGCTGTATCACTTTTAGGTTGTCCATCTACTGAAAAATGAACAGTTAAAACCAAATTGTTCTTTTCCGTACAGCTCTATCAAACACACTCACATAAACACAAGTTGACCTATCTTGCGGTAGTTCATCAAACTCGCTGCACAATACGAAAAATGATAAAAGTAAGCGATCGGTATTATAAAGTATCTTCCATGGAAATAGACCTGAAACATAGGTAATGGGTACTATCGCACCAAAACAATGCCTTCCCAAACAGTGGCTGTATGGATGTACTACATTCAATTGTGCATGTCCCTTTAGGGTAATTTGCCAAGGATCACTCAACCTGCTCCTTGTAAAGATGACATGTTGTGGAGATCATAATTCTTGTGGCTGTCTTGAGCCACTTTGGGAAAGGTTTCTATACTTTGCCCTATATCTAATGTGGTTTTTTTTGCACTAAATATCCGGTTCATACATGAAGTGGCAATACGCAGCGTGAATAAAGCATTAGGTTTTGGTTTTCACACACACAGATTTAGGTAATAAATCAGAGCAAAATCAATATTTGGATGGTTGATCTGAGATGTCGTTTCCACACACGTTTTACAGGAAAAAAAAACAACAACATCTTCCGAAGTTCATCTTTTTTTATAAGTCTGATTTCAACCATGGAAACACACCAATTTAGATTGCTACTGGTCTTATGTATAAACCGAGCAGTAGATTGTAAACTGTTTAGAGCAGGGTCTTTGTTGTTATTGTAGATTCCTTGTGCCACTTACACTTGTATCTGCATTCTCAGGACGAAGATACAGTTAAATACTATGGCAGAGCATGGAGCGATCAGCTCTCTGCTGCACCATTCACTCTCATAAGCTGCAGGCCACGTTAGGCCTGCAGCCTATGAGATACTGGGACAGGACCACTGCGCAGGCCAGCACGATGCATTGACGTCAATTGCACCCACCGGTATGGTCTTCGGCTCGGCACAGGTAAGCACGATGACATCACTACATCGCACAGGAGTCCCATCTTAGCGTCTCATAGGCTAAGGGTCTAAAGTGATTGAGGAAGCCTGCAGCCTGAGAATTTGAAGCCCTGTTCATCGTGGGAGAGAGCATTAGTAATACTGCCACCAACAAATAAAACGCAGTGGGGGCCAATAAGAGGCACCACTACTGAGAAAGGGCCACTATGGGGGAATAATTACTGGGTGGCACAGTAACTGTGTAGGGGGAACCAAGTTGGCACCACTTCTGAAGGGATGCCCAATTACTGTGTGGGACACTATTATTGTGTGGGGAACTGAGTGGATGAGGATGGGCTGGAAAAGCAAACATCCAAAGATGTCTGGGCAAACTCTGCAGAGACGAGTCATAGAGGTCTGGATCGGATTGAAAAGTAAAGGAAAGTGGATGACTACAATCAAAGAAGACGTTACCCATGAGTCACTGGAATGAACTGTACTATATTAACTTATATGGTCTACAGCGCCATTATACTCCGTGGAGCGCCAGTGTAGTACTGGTATGTGATGTATTTTTGGATACAGGTTCCAGGCCCCACAAAACAGATTTTTATTATAAAGGAAATTCTACAGTGTACTGATGAGGTGGTGTACCTAAGCCCACCATGTGTTCAAAAACTTGTTTTATACAGTACATTTGTGGTCTTCAATTTTTTTTTAGGGGGGGGGGGGGGTGGGAAAAAAAAGTGTGCTTTAGAGCTCAGGTCTCTTTTTAGACCCAAGCAATGCATGATAGCAAATTTCTTTGTTTTGAAACTCAAACATCATGCACTGCCAAATCTCTTTTCACGCAATTTACTTTGCTGAATAATACATCAGTGTTGCCTTTCCGTCTGAGGTTTCCGTCGGGTTAACCCCTCGACAGAAAGGCAGTCGACTGCTCTATTAGTTCAGTCAAGAACAACGGAACCCTGTCACAAGGGTGACAAACGGAAACCACTACAAACTTTTCC
Source organism: Rhinoderma darwinii (assembly GCF_050947455.1). NCBI lineage: Eukaryota > Metazoa > Chordata > Amphibia > Anura > Rhinodermatidae > Rhinoderma > Rhinoderma darwinii. The sequence goes on from NC_134689.1 coordinate 163,174,579, forward strand.
GTTACCATTGAGATCAATGGAGAGGGAAACGGAAGGTTTCAGTTTGCTTTTCCGTTGAGGGGTTAACGCAACAGAAACCCTCAACGGAAGGGAAATGCTGATGTGAACAGGCTCTAAAGCTTCAATTAGAACAAACACGGCAAGGCTATTTTGCAGCATGTTGTTAGTACTTTTTCTGAAGGAAAAAAATATATGATCAAATATTCTCATTGCGGTCTATTTTAAAACATATCATCATGAAAAACAGCTGAGACACAACTATCAAGAGAATGAGATGGCAATTTTAATGCATATGCCAAGATGAATTCTGTGTGACATAGATTGACATTACATATTTTTAGATTTAGTTCTCATAATGGCAAAAAAAAATTCCAACAGCTAGCTTATGTCACGTCAAATATTAAAAATACTTCCCATGTCTAATGCTGTTTCCATGGAATCCATGACGAGAGAAAGCTAAATTCATAAATGCTGTAAAGCTTAAAGAAAGCACATTTTATAACTATAAAGAAAAATTTATATAGCATTATTAAAATCTCACTAAATCGAATTAAACAGCCTTAAAACTACTGGTATGTAGATAACAGTTTAGAAAGGGAGACATTTATCTATTTTCAGATCCTCTATGCACCTACAATTACCTGAGGTCTCACGCTCACAAAAGAATATTGGAAAATCTGTGCGTGTTAAATTGCTTCCAGAGCTCAATTCCTTGTTCTTCCACAGCCCGATTCTCCCCTGATCTTCAAATAGAGATATTGGGGGAGACTTCTCAAAACTGGTTCAAATGGAAAGTGGTACAGTTGCCTATAGCAACCAATCACAATCCACCATTTGATTTTCCAAAGAGCCACTGGAAAATTAAAGGTAGAATCTGATTTGTTGCTATGGGCAACTGCTCCACTTCTCATTTGAACCAGTTTTGATAAATATCCCCAATTTTATTTTGCTCAGAACTGAGCAAAGAATAGCCAGCTTGAAGGGGTCGCCTGGTATTAGAGACTTTTCTACTAATATATTTGCTCATTTCTTAAAATTAATTGACATGCATACAAGTTTTGCTCCGTTACCCCTCAGCAGCATTTACAACACGAGATACATAAGCCCGAGAGGTTATACAACATTATTTTCTATAGAATTGTCCAGGGATTTTATTTCTGTTTTTAAATCCTTTATTCTAATTTTGGTAAAAGAATAAAAAATAAAAATAATGGATGCAGCCATGCAGAGAAGGCCCTAACCCCTAAATGACCGCCAATATGCCTTTTTACAGCGGTTATGCCACAGCGCCGTCTTTTCATGAGGCTGTATCATAAGCCTGGTATAAAAGTGTCCTGTGCCACTAGAGCGGGTGCCAAGGTGTCTAAAGACAGCCGGGTTTGGGCTCGAATAGTTAGTAGTACGGCTGAAAAAAAGACACATGTCCATCAAGTTCAACCAAGGGACGGGAAAAGGGAAGGAAAAATTTCTACACATAGGAGCTAATACTTTTTTGTTCTAGGAAATTATCTAACCCTTTTTTAAAGCCATCTACTGTCCCTGCTGTGACCAGCTCCTGCGGTAGGCTATTCCATAGATTCACAGTTCTCATGGTAAAGAAGGCTTGTCGCCTCTGCAGGTTGAACCTTTTTTTCTCTAGACGGAGGGAGTGCCCCCTTGTTTTTTGAGGGGGTTTTACAAGGAACAGGATTTCACCATATTTTTTGTATGTGCCATTAATATATTTATATAAGTTAATCATGTCCCCCCTTAGTCGTCTTTTCTCAAGGCTAAATAGGTTTTAATCTTTTAATTAGCTTCGTTGCTCTTCTTTGTATTTTTTCCAACTCCAGGGCATCCTTTCTATGAACTGGAGCCCAGAACTGGACTGCATATTCTAGATGAGGCCTCACTAATGCTTTGTAAAGTGGTAATATTACATCCCTGTCCCGCGAGTCCATGCCTCTTTTAATACACGACAATATCCTGCTGGCCTTTGAAGCAGCTGATTGACACTGCATGCTGTTATTGAGTTTATGATTTACAAGTACACCCAGATCCTTCTCAACAAGTGAATCCGCCAGTGTAGCTCCCCCTAGGACATATGATGCATGCAGGTTGTTGGTACCCAGATGCATAACTTTACATTTATCTACATTAAACTTCATCTGCCAAGTGGACGCCCAAACACTTAGTTTGTTTAAATCTGCCTGTAATTCATGAACATCTTCCATAGTCTGAACTATATTGCATAGCTTGGTGTCATCTGCAAAAATAGAAATAGTGCTATTAATCCCATCCTCTATATCATTAATAAATAAGTTGAATAATAGTGGTCCCAGCACTGAACCCTGGGGTACACCACTTATTACCGGGGACCATTCAGAGTAGGAATCATTGACCGCAACTCTCTGGATACGGTCCTTGAGCCAATTCTCAATCCAATTACAAACTATATTTTCTAAACCTATAGTCCTTAATTTACCCATTAGGCGTCTATGGGGGACAGTGTCAAATGCCTTTGCAAAGTCCAAAAACACTAAATCCACAGCGGCCCCTCTGTCTAGGCTTCTGCTTACCTCTTCATAAAAACAGATTAGGTTAGTTTGACAACTTCTGTCCTTAGTAAAACCGTGCTGGCTGTCACTTATAATACTATTTTTTGTCACATAATCCTGCATATAGTCCCTCAATAGCCCCTCAAACATTTTCCCCACGATGGATGTTAAGCTTACTGGTCTATAATTACCCGGGGAAGACCTAGAGCCCTTTTTGAAAATAGGCACCACATTTGCGCTGCGCCAGTCCCTTGGCACTATACCAGTCACTAGAGATTCTCTGAATATTATGAAAAGGGGGACAGAAATAACTGAACTAAGCTCTTTAAGAAGTCTAGGGTGTAACTCATCTGGTCCCAGGGCCTTGTGCACATTTATTTTATTTAATTTAGCTTGCACCATATCTAGATTCATCCATTTCAGTATATCAACTGATATATTAACAGCACTGGCACCGGCTACATCAGCAGCTCTTACTTCTGTTGTATATACAGAGCTAAAGAATCCATTTAATAACTCTGCCTTCTCTTGATCCCCTGTGACTAACTCCCCATTACCATTATCTAGGGGTCCGACATGTTCAGACCTTGGCTTTTTAGCATTTATATACTTGAAGAATTTTTTGGGATTTGTTTTACTATCCTTGGCCACCTGCCTTTCATTTTGTATTTTTGCTAATTTTATTACCTTTTTACAGATTTTATTAAGCTCTTTATATTTTACAAAGGCTACAGCTGTACCCTCAGATTTGTATTTTTTAAATGCCCTTTTTTTGTCATGTATTGCCCCTTTCACAGAAGGTGTAAGCCATGTGGGGTTTAATTTGAGTCGTTTATACTTGTTACCTATAGGAATAAATTTTGCACTATAATAACTCAAAGTAGATTTGAAAATCTCCCATTTATCATTTGTCCCATTATATGACATTAGTTCTTCCCAGTCTATATCCTGAATTGCAGCCCTCATCCTGGGGAATTTGGCTTTCTTAAAATTAAATGTTTTTGCCCTCCCAGCCTGCGTTTGTTTTTTTACAGTATAGGTAAAATGTAACTATATTATGATCACTGTTACCGAGGTTTTCACGAACATTGACATTCCCAACAAGATCGGCATTATTAGAAATTACCAGATCCAACAGAGCTTCACCTCTAGTCTTGTCTTGCACAAACTGGCCCATAAAATTTTCCTGCAACAGGTTGAGGAAATGTCTCCCCTTTGCAGTTGAAGCTGAACCATGACACCAATTAATATCCCGGACATTAAAATCTCCCATTATCACTACAGTACCCACCTGTGCAGCCCGCTCCATCTGTTTATATAGCTGAACTTCCATCTCCTCAGTTATATTGGGGGTCTATAGATTACACCAAAAGTTATTTTTTCAGTGTTTACCTCCCTTTCTAGTTCCACCCACAAGGTTTCAACCTCCTCACAGTATTCACCCACTATTGTCTCTTTCACACTCGCCTTCATATCATTTCTCACATACAGACATACACCACCGCCTTTCCTATTTGTGCTGTCTTTCCGAAACAGTGTAAAACCCTGTAGATTTACAGCCCAGTCATGTGAAGTGTCCAGCCATGTTTCAGCAACACTAACTAGATCTATATTTTCTTCCAGTATCAAGGCCTCCAGCACCCCCATTTTGCTTGCTAGACTTCTGGCATTTGTGAACATACACTTTAACTTGCCTGTCAGCTTTTCACTTTTATTATCAGAAATGTGATTTGACATTATTTGGGCATTTTTATTTACACTGCTGTTTTGTAACAAAAGGATCTCCTTATCTTGTTGCCTAGTCCTCTCCCCACATTCTGTTTCTCCCCCCACCAATATAGTCTGACCCCTCTCTAACCTGGCTACCCCTTTTTTTTTCTACATTGACCTCCCTCCTCAGCCCTAGTTTAAATACTCCACCACCCCAGCTAGAATTCTCTCCCCCAGCACAGCAGACCCCCTTCCATTTAGGTGCAAATCATCTGGAGAATACAGTTTGTACCCCAATGAAAAGTCAGCCCAGTGCTCTAGGAACCCAAAGCCTTCTCCTCTACACCAAGACTTAAGCCATGCATTTAACTCCCTGAGCTCCCGCTGTCTTTCCTGAGATGCGCATGGCACAGGCAGTATTCCTGAGAATACAACCTTGGAGGTCCTTCCCTTCAGCTTGTAGCCTAGTTCTTTAAAATTATTCTTAACGCTCCTCCACCTACCATTTATTCTGTCGTTGGTACCGACATGGACCACGACAGCTGGATCATCACCAGCCCCTCCCAGCAATTTGTCCACCCGTTCCACCACATGCCGAACCCTGGCACCAGGGAGACAGCAAACCATTCGGTTGAGGTGGTCTTGGCGACAAATTATTCTATCCGTCTTCCTGATTATAGAATCCCCTACGACTATCAATTGTCTTGGCTTACCTGCATTACCATCCCACCGACTACTAGATGGGCTGTTCTCCCGGCTGTTAGAGAGATCAGTATCCACTAGGGCTGCCATTTCTGAGACTGACACCCTCGCATCATCACCCAACTTGGCAATTTTGGTTGGAATGTCAGAAACCGGATCAGCCTTCCTTTTCTTTGACCCCTTTCTACTGCCCCTAACTACTTCCGATCCAAACCATTTAACCCCTTTAATGCCACAGCCAATAGCAAATGTAGAATCTAAGTGGTTTCAGAGGGAGAGGGCACCCTCAGTCAGCCTATCGGCACTCCCTACGCAATCGCAGGATGCTGAAAGTTTCCATGGCAACCGGGGATCTAACAAAGGCCTCCAGGTCTGTCAACAGAGAATGCCCAGAGTCAGGACCTAATAGAATGCCTGTCAGTTTTACACAGGCAGGCATAATATACTACAATACAGAAGTACGATCAAATGATTACATAGTGAAGTCCAATAGTGGAACTAAAAAAAAATAGATCAATAAAGTGTATTATAAAACATGAAAAACCAATTTTACCCTCTTACAAAAGGCTTTAATATGAAAAAAAAAGCAAAACATTTCTGTTGTGCGTCTTATAGCCTGAATGCACGCAGCTGCCAGTGTATGAAGAAGCAGGAGACTGAGCTGCACGATTCAAAGGTCCTTGTAGTGCAGTATTATAAAAGAAGCATGTCCTGTGCTGTGTGTAAAAAAAAAATCTGATGTTATCTGCACACTAGGGCTGGACAATTATGACCTAAATCAAAATCACGATTAATTGAACATGCAAGCTCGATTACGATTATTGAACGATTTAGAGCAAACCCATTTTTACATGTCACACCCTCTATTTGCATGCTATGCCATTGAATATTTATCCCCTGAGCCTGCTGTATACTACTGTATATAATATACCCCCTAAGCCTGCTGTATACTACTAGTATACAGAAGGTTTAAAGCCGTGCTCGGTGCGCAATGTCAGCAGCCTCTCTGCTGCCATCGCCGTTGACCCCCCCCCTCCCGGACGGTCCCCATGCATTGCGCTTTGTTTTGTAAACAAAGCATGGGGACCGTGCCGGGTGGGGGTGATAGCGGCGACGGCAGCAGAGATGAAGCTGACGGAACGAAGCAGAAATATTGAGAACCGTCCGGGGGGGGGGGGGAGGGGGTGAGCGGCGACGGCTGACTGAAAGAAAGAAGGTGTTAGTGTAAATAGTGCAGCGATGGCACTGTGCCGTGCGCTGCTAGTATGGGGGGGACCAATTTTGGCTCAGGCAGGGCCCACCGGACGATTTGGTGGGTCTGCTTGTGTCTGTATATGTGCCTCAGCAGCCAGCCTGCAGCTGCTGTAACTGAGTGAGCTAAAATTATAATCCCTGCACTCCAGGCAGCCGTACCTTCGGAATACTGGAGGAGTAGCGTAGATGCCGTCACTTTAGGCCTGCTCTGCCATTGGCTATCCCAAACGTCAGTAACTGTATGCTATCCAATCAGAATCGCTGTTAGAATACAGTTACTGACTGCATTGGCTGGGCTGCATGCAATAACCGAAATGCGAAAGACGACGTCAGTTATCTGCGCTGAATTTCGGTTTTGGTTATTTTTCGATTAATTGCCCAGTCCTACTGCACACTGAACAGTCACATCTTACACACAAAATTCTGTCAAATCTGACTGTTCAGTGAGCAAATAACAGACATTTGTACACACAGCACAGTGAATCTATGCCGGTAGTGATCTGCAAGGACCTTCTAGCCACGCCCCCTCCTATGAACGTATAGCATCAACTCCAAAGCAATGACCTGAGCAGATTCAGCCCCATTAACCCTTGCCTCTCCACTCCTCTGATGTCTGGTGAGTTCAGGAGAGGGTGAGGGCACAATAGCTGCCAATACATTGTATCAATTTTGATGGCATCGTATTGGGGCACTGTGGCTGGCATTGTGGTGGGGTACTGAATATTACCCATAGGAAATGTACAGTAAAAAAAACCTATTTCTCTACTTTTAGGGCTCATCCACATGCTGTGGAATTGCTGCGTTTTTTTCGTCCGGAATTGCGGACGAAAAAAAAACGCAGCAGAATACAGCAGCAGCACAGTAGTTGAGATTTAACAAATCTCATCCACACGCTGCATATAATTTTCGTGCAGAAATTGACCTGCGATGCGTAATTTTCCAACCGCAGCATGTCAATTCCTGCTGCGGAAAGTGGACAGAATTGCAATGCAGCAAAATACGCACCATTTTCTGCCGTAAAAATCGCAGGAAATGGTGCGTTTTTACCGCAGCGGAACGTCTGATACCTTCAACAGAATTGCTGCAGCAATTTTCTGCAGCAATTCCATTGTGTTTGGACAAGCCCTTAAGCTCAAATTATGTGTGCGTCTTATGGTCCAGTGCGTCCTATAGTCTGAAAAATACGGTAAGTTATTTAACTTGCATGATGAAAGCCATAATCAATAAAATAGAACTGGCAGAATTGCTGTTTTCTGCTCACCCTACCTACCAATAACGCAATAAAAGGCAATCAAAAGGTTGTATGTACCCCAAAATGGTACCAACAAAAAGCTGCATCGGCAGAAAAATAAAAACGTTCTAGCTCTTACAATAGTGTTTTCATTGTGCTGCAAAAGTAGTAAAACATGAAATATAAATTTGGTATCGCCATAATTGTAACGACACACAGACTAAAGTTTTATTATGTTAAATTTTACATGCAAAAAAGAATGGCTGTTTTTTTCTTTCCTATTACATTATTATCAATAAATTATACAAACTGCAAAATGGTGCCATTAAAAAATACAGCTCGTCTTGCAAAAAACAAGCCCTTACACCGCTATGCCAAATTTCAAAGCTTATAGCTATTGATATGCGACAACAAACGAAATGGGAAAAAAAAAAAAATCGCTTGGTCATTAAAGTCCAAATTAGAGTCACTAAAGGATTAAATAACCGAATACAAACATGGATTTTTTTTTAAAAGAAAACATTTTTTTATTTTTTTTGCAGTGGAACAGAATTTAAAAATTTGTTTTGTTACCAGTTACAAATACTGCACACCGAAAGAAAAATGCATATATATATTTTTACACTGGTTGAAAAGGAGAAACAAGGACCACTAATACACAATATTAAATCAATGAACATGAGGTTCTTAATTAACATTGCATGGCGGCGCCCGCCACCACAATACCACACCCGCAGAGGAAGCAACCAAGAGGCCCAGAAGCGGTGCTGCAACCAATAGAGTAGGGACCCACTTATACAATTTGATCAAAATGTTAACTAAAGAACCTCCTGTTCATTGATTAATATTGTGGATCTGCAGTCCTTGTTTCTCCTATTCAACGAGTATATATATTTTTACTCCTTGATCCTCTGTACCTATCATTAATAAATCTTGACAACCAAGCAATTTACAGATTTTGGATACAATTACCTTGACATATCAGTAAATACAATGTTACCTGTATAGCTAAACTAAGGCCCCATGCACACGAACGTGTTTTTGCGTCCGCAATTCCCCCGAAAATCCACGGGAGAATTGCGGACCCATTCATTTCTATGGGCCCATACACACTGTGTTTTCACGGGTCCCCGCATGTCCGCAAATCCGTGCCGCACAAACTCAGGACATGTCTTATTACGGCCCGCAAATTCGATGCGGACTTGCCCATAGAAGTCAATGGGCCCGTGGAAAATGCGGGTACACCTCCGTGTGTTAACCGCAGTTTGCGGAAGTGTTGCTAGGCGATGACCGGGAATGAGTTCTGTCGTCATCCTGTTTTACCTAGGCTTTTTTTTTTTTAATCCGCATTTTGCGGATTACATACGGATGAACTGCGGAGGACATTTCACGGAACACTGTCCTGGAATTTGCGGACCAGAAAAACACTACGGTCGTGTGCATGAGGCCTTAGCCTTTAAAATAATTTTAAAAATGTCAGTGTGTTTTGTGCAACTTTATAATTAGTTTTTATTAAAAATGATTTTTACTTTTTGTATACAGAGCAGCTGTATCTTACGCTGAATCCTGTACCCAGTCAGGTACGCGGTACTGGCGGGTTTAGTGTCAGTGGGTCCTGCATGTTTCTGACAATCAGAATCCAGATGTGATCGATTACAGGTGAATCTTGCGTGTCAGACACGCAGGACCCGCTGACACTGAACATGTCAGTCCCGCGGACCTGACGGATTCAGATCTTAGCGCAAGATACAGCTACTATGTATACAGGATACAGAGTAGCTGTATCTCAAAAAGTAAAAATATCTTTTAATAAAAACTAATTATGAAGTTGCACAAAACACAATGATTGACCTTTTTATTTTTATTTAAATAAATTGCTTTAAAAAAAGGTTTACATGGCCTTTATTTGAGGTTACAGGCCCAAAGTCAACATTTACTATCCTGTATTCTGGAAGTTCAGTCCTGGCATAGGACTATCTAGATCCAAATCATCATGCACATTAAACTAACACTAGTTATTTAGTGATTATAAAATATGGAGCATTAGATCCCTATGAAGAATAAACTTTCAGATAGAGAAAAAGATGTGGTGTCATGGGGACACCAAGACAAGGCAGATTGTTATTTTAGTCAATGATATAGCGAAAAGTGCAGTAAGGTTTTTGGTACATTTTAAACACATTTCAAAGATCTCAGGAAGCTCAAAGTTTAATTGAATGTAAACAGGCAGCAAATTGCTCAGTGCTTATTATTGTTGTCCTGTATTCAAATATGAGCAAGGATAACTTCTGCATGGAGTTTGTATGTTCTCCCTGTGTTTGTGTGGGTTTCAACCTGGTACTCCGGTTTTTCGCAAACAATTTAAAAAAAAATGCTGGTAGGTGCATTGGTTTCCTATAAATTTGGTCCGAATGTGTTTATGCATGCCGGAGAGAGGAAATTTAGATTGTAAGCCCCATTGGGGAGGGGGACTAAAGAGAAGGGTGACAATGTCTGTACAGCGCTGTAAAAATATGTTTGGTGCTCTATAGAGGGGGGAATTTATGCCAGTCTTTGGCATAGAAAAGTCGTAAAAGCGCCAAAAAGTCGCAACTTGCATTGAAAACTGACTTTAGTATTTAGAGACACTCTGTCACCACATTATAAGTGCCCTATCTCCTACATAAGGAGACCGGCGCTATAATTTAGGTCACAGCAGTGCTTTTTATTTAGAAAAACTATCTATTTTTACCACGTTATGAGCGATTTTAGCTTTATGCTAATTACTTTCTTAATGCCCAACTTGGCGTGTTTTTACTTTAGACCAAGTGGCCGTTGTACAGAAGAGTGTATGACGCTGATCAATCAGTGACCGATCAGCGTCATACACTTCTCTCCATTCATTTAGTCAGCGCATAGTGACACTGCGTTGTTAGCTATGCGCTGTCTTATCTGACAGATTAACGTTACTGAAGTGTTTAGACAGTGAATAGACATTCCTTCCAGCCAGGACGGGATGTCTATTCACAATCCCGACACTTCGGTAACGTTTCTGTGGTACTTACAGCAGAGCAAAGCGTAATCTCGCGAGATCACGCTGTAAATGACAGGTTACAGCGAGATTACGCTTTGCTCTGCTGTAAGTACCACAGAAACGTTACCGAAGTGTCGGGATTGTGAATAGACATCCCGTCCTGGCTGGAAGGAATGTCTATTCACTGTCTATAAACTTCAGTAACGTTAATGTTTCAGTATAAGACAGCACATACTGATCTAGCAGGATCCCTATGCGCTGACTAAATGAATGGAGAGAAGTGTATGACGCTGATTAAATCTAAAATAGGTCATAACGTGGTAAAAATCAATAGTTTTTCTAAATAAAAAGAACTGCCGTCAGCTACATTACAGCGCCCATCTCCTTATGTAGGAGATCGGGCACTTATAATGTGGTGACAGAGCCTCTTTAACGCTGCCATTGCCTCTTTTGCTAAAACAGGGTGTAGATTCATAAAAGGTTGGGAGACACAGTCACCTTACAAATACAGGGGGGGGGGGGGTGCATAAGTAGGTATACAGTTTAAATAGTTAAATGTAATAAAAGGTATACAGTTTAAAATTTATTTTCTAGAACAAAACAATTAAATACAATCTCTTTATTCTAGTTTTTACACTCACACCTCGGCACAATGTTCTTTATTGGCATTGATTTCTTGACATGTTTCTTTTAAAAACTGAATCATGTTATCACCCTTGCGTGGTTTTCTTGAATATACCTCATCTTTGATAACTCTCCAAAAGAAAAAGTCCATCGGGGTAAAGTCTGGTGATGGTGGTGGCGATTCACCTAGGCCTCGTCTACCCATCCACCTATTGGATAATTTTTCATCAAGAAAATTAAGCACCGCTAATGTATAGTGAGGAGGGGCCCCATCTTGCTGAAAATAGAAGTCTTCATTTTTATGCTCCAACTACAATTGTGGTATTAAATTTTCTTGGAGCATGTTCAAGTACAGGTCTGAGGTAACCAATCAGGTAACTATTGTATTGTAGAACATAGGTCTAATTACCCCTTTACGTGAAAGGGCCGCCCAAACTGTAGCCCCAGGTTGATTCAACTGTTCTTCAATTGTTGCAAGGGGGTTTTCTGTTGAGTAATAAACACAGTTGTGCCTATTAACTAGTTGGCGACAGGATGAAAATACTCATCCTGAGTGGCGGGTGCTTGGCGCATTAGGACAAGCATTCTCGTCCTGTGCGACAGCCTGCGTCCGCACGCGATAAGAAGCGGGGCAACGGCTGTAATACACAGCCGCGCTGTAACGGCGGAGAGAAGAGAAACCTCTTCTCTCCGCCGTTAAACCCTTCAATGCCGCGATCAAAACTGATCGCAGCATTAAAAGTGAATAGGGGGGGACTGCCCTTTGCTTGCATCACAGGAAATCTCTGTGACAGGATCAAGGCCCTTAACTTGTATGGCCAGACAGCCTAGGGTCCATTGAAGGACCCCAGAGCTGTCTGACCATATTCCCTCTTGTTAGGGCATAAGGAGGTATGCCTTAACAACGATCTGTCTACAATCAGTACACAGGCTAATGTACTGGCATATAGATATATGCCAGTACATTGCAGTTAAAAAAAATAAAAATAAAAAATCCGTCTATGAGATTAAAAAAAGTAACATTTATTTAAATCTTTTTTTACGTTTAATAAAAAAAATTGTAAGAAAAAATTAATCTTTTTGAAATATAACTACCAAAACATGAAATAAATATTCAATTTGTACACATGCAGCATCTCATGTTTTCATCTCATGGGTCCCGTGGGAGGGGTGTGCGCTGGTTGTGGGTGGAGGAGTGGCTCACGCACTTTCGGCCGTAGTCTCCAATCGTAGTTGGATGTGGGTGGCGCTGTCAGACACAGCCTGCTCACATCCGCTTCGATGACGCGGTTTCCGGAATTGGGGCAGTAGCCATCTTGCTACCCCCAACTTGTCGCCATTAACCATCTCTCGCTGGCCCCACTGATTTAGAATACACCTGTTTTTAACGATATATAAGGGAGGGTCCCGCTGGGAAGACGCCACCCCCGGACGAAGGCATCTGCCGAAACGCGTGTCGGGCCTGGCGTCTCCCCCATGTGGTGATATGAATCTGGGTACGTACCACTACCCATACCATCTGACTATCTTGGCTGCTTTTTCACTGGGTTTGGGCTGCATCCTGTGCCTATGAGCCCCTTGCATTTTGTTGTTACACTATCTATATATATATACTTGTTACACCTATCTACAAATTTATGGTATCTTCAATATAGGAAGAACACCGTTTTCACACACTAGCACTTTATATTTATATTGTTTTTGCAAGTTATATATATCTAGTGTATCATTATCATTAACATCAGCATCCAATAAATTAGGTCTTTGCTATACATGTTCGTACCCTAATATTATTCTCAGATATCCTGCATGGGCTGACGCCTTTCTACATTGTATGACTCATTTTTAGATTGTTCTTGTTTCTGACTGTTAATAAAGATGTTTTTCTATTACAATTTATGTCGGAGTTGTACTTGACCATTTTCTCTATAGGTTGTTTCAAAACATGAAATAGTATAGACATATTTGGTATTGCCATGACCGTAACAACCCGTACAACAAATGTAGAATTTTTTTCTTTTCAACAAGTTTTATTGAGTTTTTTCAACAAGGTAAGGAAATATATTGCATAAACATACACAAAAAAAAAAAGGGGGGAGATACACAATATATAATATATCGCAACTGATACAGAAATGTACTAGGCAGTATGTCAAACAGTCAGGACGGTGTTGATAAGAGCATGTAAAAAGAGGAAACAAAATTGAGAAGTGGAAAGAGGGAATGGAAAGAGGGGAACAAAAAGACAGGGAAAGGTAAAGGTGTGGTCGGCCAGAGATCTAGAGAAAAATCATTAGCAAATTGTCAAAAGGCGGTGATCATGGCACCAGGTAGGTGAGAGTAGGCGTAATTGATCCAGGGCAGCCAAAGCAACTCGAATCTGGCAATCCTATCCAATAAAATACTTGTGAGTTTTTCGTTTATAAATATTTGGTCCATTCTGGTTTTGACACCTGCAAAAATTACTGACTGCTTTTTCCAGGAGTGGGCAATAGTCATTTTGGCAGCCAATAGGATGTAAGAAAACAATTGAAATTGTGCATGCGTTAGATCAGAGGGTTTAAGGTGGAGGAGAGCTAACTTAGGATCTTTATGCAAAATTATACCAAACAGACTCTGAGCGAGACCAAAGACTCTGCTCCAGAATCTAACGAGTTTAGGGCAGGACCACCATATGTGGAACATGTCACCAGGCGCGGGGCATCCCCTAAAGCAGGAAGCAGGGTAAGAGGGAAATGCATGCGCAATTCGGCTGGGGACCAGGTACCACCGCATCATAACTTTATATGCGGATTCTAAGATATTCGTATTGATAGAGCAATGTGAAACTGTGCTCCAGATACTACGCCACTCAGCCAGTTCCAGCGTCATCCCCAAGTCCCGGTGCCATCGGTCCACATATGTATGAGGGGTAGGGGATGGATTGTTGAGGAGCCATTTGTATAAGAGGGATATCATCCCTCTCGAGGTTGGGCAGATACTACAGATTCTCTCGAACTGTGAGCAAGAGTCAGATGTTTCCCTGTTGTTAAGAAGAGAAGTAATCCAGTTTTTAAGTTGTAGATATCTGAATATCTCGCCACTGGGGATCTGCTTAGAGGTCTGGAGTTCACAGAACGAGAGAATCCGAGAGTGAGTGGGCGTGAGGAGTTGGTGAACTCTAAGTATGTCATTCGACCACCACCATTTAAAGGCATAATAGTTGTCTGCGCCAGGAGAGAACAAAGGGTTGTGCCATATAGAAATAAGGGGAAGATGTGGAGAAATCAATCTACTGGAATATTTGATAGAGTCCCAGACCGTTAAAATGTGTGTAAGAGAAGGGGAGAGATGTGTAGGACGTAAGGATGGTGGCATCCAGGGCAGAGATTGTATCGGGGTGGGCGACACCTCCGGAATATCCAGGTACACCCATAGAGGCATATTTACCGAAACGTGTATTTTAGGCAAGGATGCTATCATGGCTGCTTGATAATATTTAGAGATATTAGGAACACCCAATCCCCCGTCTGTCTTCAGCGAGCAGAGAGTGGACCTGGATATTCTAGGACGTGTGCCACGCCAGATAAACGAGGATATACGGAAATGTAGAATTTTTTTAATGATGATTGATGCATGGTGTAAAAAAAATGAAATATAAATAAATGAAAGCTGCAGCGGAACTGCTTTTTTTCTGCATTTTTGCCAAAATAAAAATTCATATAAAGCAAACGATAATGTATTTGTACCAAAAAATAGTACCTAGATGAAGTACAAATCATCCCGCAAAAAACAAACTCTCAAATAACTATGTCGTACAAAAATGTAAAAAAGTTATGAGCGCCGGGATTCAAAGAGGGAAATCTAAAAACATTGTTCTGTCCTCAAGGCCAAAATTGTCCTTGTCCTTAAGGGGGTTAACAGCACTTAAAAGTTGGAAGTTGGCTTCACCCGACCAAGTTATTTTTCTAATAATGCAGTCTCCTTGTGCTTCTTCATTCAAAATTCCTCACAAAATTGTTATTAGACAGTTTGAAAAATCTTCATCTATATACCTACTTATGCACACCCCTGTATATTGTATATTACACTATAAACCGGACCTAAATTACGGCGGAAACCTACACCAGTTCCTAGTTGGCGTAGATTTCACTCTGTGGGGCATAGCCCCCGATTGGACTACTCCGCTATTCCCCATCTGACAATTAAAGGGGTTTTCCCACGAGGGACATTTATGACCTATCCACAGGATATTCCAAGACAAATAGTAGGTCAACAGCACGCGTCTCCAGAACTTCAAAGAGGTTTTATTGTGAAAACATCCAAGACAAACAGGCAACGCTTCGACCCGTAGTAAGTGTAGGGTCTTTGTCAAGCCTAACATTATATCTTAAAACATCCTCCTTAAATAGGTGAATACAAAAAATCACATGGTACATTTCAGCCAATGAAAACCGTGATCAGTGTCTCCCAGGTGAATTGTATATTAGTGTTAATGACATCCGTCAACTTGTTACATAATAGTAAAAATGTTTATAAAAACGACATACAATACATCTTCAATCGACAGTTAATATCTATGCGCATCAATCATTGTTCTGCCAATGGAAAACGAAGGGAAGTTCACCACACTCCAGCTCCCAGTTCCGATCTTAGGATGCGACTGCGCATGCTCTGCTATCAATGAATCCCCGAGGCACAATAGAAATAGAGAATTGACTCCCAACTAAATAAATCGGCCAGGAAAGCTAATCTGGTACATATAGAAGCCATAATATTCTCAATCCCACATCTTGTGGCTCAAATATCTTGACCACAAAATAAGTGTAATAAGTATAAGTATGCAGACATAATCGGCTATATATATATGGATCAATAAGTAGTTTAATCTTTACTCATCTAATAAATCAACTACTTTGTTAAACTGCCTATATAAACTAGATCACAAAAAGTGATCAAAAATAGTTGCAGGGAACGCTCGTAACATGTGTCTGAAGAAAATCATCAGACAGGTGTACAGCGTAATAAACACAAGACTTCTGAATGGCTACTAATCAGCTCCTATAGAATCTCCCTTGAGACCCATATGATCTCCTCAATTACTACAAAAATCCAGTGAAAACAGTTGCATTTTTGACAACAGACAATAGATGGAAAAAAAAAAAAAGGAGGAAAAATTACAGTCTTCATCCTGGTCGTATGTCCGCCGGCGTGTGGTGAACGAACCTCCAAGAAGAACAATCTTCAACAGTAAAAGAATATATATAAAAAATAAAAATGAGAGTATATCAAAAATCACCCAATGATGTGCAAAAAATTTAGATTAAAAAAATGTTAAAAACAGCAATGAAATCTGAGTCCAGGTGTTCTCTTATACTCTAGATTCAGACCTCTGGGGTACAAGGTGTTAAGCTCAAAAATCCAACGTAATTCCTTTCTTTTTAGTGACTTCTTTCTGTCCCCTCCCCTTCTGAGTGTTGGAACACAATCTATTATCCTAAACCTTAAAGAGGCTCTGTCACCAGATTTTGCAACCCCTATCTGCTATTGCAGCAGATCGGCGCTGCAATGTAGATTACAGTAACGTTTTTATTTTTAAAAAACGAGCATTTTTGGCCAAGTTATGACCATTTTTGTAGTTATGCAAATGAGGCTTGCAAAAGTCCAAGTGGGTGTGTTTAAAAGTAAAAGTCCAAGTGGGCGTGTATTATGTGCGTACATCGGGGCGTTTTTAATACTTTTACTAGCTGGGCGCTGTGAAGAGAAGTAACATCCTCTTCTCTTCAGAACGCCCAGCTTGTGACAGTGCAGATCTGTGACGTCACTCACAGGTCCTGCATTGTGACGGCCACATCGGCACCAGAGGCTACAGTTGATTCTGCAGCAGCATCAGCGTTTGCAGGTAAGATCGACTTACCTGCAAACGCTGATGCTGCTGCAGAATCAACTGTAGCCTCTGGTGCCGATGTGGCCGTCACGATGCAGGACCTGTGAGTGACGTCACAGATCTGCACTGTCACAAGCTGGGCGTTCTGAAGAGAAGAGGATGTTACTTCTCATCAGAGCGCCCAGCTAGTGAAAGTATTAAAAACGCCCCGATGTACGCACATAATACACGCCCACTTGGACTTTTACTTTTAAACACACCCACTTGGACTTTTGCAAGCCTCATTTGCATAACTACAAAAATGGTCATAACTTGGCCAAAAATGCTCGTTTTTTTTAAATAAAAACGTTACGGTAATCTACATTGCAGCGCCTATCTGCTGCAATAGCAGATAGGGGTTGCAAAATCTGGTGACAGAGCCTCTTTAATTGATTTAACTGATGATTTTTTTTCAATAAAATGTCTCGGTAATGGTAGTACAATCATTTTCTTCCTAATTGTACTCTTGTGTTTATTGATTCTCAATTTAATGGGCATAGTCGTTTCTCCTATATAGATTAATGAACAAGGACATGTTATCATATATACGACGAAATACAAGTTACATGTAAACCTGTGTCTAATATTGAAAAACTTCCCAGTGTAGGGGTGCTGGAATTTATTACCCCTCAAGAGATTACAATTATAGCAATTCAAACACGGAAAATTTCCATTTTTAGGGGAGCAAAGCAACATTTGTGTATTTTTCTTTTTACTACCCACATCCGATTTTACCAATGCGTCTCTGATATTCCTGGTCCTACGATAGGACATAATAGGTGGTGTATCCAATGTGTCAATCTCATTGTGTCCCTTCGACACTATCAACTAATTCTTTCGCAGAATGTTACCTATGCGACCACTCAAGTTGCCAAAGGTTGAAATAAAGTGTATGCGTTCAACCGGTTCTTAGTTTTTGGGAGTGGCGCAGGTCAATATAGACCAGAGGTGGGACCCTCATCTATCTGACATTTATGACATATCCTGTGGATATGTCATAAATATCCCTCATGAGAAAACCCATTTAACTGGCCAGGCTATTGCAGTAAAGTATAAGCACTGTTTGCGGCGAAGGGATATCTATAGTGCCTGTCTTGACAAACCTTGGTAGAGCTTCCATTTAGAATACAGGCTGCTTAAAAACGCAACAGAAGCATCTCTCCATGCTTATTATTGGAATCTTGTTCATAGAAATTATAAAACAGGGAATTTCTCATAGTATAATTTATTAATATAATAGTTAGCCAAAACGGAACTTCGCTTTAAAACAAACCATCGCATCAACCACAGCATGTATGAAAGTACTTTTCAATTGAATACAATACGTTTCTTGTTCGAAGGTTCTTATGTAATTCCTAAACACGTGTCACGTGCTACAATTACAGCTTTTCATAATTAAAACAGGCATCCACAAACAAGAAAGGAACTGTATCAGTTTCCAAGAATGCACTGAAAGTGAAGGAGAAGTTAATTGTATCATCATATTTTCTATTTTTTCACCCACAATGTCCTTGTACTATTAAATATACAAACCGCCATGAAATGGATGGGAATACAAATATTTTAAATATGCTTGCATGCTGTAGAAAAACTGCGGGTAGTATTCTAGTCATTTATTCCCAAGTTGTCACTTTTTACCGATGCCTTTTTATGAGGATATATTTCTCAAATTTTTTTTCCCAACTAGAATCTTAAAATCATCACCTTGTGGGAGTTCCTTTGGCACATACCGCATGTCCTTGCTAGAAATAACTTATAGGTTTGCCATTGGAATATCTACTATAGATTTCTATTTTATGGAACCCCTTAAAGGGAACCGGTCACCAACATTTCACCTATTAAACCAGCAATACCTGGTGGTAGAGGGTGAATCATTTTTATTTAACCTATAATTATCTTCTAAGTAGGCTCTGTACTTTTAGTATTCCCGTCTTTTAGTGTTCCCGTGCCGTATGCTAATGAGCATAAGTCATATCTTAGTTTGAAAAGAGTTATATCTTCATTCCTCAAGCATTTCAGAGTTAAACCCGCGTCCTTACTTTTGATTGAAAGCTCCTCTCCTCCCCCCAGCACACACAAAATCCTGCGATTGCGCATCAATGTTTTGTTCTGGTGCATGCGTACAACAGGACACTATAGTGGCACATGCGCAGTAACTAGATTTGAGGTCCGGATGAAGCAGGTAAGGGTGTCGGACCACACATGATGGGTGCATAAGCGCTATTTCAGAGGAGATTTCGGCAGTCAGGGCGGGCCCGTTTTTGGCGGTGGGCGGGCATGAGAAGAGGATCGAATGAGACTGCTGAGTTATTACCATAAAAGGCGCAAAATGTTTGCAGACCGTTACTTATGGTCGGAGGAGGAGTTTAGGAGAGGGGATAACGCCAATAAACTTTTGACAGCAGCGGCCAGCGAGGGGTAAGTAGAGTTCAAAAGATGAAATGCTGGTGACAGGTTCCCTTTAACATATACCTGTTACAGATAACACTCCTTTACAAGTGTAACCATTCTGATTATTGCCAAGAGGGCTTCAGGGAATTAAACCTCCTTTTTCCTGCACAGCGGTCAGCAGAATTTAGGCTGCAGTGTACACGAGCTTTCCATTCTGTCGATAAGGTAGCAGACCCAAGCTGTTGACTTACAGATAAATACATAATTAGGCACAAAACGTATAACGGTCTACACATACCAATGCATAAATATAGTACATATCAACATACGTATAGACATGTGCGTGTCATTTACAAAGCCTAGAGCATACCATACAAAAAATTAGCTTTTATTGAGAAAAAGTAAAAAAATCAATTTGCCATAAAGTAAATAGGACATATACACAGTTTATGGTGGTGGTCAATATACACAACAGAACCGCTTGGGGTGGTGGTCTCTTGTGTATGTCGGGAACAATCTGCAACAATCCGGTTGATAATGGTTTGCTGTAAATACTGAGGTTATAAAGGATTGTACTTCTATGTATTGACCTACTGAGTGTATACCACTTGTTCCTGATAAGTAACATCACTTATTATTTGTGATGGTTGTATATACTTGTGTGATTGTAATACCGTTGTGTTTCCCTGATCAGCACCAAAAAGTTTTAAACTGTATGTCCTATTTTTAGGTCTTGATGGCCAATATATTTTTAACTTTTCTTAATAAAAGCTAATTTATTGTATAGTACAAACGGTATGCTCTAGGCCAGGGGTCTCAAGCACGCGGCCCCTGGGGCTGTCATCTGCGGCCCGCGGGACACAGAGCCGCTAGTATCGGCTTTGCTCCGAGACTCTGGAATTCCCTGACATCGCTGTCCACATATGAACAGCGATGTCTGGGGCTTCCCCAGAGCCGGAGTCCCGGGCAGAGCGCTGGTGTCGGCTCTGCTCCGGGACTCTGTGGAATTCCCTGACATCGCTGCCCATATATGGACAGTGTGTCAGGGTCTTGCCCAGAACGGAGCAGAGCGCTGGTGTTGGCTCTGCTCCTGGACTCTGTGGAATTCCTTGACATCGCTGTCCACATATGAACAGCGATGTCTGGGGCTTCCCCAGAGCCGGAGTCCCGAGCAGAGCGCTGGTGTCGGCTCTGCTCCGGGACTCTGTGGAATTCCCTGACATCGCTGTCCACATATGAACAGCGATGTCTGGGGCATCTCCAGAGCCGGAGTCCCGGGCAGAGCGCTAGTACAGGCTCTGCTCCGGGACTCTGTGGAATTCCCTGACATCGCTGCCCATATATGGACAGTGTGTCAGGGTCTTCCCCAGAGCGGAGTCCCGGGCAGAGCGCTATTATCGGCTCTGCTCCGGGACTCTGGGGAAGCCTCTGACATCGCTGTCCATACATCGACAATGATGTCAGGGGCTTCCCCAGAGCAGGAGTCCCAGTGATGTCAGGAGCACAGCTGGAGTCCCAGGAAGAGCCTACTAGCGCTCTGCCTGGGACTCCAGCTCTGGGGTTGCTCCTGACATCTCTGTCCATATATGGACAGTGATGTCAGGAGCAGAGCTGGAAACCCAGGCAGAGTGCCAGAAGCGGCTCTACTCCGGGACTCCAGCTCTGGGCAAGCCCCTGACATCACTGGGGCAGCCTCTACAGGGGGCACCGGGGCAGCCTCTACAGAGGGCACCGGGGCAGCCTCTACAGAGGGCACTGTGGCCTTATCTACAGAGGGCACTGTGGCCTTATCTACAGAGGGCACTGTGGCCTTATCTACAGAGGGCACTGTGGCCTTATCTACAGAGGGCACTGTGGCCTTATCTACAGAGGGCACTGTGGCCTTATCTACAGAGGGCACTGTGGCCTTATCTACAGAGGGCACTGTGGCCTTATCTACAGAGGGCACTGTGGCCTTATCTACAGAGGGCACTGTGGCCTTATCTACAGAGGGCACTGTGGCCTTATCTACAGAGGGCACTGTGGCCTTATCTACAGAGGGCACTGTGGCCTTATCTACAGAGGGCACTGTGGCCTTATCTAGGGGTGTGTTGCATTATCCACAGAGGGCACTGCGGCAGCATCCACAGAGGGCGCTGCGGCAGCATCCACAGAGGGCGCTGCGGCAGCATCCACAGAGGGCGCTGCGGCAGCATCCACAGAGGGCGCTGCGGCAGCATCCACAGAGGGCGCTGCGGCAGCATCCACAGAGGGCGCTGCGGCAGCATCCACAGAGGGCGCTGCGGCAGCATCCACAGAGGGCGCTGCGGCAGCATCCACAGAGGGCGCTGCGGCAGCATCCACAGAGGGCGCTGCGGCAGCATCCACAGAGGGCGCTGCGGCAGCATCCACAGAGGGCGCTGCGGCAGCATCCACAGAGGGCGCTGCGGCAGCATCCACAGAGGGCGCTGCGGCAGCATCCACAGAGGGCGCTGCGGCAGCATCCACAGAGGGCGCTGCGGCACTATCTAAAAAGGGGCTGCCCAATTATAGTAATATAGTGTTATATCAGTTCAAATAACTAATTGATTAACAATAATTTTGTATTGCATCAAATTTTAAAGTAATGCGGCCCGTCAACTTCCCATTTTTTCTATATGCGGCCCACTTACCCGGCCGAGTTTGAGACCCCTGCTCTAGGCTTTGTAAATTACAAGTACTTGTCTATACATAGGTTGATAGGTACTATATGTTAAATTACAGAGCTCACAGGGAAGGCATATCAAATTTGATTTCCCTGCAGCTTCCAGTTCGGTTACTGGAAATCCCCAGCTTTTAAATTAGACAATTCTAAAAATATTAATGTATTGGGAACTTGCTATATATGCTGAAATTAAGAATCTAATCTGCTTCTACTCTTCCTAGAAAATGAAGTATTAGGGTGCAGTCACAAGAGGCGTAACAAAGTACGCAACAGTCAGGGTATGTTCACACGGTCTATTTTCGGCCGTTCTTCGGGCCGTAAACGGCCGAAAAGTCGGAGGCAGAATGCCTCCAAACATCTGCCCATTGATTGCAATGGGAAATACCGGGTTCTGTTCCGATGGGCCGTTTTTTTACACGGCCGTTTTTCAAAACGGCCGCGTAAGAAAACGGCCGCGAAAAAGTGCAGGACACTTCTTGGGGTGTTTTTGGAGCTGTTTTTCATAGACTTTATTGAAAAAAGCTAAAAAAAACGGCTGTAAAAAACGAAGCAAAAATCGCGAGTGGCTTCAAAAAAAAGTCTAAAATCAGGAGCGGTTTTCCCTTGAAAACAGCTCCGTATTTTAAGACGTTTTTGACTCAGCGTGTGAACATACCCTAATTCTTTAGCAAATGCCACAGCGGAATTACTTTTTCAGATTTTGTGGTGAATTTGCTGCGTATTTGTGTTGCATATTTTCAGAGCCAAATTTAACATAGAATTGAAGTCTACGGCACCCCAAATGGAAATGCCATGATTAGAATGGCATTTTTTGCTCTGCAAAACCTGACCACACCCTTCAACTTATTGGTATAAACTGAAGGGAAAAGCTAACAAACCAGTATGGCAAGTGGAAAGTTCTACGATAGTTTAAGGACACTTTATATTTTACGTAAACAAAGAGCTGAACAAACATGTAATAATAAACCAGATATATGGAAGAGCCAACCGACCTTATTGAAGTAATTCTCTTCAACCTAGGTTCTCAATCTGTGATACATGTATTTCAAAGTGTACAGGACATAGGGGAGATTTAATAAGATAAATGCACCAGAATTCTGGCTCAATTTGCGCCAAAAAACTGGCATTCATGCCTCGTTTCAGATTTATCAAGTGTTTTAGACACTTTTTGCACCTCACTAAACAGTTTTGTAAAGTGTGTAGAAAAGATGGTGTGGCTTAGCGAAAACGCTGTGGCTTATATCACGCACACAAATGTTGGCGTAAAAAATTTGTCTTAAGAGAAAAAGGTTTAACTTGTCTACCAAGTTAATCAAATAGTATGCACCACGGTGATAATTTTGGCATATCGCCTGCCTGCCTGGTCTAGTGTTAAAACAGTAATAATGCCTAGCACTCTCTCAAAGACATGGAGACAGATGTAAGTTAGTTCTCCTCCAGAAGAAGGAAACCACTCTGGAGGTAGTCAATATCCAATCCCACAAAGGAACCCTCAAAACATGACTAGAGCTTTTTTAGCCAAGCCAGAATCTCCCCCAAAAACCAAAAAGAGAAACCATCTGTAGAAAGCGTTTTTTTTTGCCCCGTCAGTAGGGGGCACTTTTACTGTGTAGGGCTAAAAGGGGGCGCTTTTACTGTGTAGGGCCTAAAAGGGGGCGCTTTTACTAAGAGGGGGCCTAAAAGGGTGCACTATTACTTTGTGGGACACAAAAAAGCATGCCATTACTGTGTGGATCACAAAATGGGGCATTTTTACGGGGAGGGGCATGATTACCACATGGGGCGCGATTACTGTTCGGGTCACTAGCTATCTGGCACTATCTGAATATTAGGGTACCATCTATGTGGTACCATTTTTGGGTTAACGATGGTTGGCAAATATTTCTGTTGATGGATTTTTTAATTTATTCCGATATTTTTAAAGTACATTATTTGCAGGCACTGCAATACAGTAGGTACAGTAATGGGGAAAATGGGGCAGCAACAGGCACAGCATTGAGGGTAGCAGCAAGATGTCCGTTTTTGTAGAGGATGAGAATTAAGTGAAAAAGTGCTGAAAAAAAAAACAAAAAAAAAAAAAACAAGGAGCGAAAGAAGTTTGGGGAGTAATCTCTGCAGAGACGAGTCATGGCTGGAAAAGGAAGCGTGAAGGACTCCAATAAAGAGAAGACGTCACCAGTGGGGTCAAAATATTTCCCATTAAAGGCGTTTTTTCAGTTAAAAAAAATTGACGGCCTATCTTCAGGATAGGCCATCAATAGCTGATCAGTGGGGGTCCAACTCTCAGCACCCACGCCGATCAGCTGTTCTGAAGGGGCGGTGGCGCTCATGCAAGCGCTGCTTCCCCTTTTCACCTACCTGCTTCGTTCTGTGAATCGACACACTTGTAGCGGCAGTTCACAGTATTACAGCCTTCTCCCATTGGTCTAAAAATATGCTTCCAAAAAGATAAAAGGGTATTTTCACACGTGTCTTTTTCAAAGCATCTAGGTGTGGATAGCTGGCTCATCCACACATTAGCCCCATTGTAATGGAATCAAGCTAATCTGCAGCTTTTCCGTGCTTTATCAACAGCAATAACGTACATGCTGTGGATTTTAAAATCTACAAAACATTTATTGTTCCATGCTGATTTTTTTTTTACCCGAGTACATTAAATCTATTCACTTGCATTGGATGCAGAATGTGAACGAATTTGGTACGATTTCAAGTCCTCAACATGTGAACGTGGCCTAATCGTTTTTATGATGTTTAATGGACTATGCTCAGGAGGGGTAGGGGCCCACTCAAAAAATCCATGCAATTGGCCCACCAATAGGTCATAGATCAGCCTTAATTGTGCACCAATATAACACCTTTTGCTTGAAAAAGGGGGTGGACCCCGAAACGTTGCATCAGCACTTGGTGCAACTAGACGCCTCACCTGTCTTCTCACGTGAACCTCTGCAGGATTCCTCTCCACAGATCTACCCGGAATAAGGAAACATCTACCAGACGATCGTACAGATGAGGACTCCAGCATATTGGGTGACTTTTTCAATTACACACTACTGCATATGTGTGTTTGCTATGTATATCACAATTTTTATCTGAAGAAAAATAGATTTATTTTTCTATCTTAAATACGGTTGTCATCTTTACATTTTTGCACCAATAGAACACCCAAGGGGCGTTCAAAGAAAATCTCAATGTGGCCTCTGTAGCTGGTTCACACCAAAACACATTCATTCTGCGACCGAGCAATACACGTATCCTTTGTATGAAAACACGGGACCCTCAGACTACATCTGTCACATTCCCTGTTCTCAGAGCTGGTCAGAGGTAGGCAAAGGTTGAAATCTTGAGTGGTTTGCTTAGCGGTCACTCTCAATCATCCAATTCAGCCTCATATTACACCCCTGGTGCTTGACCTCTATGCCAGAGACTAACTTCATGTGGCTCATTTGTTCTTTGGCTACTGTGAGCTCTGTTTGTTGTTACTTTGTTGTCTGACCCCTAGCCCCCCCTGACCACACTCTTTTATTCCGATTTTGTACCTCTTGTCATTTATAGGTCTTAAACTTCGGACTGCGTGATTTATCTTCGGTTTCACTGCATAGTACTACGTTACCTCTCTGTTATTACCTCTGCTTTTCTGATTAGCAGGTTCCAGATAGTGGGTTCTATCCGCTGCAGGCAGGGCCCCAGTCTGCAGGGACGTCGCAGGGTGAGTTCGCCACCACTTGCCTAGTCTGTCTCCTTGTGCCTATTTTGGTTGTGGGTGCGCATTTTGCTGGACTGGCATTCTGTCAGTATCATTACATCATCAATAATTTATAGGCTGCCAACATTGTTGTGCCTCTGTAGAGGGCCAACCCTATGCTTCACTGGTTAACACACAAAATAGGAAATGGCCCTCTGAATTTGCCCCAGAACTGTTAAATGCTATGCCTTTATATGTATACCATAGACTAGTTAAAACACTGAATTTCTTCAATAATGAAAATACCTGACACACAAAGATGATAATTTTTGCCACTTGTATTTCTATTTAGCCTAGAAAGGCTTTCCTGCTTTCTCTTGCTGGGATCTGTTCACAGTTTTGGCAAGACAAATGCCAATTTAATCGAAGACCACAAATATGGATGTTTAAAATGTGTCCTTAGGCAGAAGTGAATGGGAGCATGAAGTGCTCTCATTTTATACTGCACACCGTTAGAGCGCAGTGCCTGAGAGCAGATCTTTGGGACCACTGTGCAAGAAAAAAAAAAAGCAGACTGGTACGTACGTACGGTTTATATAACAATGTGCTTGTGCAACTTTACAATGAGATAAATATGATCTATAAAATTATTAACAGACATCTGAAAAGAAGCATGACAAGAGAACATATTGTTGAACTAAGACCCACACCACGACCAACAGTTCCAAGCACTGTACCCAACAGCTAAAAATAGGTTTGGATTATAAAACCACACAAAAAAAAAAGAAGAAAAAAAAAAACAAGGAACAAAGTACAAAGCAATTAATTAGAGCTACAGAGAAAATATGCTAAAAAGTTGTGAATTGGAAGGACTCCAAAATGTTGGATAAGAATGTAACATGAAAAAGAAGCAAAGAAGTATTGTACATTTAAACTGAATAAATATAAACATAAGCCAATACACGGATGGTCATATAAATTCAAACTTAAAGGAACATTCCAACTAAAACTAAAGTTTGCCATGTGTTCCATTAAATAACACGACGTTCAAGAAAAATAACAGATAAGGGACTATCACTAAATATCATATTGGGGACATTGCATAGCAACATTCTAAATCAGGCTTTGGCGACACGCTTTTTCTACTTGAGTCAATGTGGATAAGCACCAGAACTTCCTGTATGAAGAAATTACATGGATTGTTCCACACAGGCTCTCCACAGTAACTGATGATTAGACAGGCTCCTGTCACACAGTTAGGCCTCATGCACACGAACGTCTTTTTTTTCCTCCCGTAAATACTGGCGTAAATACGGGTCCTTGGTCACACGTATTCGACCCGTATTGCACCAGTATTTACGGACCTGTGCCCGTAAATACGGGTCCGGTGTCACCAGTATTCTCGGGCACGTTTTCCCTGCAAAATTGCACTGCACTAATCGACAGCTGCTTCTCTCTATCAGTGCAGGATAGAGAGAAGGGACAGCCCTTTCCGTAATAAAAGTAAAAGACGTTCATACGTACCCCGGCCGTTGTCTTGGTGACGCGTCCCTCTTTCGAAATCCAGCCCGACCTTCCTGTTTGACGGGTCAGTCCATGTGACCGCTGCAGCCTGTGATTGGCTGCAGCGGTCACATGGGCTGAAACGTCGTCCCGAGAGGCCGGACTGGAGGAAGCAGGGAGTTCTGGGTAAGTATGAACTTCTATTTTTTTTACACGTTGATCTATATTGTCATCGGTAGTCACTGTCCAGGTTGCTGAAAGAGTTACTGCCGATTGTTTAGCTCTTTCAGCACCCTGGACAGTGACTATCCCCTGACGTCGCCTAGCAACGCTTCCGTAATTACGGGTGCGCACACGTTGTCACCCATAATTACAGGAGCCCCATAGACTTCTATGGGCCTGCCCGTGCCCTAATTACGGCCTGAAATAGGACATGTTCTATATTTTTCAACGGCACAGGCACCTTCCCGTAAGCATACGGGGAGGTACCCGTGGCCAATAGAAGTCTATGGGCCCGTAATTACGGGCGTTTTTACGTTTGTGTGCATGGGGCCTTAGGCCGAGTTCACACGTAGCAGATGCACTGCGTAACAGCACGCAGTGCATCCGCCTCATCTGCCGCAGGAAATTCCGGGCAAAAATGTGCACCAAACTGTGGTGCAGTTTTCCGCTGCAAAAAACTGCATTACTAAACCCTGCCGGCCTCCTGGGATGACATCTCATACCAGGAGACTGCTACAGCCTGTGATTGGCTACAGCGTCGGTCACATGAGATGAAGCGTCATCCCAGGAGGATGAAACACAGACTCCTAGGTAAATTTATTTGTACTTTTTTTCCGTTTTTTGCGGCAAGATCGCTGCGAATCCGCCGCAAAAACCAGGACAACCGCTATTTGATGCGGGATTTACATCCCCATTGAATTCAATGAGGAAATCCCGCCACATATAAGCAACGTTTACATAAAGACAATTGACATGCTGCAGAATTAATTTGCGCATCACAGGTCAATTTCTGAGCGCTATTTCCACTCCGTATTTCCGCAGCGTGTGGATGAGATTTGTTCAATCTCATCCACTTTGCTGCTACTGTATTCGCTGCGGCTTTTCCGCAACGAATTCTGTTGCGAAAAATTCACAGTATTTACGCAACGTGTGAACTGCAAAACGTGCAAAACGCACACGCTCGTGTGAATCCGGCCTTAGTCTACGTTCACACATGTTGGATTAGCTGGAGAGCCTCTGTCCGGGTGGCGACCCTGATCATGTGGCTCAAAACCACGGCAATCAAATATATTTTCATATGGGGCAACTATGACACAAATTCCAATTCAGCTATAAACATTTTAAAGCAGTTTTAAGTTGGTCAGACACCACCTGATGATTAGTTAGAGCAAAACCATAGTCAAAATACACAAAAGGTTTCCTTTGTCTGGCACCCCAGTGCAGAATAGCCGATAGCCTGGCATCCATCAAATAATCATAAAACACATTTTTATCTAGAAATGACCTATAGTTTAGAATTTTCAGGGTCTAAAAAATAAATGCTGTGGAAGAGGCAAATTATTCTTAAAAATTATTCTTTTATCAAAAATTCACCTATAAAAACGAATTTTTGTGTAGTTGCTGCAACAGATGAAAATTCTTCGCATTAAGTTTTTTTCCTTTGAATATTGGACTGATTGATTTAAAGAGGCTCTGTCACCAGATTTTGCAACCCCTATCTGCTATTGCAGCAGATAGGCGCTGCAATGTAGATTACAGTAACGTTTTTATTTTTAAAAAACGAGCATTTTTGGCCAAGTTATGACCATTTTTGTAGTTATGCAAATGAGGCTTGCAAAAGTCCAAGTGGGTGTGTTTAAAAGTAAAAGTCCAAGTGGGCGTGTATTATGTGCGTACATCGGGGCGTTTTTAATACTTTTACTAGCTGGGCGCTCTGATGAGAAGTATCATCCACTTCTCTTCAGAACGCCCAGCTTCTGGCAGTGCAGACACAGCCGTGTTCTCGAGAGATCACGCTGTGTCGTCACTCACAGGTCCTGCATCGTGTCAGACGAGCGAGGACACCGGCACCAGAGGCTACAGTTGATTCTGCAGCAGCATCAGCGTTTGCAGGTAAGTCGATGTAGCTACTTACCTGCAAATGCCGATGCTGCTGCAGAATCAACTGTAGCCTCTGGTGCCGGTGTCCTCGCTCGTCTGACACGATGCAGGACCTGTGAGTGACGACACAGCGTGATCTCTCGAGAACACGGCTGTGTCTGCACTGCCAGAAGCTGGGCGTTCTGAAGAGAAGTGGATGATACTTCTCATCAGAGCGCCCAGCTAGTAAAAGTATTAAAAACGCCCCGATGTACGCACATAATACACGCCCACTTGGACTTTTACTTTTAAACACACCCACTTGGACTTTTGCAAGCCTCATTTGCATAACTACAAAAATGGTCATAACTTGGCCAAAAATGCTCGTTTTTTAAAAATAAAAACTTTACTGTAATCTACATTGCAGCGCCGATCTGCTGCAATAGCAGATAGGGGTTGCAAAATCTGGTGACAGAGCCTCTAACTGTAATAATCTGGAAACTGTTAATACTCCAACCTCCTTGTCCCTATGCTATATTTTCTGACTTTTCCTACGTATGTTATTTGTGCTGTAGCTGTACACCGCGTTCCAAATTATTATGCAAATGTTATTTTTCGCTGATTTTCCTAAATAGTCGATGCAAATGACAGTCAGTATAATCTTCAAGCCATCAACCGTTGGAGTATAATGCAAATTTTATTGAACAAATCTCCTAATGATAAGATTTTTTTTTAGAAGTAAAAAACTCAAAAGGCACTGTTTCACATTATTATGCACAACAGAGATCAAAACATTTTAAAGGTTGTAAAGAGAACTAAAATGGTAATTTGTTGAATTTGCTGCATCAGGAGGTCATATGTACAGAAATCAAAAGCTCTTTCAATAAAAAAAAACTTAACAGGCCAAGTTACATGTTAACATAGGACCCCTTCTTTGATATCACCTTCACAATTCTTGCATCCATTGAATTTGTGAGTATTTGGACAGTTTCTGCTTGAATATCTTTGCAGGATGTCAGAAAAGCCTCCCAGAGCCTCTGTTTTGATGTGAACTGCCTCCCACCCTCATAGATATTTTGCTTGAGGATGCTTCAAACGTTCTCAATAGGGTTGAGGTCAGGGGAACATGGGGGGCCACACCATGAGTTTCTCTCCTTTTATGACCATAGCAGCCAATGACACAGGGGTATTCTTTGCAGCATGAGATGGTGCATTGTCATGCATGAAGAGAATTTTGCTACGGAAGGCACGGTTCTTTTTGTACAACGGAAGAATGTGGTCAGTCATAAACTCTACGTACTTTGCAGTGGTCATTTTTACACCGTCAGGGACCCTAAAGGGGCCTACCAGCTCTCTCCCCATGATTCCAGCCCAAAACATGACTCCGCCACCTCCTTGCTGACGTCGCAGCCTTGTTGGGACATAGTGGCCATTCACCAACCATCCACTACTCCATCCATCTGGACCATCCAGGGTTTCACGGCACTCATCAGTAAACAACACGGTTTGAAAATTAGTCTTCATGTATTTCTGAGCCCACTGCAACCGTTTCTGCTTGTGAGCATTGTTTAGGGGTGGCCGAATAGCAGCTTTATGCACACTTGCAAACCTCTGGAGGATCCTACACCTTGAGGTTCGCGAGACTCCAGAGGCACCAGCGGCTTCAAATACCTGTTTGCTGCTTTGCAATGGCATTTTAGCAGCTGCTCTCCTAATCCTATTAATTTGTCTGGCAGAAACCTTCCTCATTATGCCTTTATCTAAACGAACCCGTCTGTGCTCGGAATCAGCCACAAATCTCTTCACAGTACGATGATTACGCTTAAGTTTTCTTGCAATATCCAATGTTTTCATACCTTGTCCAAGGTATTGCACTTTTTCACGCTTTTCGGCAGCAGAGAGATCCTTTTTCTTTCCCATATTGCTTGAAACCTGTGGCCTGCTTAATAATGTGGAACGTCCTTCTTAACTAGTTTTCCTTTGATTGGGCACACCTGGCAAACTAATTATCACAGGTGTCTGAGATTGCTTACAATGATCCAAAGAGCCCTAAGACACAATACCATCCATGCGTTTAATTGAAAAACTAATAATTAAATGTTTATGACACTTAAATCCAATGTGCATAATAATTTGGAACACTGTTTATATACGGTACATAAAATGAAAATCTGTCACGTTTTTACCAGATTAACATTTGTGTGAATAATGACCTAAATAAACTGCAATTTTAAATCACTTATCACATTTCAAAGGGCACGTACTGAGTTGCCTCACATTATTTGGCATCACTACAAATCACATCTGCTATTTCCTGCACTTGCAGGTTTAAGGTATCTAAAAATAAAAAAAAAAAGACATCACTGTAGAGTAAATATAAATTCAAGGTCATAAAAGAGAAAAGCAAAAATCCAGTTTTAAGATCCACAGCGCCACCGAGCAATCTGAAAAAGGTGTAGGAAATGGATCAAACATAAAAATGCAAAATTTGCAGCGGCTTTCAGATTGGGGTTTCTTACCATGACTGTGGATGATGCCAGGGCTTAGTGTAGCCTGGACCAAGTCTTTGGTTGGAGATAGATATGCATCTTTACCTTGCCGCTGGCTCATTTTTGCCGAGGATATCACTGGAGACTCATCACTGCTTGTTACCACATCTGGAGAGGGAAAGCAAACTTTCCATTAAAACTGGGTACAGTTATTTGGACTATAGAAGTAAAACGACAGTCTATGTGCGGTGGGCAGGTTTTCTTCAAAACTGCTGCCTTTACACAAAATGTGTCATATTAGCAGACTAGATAAGTTTAATCCAATATAAAAATGCAACATGTACCCATCATAAACCCGACCTTTTAAAGATAAAGTGGGAGATTTATCAAACTATTGCAAAGCGAAAAAAAAGTTTAGTAGTTGCCCATAGCAACCAACCAGATTCCACCTTTCAATTTTTAAAAGCCCTTTGCAAAATGAAAACAGAAACCTGATTGGTTGCCATGGGAAACAAACTCCACTCTTCCTTTGCACATGTTTTGATAAATCTCCCCTAAAGTGTTTTGGAGGCAAGTATATCATTTTCTTCACACTGAAAAAAAAATTCAGATGAAAGATGTAGATGACAACTGCATTACTACAGTATTTTTATTCATTTTTAGCTTTTGCATATCAAATCATTTTACAGAAAAAAGCTATTTCAGAACATTCTATTTTGGGCTCGTTCACACATTGCAGATTTGGTCAGTGTTATGCATCAGTATTTGGCAGCCAAAACTAGGAGTGGATACAAAGAGGAGATACAGATCTTTCCTTTCTATTATGCCTGTGTTTAGGGTTCAGTCCTAGTTTTAGCTTCGAGATACTGACCAAATCTGCAATGCGGGAATACGGTCTTTATCTGCCAAAAATGGATGTTTTTCTTCTGCCTGTCAATATCTAAAAACACACCTGTGAATCTACCCTCTGAGACAATCTAAAAGTTTGTTCATAATAATTTTCTGCAACAATCTTGGAAAAATGTTTTGTTTATGAAAAATCTTTCCCTGTATGAGGTCACATGCAAATTTGGATGGTGAATAAATTAAATGTCCGTCTGTACAGGTGTTAAATGTTGTAATATAGATGAATCCTCACTTGTATCGAATCTAAGGCTAAAAGTTTGGCCACTTTGGAAAAATAATCAAGTCTATGTGGGAGATATATTAAGAACGGCGGTGGAGTAAGGATAGGTGGAATAGGAAGCGACTAATTTAATAAAAGGCACAGGCCTCTTATTAAACTAGTCGCTTCTCTGGCTGTGCATGTGCCCGAATTGGAAATCGACACCATTTACGAGCTGGCGTAGATTTCCACTTTCATTGACACCAGTTTCTTGCGTAAACTATATTATATTTGTAGGGCTATACCCCATTTTGGAAAAGGGGCACAGGCTGCATAAATGCATCAAAATTAGAATTTTTGGCGTAAATTTAAACTTTTGATGCATTTGCGATTTTACTATGCTAGAAAACAGGCATAGAGCACTACGCGTGCTGTGATAGATCAGCATTATTTACTACAAACTAGAAGCCATGTAAACTTTCTCCATGTAACCTCCATTAGTTTACTTCTAAAATTGGAGGAAGGTCAATAGAATACTATGAGCGCAGTTTTCACCATCCCTGTTTTCCCACAGTACTGCTTCTTCCCGCTGCTTGCCTGTCAGGGGAGTATAGCCTGTGTCCACTGACCGCTCAGCTGCATGACTATACGGTTTGATTCTTTGAGCACGTTCCTTAGGGAAATGCTTCCAGGCTAGTGTCCATGACTCGATCAGTACTGTTCATGTCATTGGAGACTGAGGTGGTCAGGCAGGAAGATTCAGGGTAGCACATTTATGAATGCGCGTCCACTGTTATTGGGAGCCAAGGGTGACCGTGTCTGGAAGGAACGCAATACAATACCAGGATGCCCTAGGTAAGACAACTACTCAAACGATGCAATTTTTTTTTTTATAATACTTGTATGTGCAAGTCTTAAGAACGTTTAATGGGTAAAATATTTCACTGTGATTGCTGCATTGGCAATACTCCTTTGACGTTTATCCTTGACATTTAACCCAAGTTAAAAAAATAAAAAAGAAACGTATCAGATCACTAAACACATTGGGGGTCACCTAGCAAGAGTGTTGTTCCGATGTTTAATTTGGAAACAGAAACATGATTCGGTTTGGTCGTTGCTGTGCACTGTATGCACAAATACAAAAAACTGTATATAAAACACGTAAACACATGAGATCACATGCAGTTCTGCAAGTTTAAAAACGTTTTAGAAATATATCTTTCAACATGTACAAAACACCTTTAAAAAAAAGTCGTCCTTGTATCAAAAACTCTAATAAAACTGAAGTCATTTAGTTACTACTTATACATACAGCTCTTGTAAATAAATAATTTTCAAGCCCACACTTCCAGAAATAATCTAGACAGACTTTTTGATAAGGCCTGAATCACACACGCAGGTTTGATGCAGTTTTTGGCTCCGTTTTTCTTGCTTTTGGATCCATTTCTAGCTTTGGCTCAAAAAACAAAAACAAAAATCTGCACAAAACAGTATGTGTGATCCTGGCCTAATACATTATCCGACAACAGTTTTGTTACTGTGTATATGAAATCCCTGGTACAAGTGCAAGTCCTCAGGCTAGTAATTCAGCTCCACCCAACAGAAAGGCATGGACATATTTTTAGGTTGTCCCTTGAGCAAAGTTTTTGTAGTGCTCGCTGCAGAGAGCTATAAATAGATGCACATGTCATTAAATAGACACTAAACCTACAGTTTATAGCTTATACAGCAAATTCCTGCATTAATAGATGTGTGAAAAAGATTCTGGAGGTGTCCTAGATCTTTTAACATTTTCAGTGCGGTAAAATATTTTTTACAGCAACACCCCATGTTATCCACCAGTAATTGGGAATCAGGAAATTTATTTGCTCAATTCTTTATGAGCAAATCTATTAGTAGGAAGATGCTTTTAGGGTTGCAGTGGGCCACCTAACTTACAGGGCTCCCCTGTGCAGTAGCACAGATTGCGCATATGGAACGTTAGACCTGACGGAATGTGCGTGTGTGTCACACCTCATTAATAGACAGAGTTCACACGGGGCGGATACGCTGCGTAATAGCACGTAGCGTATCCTCCCTGTGCGGCGCAGGGAATTCCGGGCGAAAAACCGCACCAAACTGTAGTGCAGTTTTTGGCCCGGAACATCCGCAGCGAAAAGCTGCAGTACATAACCAGGCTGACATCCTGAGATGACCTTTCATCCCAGGAGACTGATGCAGCCGGTGATTGGCTGCAGCAGCGGTCACATGGGATTTAGCGTCATCCCAGGAGGCAGGCCCTCTGACGTGATTCAGTCTAGCCTCCTGGGATGATGTTTCAACCCATGTGACCGCCACTACAGCCTGCGATTTGCTGCAGCGATCACATGGGATTTAACATCATCATAGAGGAAGAAACACAGACTCATAGGTAAATTTAAAGAGGCTCTGTCACCAGATTATAAGTGCCCTATCTCCTACATAATCTGATCGGAGCTGTAATGTAGATTCTCTCCATTCATGTCCATTTGTATTCACTCGCGAGATCACGCTGTGCGGTCACATACACCCACATTAACTTTACTGAAGTGTCGGGAGTGTGAATAGACATTGCGTCCTGGCAGTGAATACAAATGGACATGAATGGAGAGAAATGTATTAGGCTGATTGGACAAAAGTTGGACAAAAGGTAAAAAACGCCTAGTTGTCCATTAAGAAACTAATTAGCATAAATCTAAAATCATAACTTGCTCTAAATTTATCGATTTTTAAAATAAAAACCACAGTTCTCTACATTACAGCGCCGATCAGATTATGTAGGAGATAGGGCACTTATAATTTGGTGACAGAGACTCTTTAAGATTTTTTTTTCTGAGTTGCGTTTTTTGCGGCGAAATCGCATTGAATTCAATGAGGAAAACCCATAACAACTAAGCAGCGTTTTTTCAGCTCAGTATTTACGCAGCGTGTGGATGAGATTTGTTTTATCTCATCCACTTTGATGCTACTGTATTTGCTGTGGATTTTCCACAACTAATTCCGTTGCGGAAAGTCTGCAGTATTTACGCTACGTGTGAACTGACCCATAGAGATGCACAACTGAATGCGGTGATCTTCAAACACAGAACTGTGGTATAAGATGACCTGCAGTTTTAGAGCAATACAATCCATTTACTAACCCCTAGTGTTCTTCATTTAATTATATTATACCATCATACATTTGTTCACATATATGTTAAAATATTCTGCAATCTCAAAAACCTAACATTCTAACAGATATTAGTGAGGGCCTAGTTTACAATGGATTAGCAATACACAAAAGACTGACAGTTTTAACATCTCATTATACCGTAAATCAAGGTATCGTTCTTTTCAAGATTCTAAGCCTTTTTATACTTTATCTAAAGTCTTTAGGATTATTGCAATTCATTCTATTGTGTTACTTATTTAATAATATTGGATTGCAAGCAATCCATGCTGGATTAGCAGATACTACACCGCTTCCAAAACATCCACGAGCAGCAAAAATGCTCTCCAACAATCCAAACTGACAAGTCTCCTCTGTTATTTTGCACCTTGTTGCGACCTTGAACAATATTTTCACAAGAAACAAGTCCAGTATTACAAAGAATATTGCACCTTTTCTCAGAAAACTTTGCGGTATCAGTAATATCCCCATATAAAACTGTTGGAAATATTTAACACTATTCAAGTTTTGTTTGTGAATATTTTATATAACATAGGCTTATACACATTTATGTTGTAATAAAGGATATACACCTTTGCAACATAAAAATTTTTTTATTGACCCTATGCATATAAAATAACAAATTAAGCAACTTTGCAAATGCGAACATGCATTTGGTATGTTAGAAAGCAGATGGAAGGGAGTAGGACTTCAGGATCAGACTACACAATTTGCTTGAAGTCTGTTACCACAGAGACATATATATTTGCATCGGAGAAGTATACAAAATAGGACATTTTCAATTAAGTCAATTTGCAAAATTGCTCCATCACAAAAAAATGAAAAAAAAATAAAATAAATAAAAAAAATAAATTTGTAAGATGTTGTGCACGGATGATATTTAAGCTGGAATTGTAGAAATTCACCAAAGCACTTATGGTGTTGGAATGGTGTACGCAGTGTAATAGTACACACACGTATCTGATAGAAGTATAATTCAGATTAAAGAGGCACTCCGGCAAATGTTTTTTCTTTTTAAACATATTCTAATTCACGAATATTCTAGCAGTGTCATTTGTTTCTTCTCAGGTCAGTGGCATCTATACATTTTGAAGCCTTTTATTATGGGAAACTGTCATGTCATCTCAGTCTGTCATGTCATCACCAGAATAGACAATTCTCTCATGTGCAGACAGGTGGTTAGTTTCAACACCAAAAAGTTATCCCTACATGCTGCAATAAGACTAAATCAAACGTATCGTAGAAAGATACAAAAATACTTTATTGAAGACAAACAATACAGTTGATCAAGACACTATAAAAATTAACACCCATAAAAACAATGTACAATCAGTACAAAGAAATGGACAGTGTTGAATATAAGGCAGGGCAAACAATGGTGGTACTAAGCATACTAGATCATAAAATATGAAGTATGTACCATGGGTATGAATATACTTGTACCAATATTACACAACCTATTACCTAGAGTATGACCACAAAACACGTATAGTAACAACATAGGGAAACCATTAGAATCTCAGGACACGCATACCAGAACCCACCATGAGCCATTCCACTGCCACAACACTGTCAGAACACCCCAACGCGCGTTTCGCACCTGGCTTAGTCAGGGGGTGCTGGAAGAGTGTGACCGGAGGATTTAAATAGGAGGTGCACAGCTGGAAGTGTACCTCACTTACTTGTCCATATGATTTTCAGCTGGCGCATGCACAAGGAGAGGCGGCACCTCAATCACGCAGTCCATGGTGTCCGGAAGTGAGCAGTGCGCAGCTGCACTACGTCATGAACGGCCCCCGCCCCGCGCGTGCACACAACACCCACGGACCACCGCATCCATCTTGGAAAGGGGCAAGGCCGTCGCAGTTGCCCATATCCAATGATAGAAAATGGTATCTAGGTTAGTTTCTCCTGTGTGGCCGACTTACTGTGTACTACAGGATTAAATCATAACCTATCAAATCTCTACTGGCAGCTCTGAGACCCCTCCCCACCCAGCCCCCCTTCTTGTTCCTCTGTATGTCCCCCATACATATAGTGGTACTGAAGAGATCATTTCTGTTCTATTTAAGGGACCAGAAGTGAAATTATATAGCAGGTGAGTCCTTACAATGATTAACTTCAAACTTAAAATTCCGCCCTGCCTAACACGGTCTATACTATCTGTGTTTGCTGTGTGCAGAGAGTCCAGTGTACTTCTATGAGATGCTGCTTCTCACTGCCTCCTGTGTAAAAAGGCAGAGGAGAGCAGGGTGAAGCTGCATCACATAGAATACACAGACTTTGCAGTCATTTACAGAATGTCTATGTCACTGATCTATCACTTGCTGCACTTCTATAGGACTGAGAGCAGAGCAAGTGCAGCGTAATGAAGCTCTGCCGCTTCTGCAAAGCAGGAAGCTTCATGGGAAATGTAGGCTGCATTAGGGAACCATATTAGAGCTGAAAAAGGAACCAATATGGCAGACAACCCATAAATGGTACGTTAACTAAAACAGGTATACACAAGAGTCTCTACATTATTCTTTAATAGCCTATGCTGCACTATATAGGCAAAAATAAATAAATAGCTGGAGTGATTCAACAAAACGGCCAATGATTGGGTGATATTTAGTACAGAAGTGATATTTTCCTACAATAATGTCATCTAAAATGTCACTGAAAACAAGATGAGATGTTTGATATTTTCAACTGTTAATAAGATGCTGCCACTTTTTAGTGTAATCCCTGAAAGAGCAAGAGAGATTGATACAAAATGTAAGAATCTGCAAACTATTTGCAAATCTTCTATTGCTTAGTCCTATTACATTAGGAATGTTACAGATAATCAAACATTACCTGTCTCTTTAAACCAGCATTGTATTTTGGTACATAATAAATAATAGAGAAGTTAGAACAAATGCTTTGGCAAACGGTCAGACCCACACACAGAAATCCTGATGCAACATTTATTTTCCCCAAGAATCCCTGCTGCAGCAGAACAGAAGTTTCTACTGTTCTTGAATTTTCAGTTCTTGTTAACAATGGCAGATCCTATCACTCATGTTTCCAAACATAACTTCCGTATGACTACCTGCAAATTGAATTTGTACTTCATATGAAAACTTCTTAATCCCTTTCCACCCTGCACAATAGTAAGTTGCGGTAAGCCGGTCATTCCCAGAGACCGCTGCACTATTACAGTGCATTGATAATGTGAGCACGGGAGCTGTGCACGGGCCATCATTTGCAGAGGCTGGCTGTATATATTTTTTTGTTTGTAGCTTAAAAACAGATTGTTTTGGTTTGTATTTGAAACATTTAAAGTAGGGTTACGTCATAGCCAGGAAAGCGAAGCATGGAGTGGGCTTACGGGCTAAGCCCGCTCCATACTCTGCTGGTATTGGTTGTATGCTGCAGCCAAACTTTACTGCAATGGCCGGGATCGGCGATAACGCTTACTTCCGCCCCTTTAACCTTTTAAGGGGCCGCATCTAGGCCATTAGGAAGATGGAGTCGGCCCCCTCCGAGAGTCCGTCGCCCCATTATGAGGCCGCGGAGTGCCGATGGTTGTTACGCAAGCTTAGGGAAATAATGAAGGCCCCAGGTCTGCCATCCTTCCGATCCTATTAAAAGAGTCCGGCAAAAAACACAATATACTGCAAAATATTGCAATAAATTCTGCAAGCGATCCAATCATCACTAGTTCAAGAACCCCTAGGGGGAAGGGGGCAATGAAAAAAAAAAAAAAAAAAAAAAAAAAAAAAAAAAAAAGGAAAAAATTGTTAATGTTTTTACTTTTTAAAAAAAAAGCTTTTCCCAATAAATGATCCAAAAAAACAAAATAAAAAACAAACAAATTGGTAAGTCTGAACAATTACAATATAACATTATTTAACCTGCACGGTGAACCCCTTAAATACAAATTTTAAAAAAACATACAATTGCCAGAATTTATGTTTTTCGGTCACTTTGTCTCTCAGAAAAAAATGGAAAAGTGATCACAAAGTCGTATGATGGTACTGATAAAAAATACAGCTCACACTACAGAAACAAGCCCTCACAGAAAATGGCGACGCAAGAGTTTTTTTTCTTTGTAAAAGTAGTATAACATTTAACCCCAGGTCTATTTCGGCCTTAAAGAGGCTCTACCCTGTTTTAGCAAAAGAGGCAATGGCAGCGTTAAAGAGGCTCTGTCACCAGATTATAAGTGCCCTATCTCCTACATAATCTGATTGGTGCTGTAATGTAGGTAACATTGCGTAAGTCCCACAGTAACCTTACCAAAGTGTCGGGAGTGTGAATAGACATCGCATCCTGGCTGGAAGCGATGTCTATTCACTCTCAAGACACTTTGGTAAAGTTACTGTGGGAGTAAGTGACAGCACAGCGTGATCTCGCGAGATCACGCTGTGCTGTGAATATAGATGGACATGAATGAAGAGAAGTGTATGACGTTGATTGGTCAGCGTCATACACTTCTCTTTACAACGCCCACTTGGTCAAAAGTTAGAAAACACCCAGTTGGGCATGAAGAAACTAATTAGCATAAAATCTAAAAAATTATTCAGAACTTTCTCAAAAACTATCGTTTTTCAAAATAAAAAACACTGCTGTTATCTACATTACAGCGCTAATCGGATTACGTAGGAGATAGGGCACTTGTAATGTGGTGACAGAGCCTCTTTAAGGACCAAGCATTCTTCATTTTTACTCCTCCCCGCCTTCCAAGAGTCCATTTTTTTATTATGATGACGATATAGCCATATGAGGGCTTGATCTTTTGCGGGAACGAGTTGTGTTTTTTAATTTCACAATTTTTGGATGTATATATTATATTGCTTATCTTTTATTCATTTTTTTAGGGATGGAATTTAAAAAAAAAAAAAACAGCTATTCCAGGATTGTTTTTCGCGGTTTAAATTTACACCGTTTACTATGCAGTGTAAATAACTTTTTTCCATGGGTCAGTACGATTACTGTGGTACAAGATATGTATAGTTTTTTTTTTAGGTTTTACTACTTTTGCACAATTAAAACACTTTTAAACAAAAATTGTTTTTTCATCGCCTCTTTTCAAGAGCCGTTACCTTTTATTTTGTGTGTCGATGTCGCCATATGAGGACTTGTTTTTTGTGGGGCGAGATGTAGTTTTCATTGGTTATCATTTTTGGGTACATGGAACTTATTAACTTTTATAAAAAAAATTGCTGGGGGGGAATGGGAAAAAAAATAATTTGACGTTGTTTTTGTGTGTTTTTTGTACCGCGCTCACCCCGCAGTTTAATGTGCTAACTTTATTACTCGGGTCATTACGATCGCTGCTATACCGTGTGTGTGTGTGTGTGTGTGTGTGTGTGTGTGTGTGTGTGTGTGTGTGTGTGTGTGTGATGTGTTTTTTTGCACTCCTAGTAAATAAAACCACTTTTTATGGAAAAAAACAAGTGGTTTTATTTCAATTTTTACTGTAAATTTTTTTTATTTCTTTGTAATATACTTTAAAGGTTTTACATGTTTTGTTTTATTAGTCCTCGGACTTTACCATGCGATCTTCTGATCGCTTATATAATAAAGCATTATTGCCTGTCAGTGTAAAACTCACAGACTTTCTCCAATCCTATAAATTGCAGCGGGAGCCTGGCTGTCAGTCACAGCCGGGCTCCTGCGGCGATCATGCAGGCATTCTGTGCCGTGCATGTATGCGATTATGCGCCAGTGGGTTAAAAAAAAAATATGAATGCCTTTAAAACAGCAGTCACTGCTTCCCATACTACCCCACAAAGAATTTTCTCTATTTTCCCAGTACATTATATGGTACAGTAAATGGTGCCGTGGAAAACAAGGGAATAATTCTGGTGATTTTGGAATATATTTTCATGTGGACATGGGCATAAGTGAAATTTATATTTTTAGGAGGTGCTGTGTGTCTAATTTTCTTCTTATGTCAGACTTTTAGCCACAAACATGATTTCGCATGTAATTTTTGCAGAAAAATACAATTTAACGCAAAATTGTATGAAGGCACCTGTGTGTAATGTCCAGAACCCTCTGGTAGCGATAGGGTTAAAAAGTTGTTCCCAGGGGTTTGATGAACAATTCATCAGGACAATCTTTGCAGCGCCTTGTGACCTCCTCCTGTACATTAGGTAGTAATGCCTTTGGAAAATTTTGATCAGGATCTACGGAAAACTATTATTCATTTACACTGGCCAATAATAAGAAACAAGCAAATTGTAGCAATTGTTGGGCAGCGTAAACAAGTCATTAGATGGATTTAAATTGCCCAGATGCGGTCACCAAACAAGGAGTTGTTTGTGACTAAAAATACTCGGGCTGCTCAATTGGCCAGTAAAGGGAGACAATGCAATACAATTTCCATATTATCTCCAAGCATGCAGTTTCCAGAAAGACTCTGGTGCCCTCTACTGAAAAGCCAATTTCCTAGCAGTGTGAAAAACATCCTCTATTTTAACCAAAATTTCCATAGATCTGAAATGTCACAGCAATTGGCATTTTTAACTTGTCATTTGCATAGATTAGGCCCCATTCAGATCATGTTAAGGCACTACGCTTATCTTGTACGTCGAGAAAGCTCCTGACGTACAAGATAAACGTGTCCATAGGGCTCCCAACGTACAAGATAAAACGTGTCCATAGGGCTCAATTATCCAGACAGAGACCAAAAGAGTGTCCTTTTGACCTCTGTCGTGCTGGTTTACAATGGTATACTTTATTTTTTTTTATTTTTTTTTAAGGATAGAGTAGCTTAGTAGACTACGCTATTCCATCCTGAGGGATCCCGCAGAAAAAACCTATACCACAGAGTATACGATTTTTATCATGGGTGACGGATGCCACTGTACAGCATCCGCCACAGGTATACATTAAACGTAGACCTTAGGGCGCTCCCGAAATCACTGTCCATATAGGGATAGTGAAGTCAGGAGGTTCCACAGTGTTGGAGTCCCTTGGCAGAGCGCT
This sequence comes from Rhinoderma darwinii, assembly GCF_050947455.1. Taxonomy (NCBI): domain Eukaryota; kingdom Metazoa; phylum Chordata; class Amphibia; order Anura; family Rhinodermatidae; genus Rhinoderma; species Rhinoderma darwinii. Next base: position 163,217,637 of record NC_134689.1, read on the forward strand.
ATTAGATGGCTCTATCCCGGGACTCTGGCCTTCTGAAAATTTCTGAAGTCATATATGGACAGGGACACCAGGAGGAGTGCTGGAATCCCTGAGCAGAGCATGCTCTGCTTGCAGAATCCAGCGATCGGGAACACTTGAATTCTCTGTCCAAAAAAGCACAGTGAGTTCAGTAGTTTTGCAAGGGCTGGCCCCCAGGCAACGTATTCCACTGCATGCCACACAGTGGGATACGTTTGGGCCTTTTGTCGGAGGTATACATCGGGGGTCTTCCCGATGTATACCTCAGACAGAAGCCCCTAACGCGTTTTGAATAGAGCCTTATCTGTTTGAATGTGGAAGTAGTTAAAATGGCTCAGAAATGTTAAATTAAAAAAAAACAAAAAACGTAATAGTATTATCGTTTGTAGCTTTGTGCATTTACACTTGGGAATCATTATGATCCTTTGGGGACTAATGAATAGTAACAATAATTACCTACTGTAAACTGACCTTTACCTTTAAACCGCTTGGCGTCATGTGGTGTAACTGTACATCACATCTGCCAAGGGGAAGTATGTAGGGGCGCTCACGGGTACAGCTGGCTCCATGCTCAGCGGGTGTCTGCTGTATGTTACTCCGATCCCGTCAGTTTAACCACTCAGATGCTTTGGTGAATAGCAACCGCAGCATCTAAGCGTTTCGAAAGAGGTGGCAAGGTGCGAATGGTTTTCATGGCAGCCTGGGTGCCTAATAAAGGCTTTCAGGTCTTCCATCTTTCTGCTCCTATTAAGTCGTGCCTGAGGCAAACCCCGTTAAAAAATGTAATTGAAAAAAACGCCAGATTTGCTGTTTTTTGGTCACTTTAGCTCACAGGTGCCTCAAAATGGTACCAATAAAAATAACAGCTCGTGCCACAACAAACAAGCCCTCCAACTGCTAATTCAACAAAATAAAATGTAAAAAGGTACGACTCAATTTTGTTTTTGAACAAATTTTTTTCTTTGTAAAATACATTTTTTTTTTTAAAAACACCCACTATAAATTTGGTATTGCTATAATCGTCTTGAACCGCAGATTAAAAGTTACCGTCGCTTTTGATGCACAGTGAACGTTGTAAAAACTACACCCTCCGAAAAAAAGAGGAATCTCTGTTTTTATTCCAATTTGACCCAAACAATTTTTCCCAGTATATTATGAGATACATCAAATAGTGCCATGATAAAATAAAAAAAAGTTATGGCTTTTGGAATACGGGGAGGAAAAAAACAAGAATAAAAAAAATGGGTGTGGAGTAAAGGGATTAAATTGGGCTCCATTCCACATCGCCAGTAACAATATATGAGGTTGTATCCTCTGGTGTGACTACAGCAGAGGTGACATCACTATGGATGTTGGGCAGCATTTTTCTTTAGACTTTATGCTAGACCAGGGGTCAGTAATCTTGGGCACACCAACTGCTGTGAAACTACAATTCACAGCATGCCCTGACAAATTTTGTCTGGAATAATAAAGTCCGTGCATACTGGGAGTTATAGTTTCCCAGCTGGAGTGTCAAAGGTTGCTGACCCCTGTGCTAGACCATAACACAAATATGTGTGAAATTTTACATAGAACAAGAATAATTATTTATACAGAAGGTTTTAAGTATGACCGAGAAATTGGTCCTATTTGGACAGCAACAAAAGTTCAAGTGTTCAGTGTGATTTGATTATTCTGATCGGGTCTTTGGGCAATAACTACAATTATATAATGAGAAATGAATCAGACTTGCTTAACTAAAATTAGTGTAGTCACATAGGACTTATTGTGGTAATTGCTGTATACAAAACAGACTTTGTCCATGCCAGCATAGCAAGACTGGTCTCACAATGTCAAACCGCCCCGAAACAAAAATAAAAATCAGATCTCAAGTTGACACTGAGTAATGTCTGGGCTGAAAACAGTCCAGATGCGCTAACATTATAAAGATGCCAAATGAGTCAAACATGTTGTAGTGTCATTAGAAACAATGTATTAGAACAGTAAAATACAGGTTATGCTGCAAATGCAAAAAAATATATATATAAAAAAAAAATCAACAGGACATTTCATACCTTCAATGTGTACAATTCAGAATCCGTTGTGATAAACGGAAATTTATAGATGAAGGAAGGGGAATGTTTTCTTCTGTACAAAGTCCTTTCTAGGCTTGGCACTGTCTATTGACCCCATAAATTACAGCAGTTTGCAACCGCAATATTAACTACAATAACCTTGAGCAAGCAGTGAATTCTTGAATCTGCCCAGGACTACTGCCAAGGACATGAAATTATTGTCTGAAACTGACAAAATTAACATTTTGACTGTTTGTCAGCCATTAAAGGCTATGTAAACCTTTGAAAGGCAAATTTATGTATCCTTTATACATAGAAACTGTATTGTTCGCTATCAGTCAAATTGGTCAGTGAAGTGAACGGATGGCTCGGCCTAGAGCGGTAGAATTACGTTAAGAAAAAAAAAAAAGCCTACAAAAAGCTGTACATAGCAGAAAATAAAGCCTGAAAAGCATATGTTAAAATACAAAATTGTTTTGTCACAGTTGCATTCTTTTTATCCAAGAAACCGTTTTAGGAAATATTACCAAAATAGTTTAAATGCAAACTGTACCACAATAACGTTTTTTTTTCACCCTCATTCTTGGACTATTAACCGACAAAACTAATGGAGAGCATATAATGCATTATAATATTTTCTATTTCACTGGTCAGAGAGGATTTTTTTATCTTTTAAGTTATTTAGTGATTGGTGGAGGTCTCAACACCTGCAAACCAACTAATGCTATCCTATTGAATGTCTTTAAGATAGGGTTAAGTTGTATATGTATCATGATACAGGCCAGAGCGGACAGATATTGCAAAGAGCATGGTGGTCGTGATTTATTTTCCCTGCAGTGGGTCAACTCGGTTTTTAGAGACGGATGCTTGAAGCAGAGCTTAAGTTCACCAATATCTCTACAGAAGGGGGACTTCTGCATGTGGGTTGACTCATTTAAATATTTGGTACATCAAAAACAGCACCTAAGGATCGAAAATATAAAGATATCCAGTAATCCAGCTAATATCCAGAGTAACCGCCGTGTGCAGCATGGACAGCAGCTAGATGGGCTGGGAATGACTCAATAAGGTGCTGATAGGTTGTCTCATGTATCTGGAGCAATGCGGACTGCAGTGGATCCCACATTTGCTGGAGGGTGCGTGGGAGAGGATCCATAGAGCGAACAAGACGATCGAGGTGGTCCCACAGATGCTCAACTGGGTTAAAGTCTGGCGAATTAGGGGGCCAGGGAAGTACTTTGAAGGCTTGGTCGTGCTCTTCCAACCACTGTCGGACATTTCTAGCCGTGTGACATGTCGCATTGTCTTGCTGGAAGATTCCATATGCCCCAGGGAAGACAAACCGCATGTATGGGTGGACGTGATCTGCAACAGTGGATTCATACCCAAATCGGTTCAGAATGCCTTCCACATGGATGAGAGGGCCCAGAGAACGCCATGAAAAAATTCCCCAGACTAGAACGCTGCCGCCACCAACTTGCTGTCTTCCAGCAATGGTTGCAGGGTGTTTGTTCTCTGATGTTTCTCACCTGACACGCCAACGTCCATATGTTCCATCAACAGAAAACTTGACTCATCGGGGAGGGCAACCCTTTATCACTCATCGGTGGTCCAATTCCTATACTGCCGTGCAAATTTAAGCCTTTTTTTCCAATGCACATTTGTTGGTATAGGAGCAGTGACCATTCATCTGCTTCGGAGCCCCATATGCAGTAGGGTACACTAAACTGTTTTAGACACACGTCTGGTAGCCCCCTGGTTGATTTTAACGGTGAGCTGCTCTACTGTATCGTGTCGTTCGGCCCTTGTGCACCTTCGTAGCGGACGTTCACCTCACATCAATGGCATGTGGAGCTCGGCAGTTTCCATGTCGGTTATTCCCAATAGTGCCATTTGTCCACATGATACACCTTCACCACAGCATCACGTGAACAGTTCACAAACTGTGCTGTTAGAGAAATACTGCCACACTTGGCTTTTTGCAACTCTGATCAGGTTAGTAGAATAAAACTTAAGTGTTATTATTTATTTCAGTTACTTATATAGCGCCAACATATTCCGCAGCGCTGTACAGAGGTACACACTTTACTGTCCCCATTGGGGGTCACAATCTACATTCCCTATTGGTATGTTTTTGGGGTGTGGGAGGAAACCGGAGAACCCAGAGGAAACCCACGCAAACACAGGGAGAACATACAACTCAATGCAGATGTTATCTTTGATTGGATTTTTTTGAACCCAGGACCCCAACGCTGCAAGGCAACAATGCTAACCACTGAGCCAACGTGCAGGTTCAAGTCTACCTGCCTAAGCTACTGTGACCATTGTGGGTTGCACCAGTGTTCCATTGAGTTTTTTACTACAACAGCTGCTTTCTCTCAGAGCTCTCAGTGATATTTTGGATTCCACCGGCGATATCTGTGGACAGCTGTACCTTGAAGCGTTATGGAGTTATATGCGATCTAGTTGTTGGGTCATACAAAGCTTCCACCTGTAAAATCTGCACATTTAAACTTACCAAAACGTACTGTCCTATGTGCCCCTATGCCTAAACTATTTGTCAGTTTATCAATATGTACTATAAATAAACCATGCATATTCCCAACTACCTAAGAAAAAAAGTGCCATAAAATAGTTCATGCAACAAACCACACAAGGCTTGCAAGATGAATTGAAATATCGATACTATTTCGATGCAGTGCACCCTCAAACTCTTCAATACCGTGAATTCATGTATTTCGATACAAAGCTGTGCAGCCGCACAGCTTAGTATTGTAACACGTGAATGTGGTCAGAGCGGGGTTGCGGCAGTGTAATGCAGCCATTTCCCCGCTTGAGTGCAGTCAGCATGATGTGAGGCGGCCGCGCTGCACTAATGAGCGATGGCACTTTAGACAGAGAACATGGCGGGCGCACCGCAAAACACCCCCATGTTCTGCCTTCAGGGCCATCGCCGCCGCTCAATAGGGATGCCCGTCGGATCGAGTCCAAGTGACATGATCGAGGGACATACCATATACGGGCAGACTGCTTAAGGAAGGACCACAGGGCTGTCGGAAGATATTTCCTGTTAGGGCATACTTAGGTATGTCCTTACAACTGCTGTTTACTATCAGTACACAGGCTAACATAATGACATATAGATATATGCCAGTACATTAAAGAGTACCTAAACGTTCAACAAACTTCTGACATGTCATAGTGACATGTCAGTAGTTTTGATTGGTGGGGGTCCGAGTACTAAGACCCCCACCAATCGCTAAAACGTAGTGGCATTAGCACGCATTTGAGCGCTTATCTGCTTCGTTTCTTTTCTGCTTTTACCGGAAATCGATGTAGCGGAGTACGGGCTCAACTCCACTACATCGGCTTTCCGGAAAAAGCTGAACAGAAACTAAGCGGCTAAGCGCTCACACAAGCACTTTAGCGATTGGTGGGCGTCTCAGTGCTCGGACCCCCACCAATCAAAACTACTGACATGTCACTATGACATGTCAGAAGTTTGTAGAACATTTAGTTACACTTTAAAGTTTAAAAATAAAAAAAAGTTTAAGAATAAAAGTAATGTTAAATAAAAAAACTTAAAAAATAACACTTCTTACAATAAACATTAAAAGAAGTCTCAATATATAAAATATACACATTCGGTATCGTTGTGAGCGTAATAACCTGCACAACAAATTTGTAGTGTCATTAATGGTGTACGCTGTTAAAAAAAATAAAACCGGTTTTCTTTCACTTATTAATGTGAGGCATGTGGTGTTATGAAGTTTGTACCTCCATGTGCCTCACATTAATAGTAATTAACCCCATAATTAGAGATGAGCGAACCGGGACAACCGAACCCGGTTTCGGTCCGAACATCGTGAAAAGTTCGGTTCGCAGCGAATCCGAACTTCACCGGGTTTGGCCTTACACGTTTTGACCGAACCCGGCTTATGAGTCACTGATTTTCCGGTACGCGACGTCAGGAGATAGTCACTGTCCAGGGTGCTGAAAGAGTTAAGCGATCGGCAGTAACTGTTTCAGCACCCTGGACAGTGACTTCCGATCACAATATACATCAACGTGTAAAAAAAAAATAGAAGTTCCTACTTACCGATAACTCCCTGCTTCTTCCTCCAGTCGGGTGCACACATGTAGCCACCCGTCATTACGGGAGCTCCATACACGATTTTTATGGGCTTTCTTGAATTACAGGTTCAGTCCGAATCAAACTTTTTCAAGAAATTCGGCGAACCAGCCGAACCGAACTTATAAGTTCGCTCATCTCTACCCATAATGTATATAAGAATCCAATGCTGTCCATTATGACTGTGAGAAACATGATGGGGTTAATTACAATTAATGTGAGGCACATGAAGGATCAAAATTCATCACACCACGTGCCTCACATCAGAAAATGGAAAAACTTTTTTTTATTACTGTTGGCAAAGTATCGTTTTGGTATCTAAAATTGCAATACTACACTAAGTATCGGTATCGAAGTCCAAATTCTGGTATCATGACAACCCTAAACCACACCAAGAAGCTAAAATTGTACTCCAAACAGCCAAGGATGCTGGCAACAGTGGCAATTGCAACACTAACTCACTCATTAGGGTTAAACCCAAATAACATTGCAGAGTCCTCCTGTATCTAGAGATGAAAAAACTGAAAAGCAGGGTGTTATACAAGTCAGCACCAGCTGGGGGAGCAGACACATAGTAAACCTATTCATTTAACTTTTCAAATCGCCAGAGTTTCATTATAGATATAAACACATAGATGGTATTTACAGAGATAACGTAACTTCCGAGGTGACAGCTGTGTGTTGTTCTAACACTGCTGTCATTTATCACGGGTGCTGCCTTTACATCTAATCATGGATAGCACTCCTAAAGGTGGATTAGAGGGATGAGTGTACAGTATCAAGTGTGTCATGCCTAAATACAACCAGAAACTGGGTCAATTAGAAACAAAAAGTGGTAATAACAAATAGGAGTAAGTACTATATTTAAACATCAGAGTCTCTCCTTGGGCACATTCAATTTAAGAATAGCCACATGGCAATATCCGATCTTCATAAACTTTATCCATTGGCGAAACCCAAAACATACGTTGCACTTGGGCCACCCATGAAAAACTTGTAACAGCTCCACTGAACCTTCTTAAGTGGCAGGACTGTAGGTCTCCCACAGACATCAGGGCCTGAGTGCCACCTGAGCCTCTGCATCCCCGATGGACACTTCCTGGCTTAGACATAAACAAGCTATTAAATAAAAAATTGGTACATATTGGGGGATTTACATAGCTTAGAAGTAGGTTCAGCAAACATGTCTTAAATTAGGAGACAAGAAAGAAAAATATAATTTCCACATACTTCCTCCAAGGGTCATCCTAAAATCCCTGTGGGGGTGCAGATGTGTAGAAATGACCTGGACAGCTATTCCCGAATTATAGAAAATGACCCAGAGTAGAGTGGTTTACATTAGAGATGGGTATTCCACACGCCTTCATTGAATTACATGCAGAACAATTTACTCCACATCTCACTTAATATAGATTCATAGACGTGCCATTCTGAGCAGCCATCAGTAACTCCAGCTCCTTATTATTGAAAGGGCTTAGAGCAACAGCTAGAGAGCTGCAAACAGAATTACAGCAGGGAATGACTGGGCTACAGCGGTGAGAAATATTTTCATGATGGGGCCTGGAGGATCAAGCGCCGCTACTTCTCTTCATTACATACATGGTGTAGATTCAAATCTGAACCAGACCGAAAAGGTTTGCTGCCGCCTGTTTTATTATCACCTTTCACTGGAGTATTATCCATGTGTTAGAAGAGGTGCACACACAGGAAATTAATATGGATTATAAAAGGCTAAACTGAGTTTTTATTTCCTTTAGCTAAGAAGAGGGTAGAAAATGTTCTAAACACAAAAGAATAAACAATGAAAAATGCAAAAAGGGACGAGACAAATGTAGCGCAGCCAAACAAAGGTTTAATACCTAAATATGGCCCAATATGTCCGCCTACTTGGGAAAGGCTTGAAGTGGCGGTTGTTGTCCATACTTTCAATTTAATGGCAAAGTGCAGGTTCTTCTTCTACCCAACTATGAATGTGTTTTAAATTGAACAGCTCTGGACAATTTCTATGTTTGATTTTAAAGGTTGGAAAACGTGCTGGGTATTTATTATATTGTGTCGGTCTTTGCATCATATATTTATACTGTGACACATTATAGTAAAAGTTTGGGCTCATCTTTCATCTTTGGCAATAAAAGCAATTGCATATTAGGGAATTTCATACACCGCAATTCTCTAGAACACTTCTATTTCCTCAGATTGTAAGCTCTTGCGAGCAGGGTCCTCACTCCTTGTTTGAATTGTTCATTTATTTTGTCACTACGTAACTTCTGATATTGTCTGTACACGTTACCTCTGAATTGTAAAGTGCTGTAGAATATGTTGGCAATATATAAAGATTATTATTATTATTATTGGAATTGCTACCATAATGCATTCCTGTCAACCTTTCAGCAGACACATTGAAGCAGATTTACTATTCAAATTGAGGCCGAATTCTGGCACAATTGCCAGGTACCACATTTCTTAACGGTTTTAAACACCATGCTCAACAAGTATGCGTGATCTAACAAGAAAGAGGCATGACTTAAAATATGCCGCTGTGTGCCAAAATTGAGCCAAAATTTTGGCAGAAAAAACGGGCATGAACGAAGCCAAGCAAGAGGTGGAATAAGAAAGAGGAACATTTCTAACATGTCTAGCAAGATGCCCCAAATTTATCATACAGCCCCGTGATAAATTTGGCGTATCTTCTGACTGCCTGGTCTATGTCTACGCTGTCTAAATATCAGAGATTGGCTGCAGATCCCCCCCACACACACACTTGTCAGACTGATGACGCGCTTTTAGGCTATATGAGCCCGTCTATAGGCATACAATAATCATTGATTGCAGTTGTAGAGGGTGAGCACTTTAGTCTGTTCGTTTTAGCGATTGGTGGGGGTCTCGGCACCCGGATCCCCACCGATCAAAACTTCTGACATGTCACGATGTGTCAAAACTTTGCTGAAAGGACAGTCAGGCCCCATGCACACGACCGTGCCCGCAATCACGGTCCGCAATTGCGGGCACGGCCGGCTGCCGACTGACAGCCGCATTTTCGGGCCGTGCTCCCATACAAAGTATGGGAGCACGGCCCGCAAAATGCAAAAGAACAGAGGTTTTTTACGGTCGTGTGCATGGGGCCTCACTCTTTACAATTGGGATACTATATTGGTATTATATTTATGGTATTTTATATATTCTATACATTTGATTTTATTTAAATATTTTTAATACTTTTATTCTTATGTACATTTTTGTGATATAGTGATAGCGCCATCAGCATTTTCATGTGTTGTGGGACATTATTTTCATTGGAATATCACCAATCACCATAATCGAGACAAAGGTTAAATTTAGTCTCATCTATCCAGAGAACCTTCTGCCATGTGTTTTGAGAGTCTGCCATATTCTGTTTAGCTAACTCAAAACATGTTTTATTATGCTTTTCTTTAACCCCTTAATGACTGGGCCTGAATAGACCTTAATGACCAGCTCAATTTTTCTGGTTTTGCCTCTCTGCGTTTCAGCAGCCATAACTTTTTTATTTTTTCATTGACGTGGCTGTATGAGGCCTTGTTTTATGCGAGAGAAATAGTATTTTATTTTACGGCGTGAATATAGGAAAAAGCGATTCTCGGAATTGTTTTTTTGTTTTTTTTTATCCCGTTCACGTTTCACACTAAATAACCCATTCGATTAATTCTTCAGGTTATTACGGTCGTGTAGATACCTAATATGCGTAGGTTTTTTGTTTTTATTTAGTGTAGGGGCAATAAAATATATTTAATGCAAAATAAAGACTCTTTTTGGGACTTTTTTTATTTATTTGTTTTGTTACTTTTTTTTTTTTTTTTAATCCCATCAAGGGATAACTATTTGTAACTTTATTTTTTACTTGTAATGTATTAGCATACTTCTGTACGCTAATACATTACACTGTGTCACTATGGCACAGGCTGCTGATCGGGTAGCACATAGTGTGCCCGAACAACAGGCACACGGAACAGACAGCCCTGGGGTCCTTTGTAGGTCCCCAGGGCTGAATGCAGAGGGATTGCCCATTGTTTGATCTCATCACTGGAATCCCGGTGATGCGATCAAAAAGGGGAATTCCCTTTGATCATGCCGCGGTCACGGATCGCGGTAATCAAAGGGTTAAACAGCTGGGGTTGGAATGTTTGCCGACCCCAGCTGTGTTCAGGAGGCTGCTCTAAGATCAGGAGCTGTTAGTTACAGCTCCTGCTTAGAGGATGAGCACTCATACGAGCGCTCATCAGCTTCATCTGCAGTGACGCGAAAAGACGTCTCTGTAGATTAAGCACCCGCACCGCCTGACGTCAAAAGACTGGGCGGTCGGGAAGATGTTAAAGGGCTTTTTTCTAGCCACTCTTCCAGTGAATCCCCACTCTGTGGGGTGTCGATTTATACAGGGTGAGCGCCGAAAAATAAAGCCCTTTTCCCCTTGTGTGGTTTGTACAGGAAACTGGATAATGGAAGAATCATGTACTTACCAGTTACAGGAAATGCTGTAAAGTGGTTTCAGACAGCAGATATGCAAAGTTGTTGCGTCTTATATTTACGAACACCTTCTGCAACACAACATGTTCAATATTCCGGAGATGAATTTAATTTGCCGTTTCAGTTCGGGCCTTGTCTGGGGATTAGTTTCACAAACATTACTTTTCAGCTAACCCCACAGATAAAAGGTCTCACATCATTAGGTCTGATGACCATGGAGACTACAACCCTTTGCTCACCATATGTTCTACAGTGAATGCCGCATAGTATGCGCGTGAGGTATGGCAAGTCACCCCCGTCTTAGTAAGAGAAATAATACTCACGCTCGTTACCAGTTAACTGTGCATAGAATTGCTTGAAGATGTCCATGTACACGGATGTATTCAAGTTTTCGTTAATGAATATTGGACACACAATCTGTAACAAACGCTGATTTTTGGATCATGAAGGGGCTACTGGTGCAGCTTTTGTCTGTGCCAGTACCTATTCTTATGCCAATTAACACACCTGGTAAGATGGAACCACGCCTCATCGGACATAATGTATTACAACAGGTCTAAATGGCCATGTACGATCAGATCTAGTAGCCAATTGCAATATGCCACAAACTTCTGTTTGTCCTTTAACTCTTGCAAAACTGACACTAGTTATGGCTTCCGGTGTAGAGATTTCAGTACACGTCAACATCTTTACCTATCCGATAATCTTTGGTTTTTCATAATCCTTTCTTGGATCAACAATGACCAGTGTCCGAACAAGTGGTTGTCTATTTTATTTTGGCATAAGCCACAGATCCTGTTTTACGCCACTTCCCGTTCCAGCAAACATGATTTGGTGCGGAAGTATGGAAATTGACCAGTGAAATAGTCCTGTTTCTGTGAATGAGCCGGTGTGTAAAGCGACCTCCACTATCACAATTCTCTTTTGAATCTAATACAATCACGCACAACACTACTGTCCTCTCCAAAGATTACCACTCAACTGGCAATGGAAGATATGAAGGGCCTCATTAATTTCTAAAACCGCACTGATAAAATGAAAGAGGAGCTCTCAACTATAGGCAACCAAGACAGTTTTGATTAATAAGGGCTGATAAGCATTTTCCTGTACAAACAACACAAACAAAACAATTATTTTTTGTGGCCCACCCTGTAGTAGTTCTATGGACAGATACTTCCATCTTCACTGTGGATCTTTGGTGTTATTGTTGGTGTCCTTGTTGAATCTGATTACTGCCCTCTTTGTCTGGTCTGACTTTTGGTGGGCAGCCTTAACTTGTGTCAGGTTTGTAGTTGTACCAGATTATTTTCCATTTTTTATAATGGATTTAATGGTGCTCTGTGGGATGTATAAAGTTTGGGATATTTTATTTATTTTTTAAACATCCAACCAGTACTATACTGCTCCACAACCTCTCCAGATCCGGAACAGTTTATTTAAATGGAGCAGGTAATTCTCCTGCAGCAGCAATTGCGGGGAAATGAGTGGCTAACAGAAACGTTTCCTGGCACAATCAGCTATTTAACATGGCTTCTGAAACTCCTGTCAATCAGTGGCTTTTAAATGAAAGGGGTTGTCTGTGATCAGACAAACCCTTTAACGTATAGATGTAGACTTGCCTTTGGTTCACCTTTAGTACTCACACTGTGGATTCAATGTAGGCAACTACATGATATATTTCTAATTACAACTTGTGTTAACGTAAGTAGTTCTTTGCACAATATCATACATTTTAATCCGAGGTTAAAAATAACAATTAATAATAACTGTGTCTATAACAAAAGACTTCTTTTGTAATAACCCTGTGAGCGAATGTGACTCACACCGCAATATATAAACACACTACTGCAAATTAGTCCCAAAACCACAGGTATACTGCCAGTGGCAATTTAAGTGTACCGCCAGTTGCCTGAAACAGAGAAGTGGCAAGATAGGATCAAACTCTCAAGGTATCAACATTTTTCAAGACCAAGGTCATCAGATGCCTGAACGTCCAGAGCAAAATTTCACCTTTTGGAATGACACATTCTAAGGGTTCATATATGTTTTTTTTATTCTTTGTCAAAATATATATATATATATATATATATATATATATTTATATATTTATTTTTTTGTGTGTGGCAATGATGAAGCTTTAATATTTGGGAGCAAAACAGAACCAGTATAATTTTATTTTTTAGACTCTAAATAACGAAAAATTGGAGAGAAACGCAATATTCTTCCAGTCAGTAATTTAATGCAATTATTTAAAGGGTGACTAAACGTTCAACAAACTTCTGACATGTCAAAGTGACATGTCAGAAGTTTTGATTGGTCCGAGCACTGAGAACCCCACCAATCGCTAAAACGAAGAGGCAAAAGCACTCGTGTGAGCGCTCAGCCGCTTAGTTTCTGTTCAGCTTTTTCCGGAAATCAATCTAGCGCTGTACGGACTCAATAGAAAGTCTGAGCCTGTACTCCGCTATATCGACTTTCCAGAAAAAGGCAAACAGAAATGAAGCGGCTGAGTGCTCACTCGAGCGCTTCTGCCGCTTAGTTTTAGCGATTGGTGAGGGTCTCAGTGCTCGGACCCCCCCTAATCATAAGTTCTGACATGTCACTAGGACATGTCAGAAGTTTGTTGAACGTTTAGTTATCCTTTAACCAGATAAACTTATGCCACATAATAATCTTTGCAACCCCTCTCCCCTTATTAACTAATTATTCCCTAAGGTATTTAAAAGACTGCTTCCCAAGCCAGATAAAACCTGCCAATAGGGGGAGTGTGCAGCATATTATTTTATTATGGAGCTCAATGTATAAATTACATGAAGTATTTTCAGCTGTAATTTAAATATTAACTAGGCCAAAGCAGGTTATTTCCAAAGGCTATAAAGCTAATCAATACAGAATTTTGAACCCATCTTGATTTAACACAAATTAAAACAAAAAAAATAAATAAAAAAAACAACTGGTGTTCAAAGGTCTATTACACCCCTCACACCAGAGGTGTAAATTTGTATATAATTAAAATGGGCTGTAAAACGTTAAAAAATAAAATAAAATAAAAATTTTGTTGTCCATTATTTTTTTTAACAATACTTGTGGTACAGTGTAATATGGAGCCCACTGGTCTGGCTGATTCTTAAAGGCACAATATTTGTTATCAATCCCCAATATACATCTAATAAATTGTGAAAGGGACTATACAGCAGAAGGCAAGAATCCAGAGTAGGTATCACTTTTGCCATGACAAATACTGCTGGCCCCTTATTATATTTATATAGTACCATCATATTCCATTGCAGCTTACATACAAATACCAGTTCACTTGTTAAAGCAAAAACAGCTTCAAACAGAGAAATAAACAGATAATAGTATATAAAAAAAAAAAGCCCTGCCCATATAGGAGCTTGCAATTTATCGAGTTTGGGTGATACAGAAAATAGGTGTTGATAAATACAAGGTGCTTAACCCCTTAACGACCAAGGACGAAAATGTACGTCATGGTCGGCTGCTAGTTCCCGCACCATGACGTACATTTTCGTCCGCATTTCAAACTGTCACTCTGTGTAAACACAGAGTGACAGACCCGCGCTGACAGTTGTCCCCGACAGCTGAGACATCAGTCTTGCCGGACAGCGGACCATCGCCGCTGATTTCGGCAGTTAACCCCTTAAGTGCGGCGACGGATTGCCGTCGCCGCATTTAAGTGGTTTGAAGCACATCAGCAGCCCCCACGAAGTGATCGTGGGGGCTACCGATGCTTGTCACGGCAATCGGAGGTCAGATAATGACCTCCGGGTTGCCATGCACGGAAGCCTCGGAGGAACAGCCTCCGGCCGTTCCTCCTCTGCTTCCTGTCAGTGTGACAGTCACGTCACAATGACAGTTAGAGTACATTACACTACGTGTGTAGTGTAATGTACTCTAGCAGCGATCAAAGCTGCAAGACTAAGTGTCCCCTAGTGGGACAAGTTAAAAAAGTAAAAAAAAGTAATAAAAATGTTTTAAAAAAAGTGTAAAAATAAAAGTTATAAGTTCTATAAACACTAAATGCTTTTTTTCCTATAATAAGACTTTTATTATAGAAAAAAAATGAACACGTTAAAAAAGTACACATATCTGGTATCACCGCGTTCGTAACGAACCCAACTATAAAACTATAATGTTATTTTTCCCGCACGATGAACACCCCCAAAAAAATCAATAAAAAAACGACAGAATCGCAATTTTTTGGGTCACCACCGCTCCCTAAATAAAGAATAAAAAGTGATCAAAAAGTCGCATGTACCCGAAAATAGTACCAATAAAAACTTCTATCCGTCCCGCAAAAAACAAGCCCTTACACCGCTTTTTTGACTAAAAAATTAAAAAATTATGGCTCTCAGAATATGGTGACACAGAATTTTTTTTTTTTATAAATAAGTCATTTTATTGCGCAAACGCTAAAAAAAGGACCAAACCTATATACATATGGTATCGCCGTAATCGTACCAACCCGCAGAATAAATTAAAAATGTCATTTATTGCGTACGGTGAGCGCCGCAAAAAAAAAACCTAAAAAAACGGTGTCAGAATTCCTGTTTTTTGCTCAGGATTGCAAAAAAATTGAATAAAAAGTGATCAAAAAAAATCGCATGTACCCCAAAATGGTACCAATGAAAACTACAGATTGTCCTGCAACAAATAAGCCTTCACACCACTCTATTGATGGAAAAATAAAAAAAGTTATGGCTCTTGGAAAGCGGGGAGTGAAAATCTAAAATATGAAAGCAAAAAATGGATCAGTCCTGAAAGGGTTAATTCATTTCTAATGAAAAAACGTATGACCACATGTGGTTTATTTCCGTACTCGGGAGAAATTGCTTTATAAAAAAATGGTTGTTTTTTTCCTCCTTTATCCCTTGTGAAAATGAGAAAATGCAACATTTTAGTGGAAAAAATTTTGATATTAATTTTCGCGCCCTAATTCTAATAAACTCTGCAAAGGACCCGTGGGGTGTAAATGCTCACTATACCCCTAGAAAAATTCCTTGAAGGTTTTTCCAAAATGGGGTCACTTTTGGTGGGTTTCCACTGTTTTGGTCCCTCCAGTGCATTGCAAATGCGACATGGCACCGAAAACCATTCCAGCAAAATCATAAATCCAAATGGCGCTCCTTCCCTTCTGAGCCCTGCTGTGGGTCCAAACAGCAGTTTATTACCACATATGGGGTATTGTCATAATCGGGAGACATTGCTTTACAAATGTTGGGGTGCATGTTCTTCGTTATTCCTTGTAAATAATAAAAATTTCTATGTTGTTTCAGAAAAAAAGTACATTTTAATTCTTACAGACTAATTTCAATATATTTAGGGAAAAACCTGTGTGGTCAAAATGCTAACTATACCCCTAGATAAATACCTTAAGGGGTCTAGTTTTCGAAATGGGGTCGTTTATGGGGAGTTTCTATCATTCTGGCAGCTCAAAGCCTCTCCAAATGTACATTGGGGCCTAAAACATTTTCAAACAAAATATGAGTCCTGAAAGCCTCCGGGTGTTCCCTTCCTTTGGGGCCCTGCCGTGTGTCCAAACAACGCATTAGGGCCACAATGTGGGTATTTTTGAAAACAGGAGAAAGAGGGTGATAGATTTTGGGGTGTGTTTCTTCATTTTCATGGTAGCTTTACAAAGAAATCGGTCTTCAAACAAATACTTTTATGAAAAAAGTGAAATTATTATTTTTTTCACCTGATATGCATTAAATTTAGCAAAGAACTGTGGGGTCAAAATAATTACTATACCCCTAAATAAATACCTTATGGGGTCTAGTTTTCTAAATGGGGTCGTTTATGGGGAGTTTCTATCGTTCTGGCAGCTCAAAGCTTCTCCAAATGTACAGTGGGGCCTAAAACATTTTCAAGCAAAATATGAGTCCTGAAAGCCTCCGGGTGTTCCCTTCATTTTGGGTCCTGCCGTGTGTCCAGGCAGCGCATTAGGGTCACAATGGGGGCATTTTTGAAAACAGGAGAAAGAGGGTGATAGATTTTGTGGTGTGTTTCTTCATTCTCATGGTCGCTTTACAAAGAAATTGGTCTTCAAACTGATACTTTTATGAAAAAAAGTGAAATATTTTTTTTTTCCACCTGCTATGTATTAAATTTAGCAAAAAACTGTGGGGTCAAAATACTTACTATACCCTTAGGTAAATACATTAAGGGGTCTAGTTTTCTAAATGGGGTCATTTGTGGGGGTTTCCATCACTCTGAGACCTATGAGCCTCTGAAAACCTGGCTTGGTGCCGGAAAACAAAATGTACTTCAAAATTTATAAAATTATTATTCAATTTGTAAGTCCTCTAAATTGCTGAAAATTTATTTTATTTTTTCAAAAGTGCTGCCAAAATGGAGTAAAGAGATAGAAATATATATTTAATTTAAAAAATTGTACAGTATGTGTGTACATATGTGACATATTGCAGTTAAAAATAGGGGAAAATGGTAATTTTTACAAAATTTCTTCCATTTTTCTATTTTTTAATTAATTTCCGCAAATCGTATCAGTCTACTTTTACCACTAAAATAAAGTACAACATGTGACGAAAAAACAATGTCAGAATTACTTGGATATTCAAAACTTTCACAGAGTTATTCTCTGATAAAGTCAGACATACCAGATTTGACAAATCTGGCTTGGTCATTAAGGTACAAACATGCCCGGTCATTAAGGGGTTAAAACAATTGTCCGTGTTTACGGTCTAAACTTAGTTTCCCACTTTCAAGAAACACACAAACTACATGCTTAGTTTTCTGTACCCCAAGAGTTAATGGATACTGAATTCAAGTTAAAGGTTCTCCCCTTTGGACAATCTCTACTTGTTAGAAGAGACTTATTGTCCCTTAACAATAAGATGATCACAGTGACCCCCTGCTGGAACAGCGATCAGCTGTAATCAATGAGGAAATCTGGAAGGAATTGTTCAGTTTCCCTGCAGTGCCACCACAGGAGAAATCGAGAATTACTCAGTGCCCATTCAAATCCATAGGTTATCTGTGTAATGCAGGACAGGACAGGTCCTCAAGAACCAGAGACACTCTTTGTAACCACTCACCACTGTGATAAGGATCCTGAAAAAAGGATCCCCCTCTATTGACTAATGGGGTATATGAATATGAGTTTTCTAAACTGGACAACCCCTGCAAGCTGTCTGTTTATCTTACTAAATGTAGAGAATGTCTATGGAAACACTAATGAAAATGTATCAAGAATGTAACCAATACACAGATAAATACAGACCGCTAAATTACAATGCATCCTTCATACTTACCAATCTGTAGCTAAAATCAGCGCTGAGCTGTTGCTGAAATGAAGGCTGCACAAAGGAACATTACAGTATTTTTGTGCAACCTGAAAAAAAACTTGCTGCAACTATTATCCACAAACACGAGTGCCGTATGATGTAAATGTAAAGCAGACTGCCTGAATACTAATTTTTGGTAACACCTTTTGTTGTGTCATACGAAGCCCAAGTAAGCTAAACTTAAGCCATGAAAACATGACAACTGTAAGAAGGGAAAGAAGTGTGTGGAGCCCACACCGGTGTAATGGAGTAAAGTTCTCACGTCTAGTGAAAGTTTAGAAATGTAAGAGCATGAGAAAGGAAATGTCAGATGTATGGAGCTGCCTCAGTCGTCGCTGTGAATAAAACAGCTGTTCCCCCTTCCATGTGAAACTGTGCACTATTTGATGAGTCTTTGTTAAGATAGTAAAAGCCGCTGATTAGAACACAGGAAGAAATTGTACAGCGAGACATGTGGAATGCATGCAGAGCTATTGACCTAACAGGAAAGGAGTCAATGCAAGATTGATCTGATTCTGGTTAGAGCTAGGGATTAAAAAAAAAAAAAAGAAAGAACGAACAACTAAAAAGATCTGTGAAAAAAGCGAATAATTAAAAAATATTTATAAAAAATAATTAAAAGATTAGAATTAACAAAAAAACAATATTTTTACATAATACATTTTATTAAACATTTTTATTTAAATCGTTTGGCATCGATCCTAGCTGATTGGTTCCCTGTAGACATATATTCCCTCTTCCTGTCCTCTGACACCACCCCCAGACGAAGGCATTCCTCGCCGAAACGTGCGTCGGGTGTGATGCCAGACAACAGTGTGCTATAATATGGGTAAGCTGCTCTCACTCAACTGCATGTGCACTTTATACTAATGATTTATGCATTATCAAATGTTAGGCTACATTAATGAGTATAACCATATACCATCATTTGGGACCTTACACAAGCCTTTTTTTGATAAGTATACCCAGGTGTTAGTAATTAATTTATTTATTAATCTATTTATGTACCTTGGTCTCTCATATATATCCTTGTTATGCATATGCTATTACAGTAGCCCCATTATACACGTGTCTGGCTTCTTTTTCCACACTGTGGTAGTCATCCTTGTCTTTTTAAACTTGTGAGTAAATATATTTATTTCTTGTATTGTGTAATAATAAAAATTTTAATTCTTTATTTAAATTTGGTCTTTGACTCAATTCTTTTAGGTTGTTGTTCTTATACATTATATGAGTCATTGCTAATGTTACCAGCAGTCATGGGTATTCACTGTGTTATATGCCCTTTTCCCCCCATATATTATATATTATTTGAAGTAATTTACTTTGTATGACCTTCAAGGGGTATTTTGGTTGTCCTCCGCATTGGTTGTTTATATAATTGTTACAAAGCAACAAAAAAAAAACATACACCGTGGGTATCCCTAGAACTGTAACGACCAACCCTATAAATACATTACATTATTCAAAAAGTGTTTGGTTAACTATGTAAAAAAAAAATGAATATGAATTAATCATTACCCCAGTCTTGCAAAAAACAAGGCCTCATACAAGTACGCTGCCCTAAAAAAAGAAAAATCATGACTGCCAGAATGCTGAGAGGTTAAAACAAAAAAATTCATAGTGGTCCTTAAAGGTTATGTAAACCTTTGCAGGGCAATTTTTTTTAAAAAAAAATTTTAAACAGATTAGTCAGTGCGTTTGGTGTAACTTTATAAATAGTTTTTATTAAAAAGGTTTTTACTTTTTTTAGATATGGCTGCTCTGTATTATCTATACAGAGCAGCTGTATCTAGCGCTAAATCCTGCTCCCGTCAGGTCCACGGGACTGACTGGTTCGGTGACAGCGACAAACATAGATGTAATAGATTACAGGTGGATCCGACTCGCTGACACTGACCCCATCAGGTCCACGGGACTGACTGATTCCGGTAATCGCGAAAGATACAGCTGCTCTGTATAGAGAATACAGAGCAGGTGTATCGCAAAACGTAAAACAAATTTTTAATAAAAACTACTTATAAAGTTTCAAAGACACCGACTAACCGGTTTATGAAAAGAAAAAAAAAAACGCCCTGCAAAAGGTGTACATAACCTGACCCTTTAAAGGGGTTTTCCAGCCAGTAAAAATGTATGGCCTATTCTCAGGATAGGCCATCAAGAGCGGATCGTTCCGGGTCCAACTGCAATATAATCCCTATGTGTCCCCTTATATGCCATTTCCCAGTACATTGCTGAAGGTAAGTATTTCACTGCCAATTGTAGGGCAGACAGGATATCTTCAGTGGAAGTATCGGTAAATATCGTGCACCAATAAGCCACTCCAGTGGAAGATTTGGAATAATCATATTTATGGGAGAGTAAGCGATAATAAATTGTTAATAGTTTAGGCAAGGTTTGTCTGGTAGGTGTCAGTGCTAAAAAGGGATCATCCCAATCATCATCTGTGATATGTTTGAGAACTTTAGATACATAGCTATAAGCTTGTAAATAATAGAATGGATGAGGACCCACTATTAAATATTTTAATCTTAGTTCGTTAAATGTGTATATCTGTCGTCTAGTTCTGTCTACCATTTTAATAATATGATCCAGGAATCCAGTTTGCCTCAGTTTAAATATATTGGGTGGTATTTCTTTATGAAAGGTAGGATTTCCTAAGAACTGTAGAGATAATGAATATCTCAGATTAAAGAGTGTGTCTAATCTTGGTCCAAGATTTCAAGATAGTTATTAGAAGATGTCTTTATATCTCCCGGTAAGTGTGGATATGGGGTATATAAGAGGTTAATCAGGGAGAAATCATGGGTGAATGGTCTGTCCAATTTGGCATCCGTATAGAGATAGAACTCTCAACGAACCAGTCGCCTAATATTCTGAGTTGAGCAGCTATGTTATACAGAGAAATGTTTGGAAAGTTAATTCCACCATTAGTTTTATGTTGTAAGATATGTAGTCAGATTCGTGTTCTTTTTTTATTCCAAATAAATTGACAGAATAAACCATTAATACTTTTAACGTCTCGGGGTCTGAGATACAATGGTAGTGATTGAAGATTATATAGGAGTTTGGGGAAAACCACCATTTTTAATAAATTAGCCCTACCAAGAAAGGTGTGTGAAGTTCTTACACGTGTTTAGTTGGGATCCCAGATACGATATAAAGGTTCCTACATTGTTTGTAAAGGGTGGTAGGAGGTCTTGTGACTTGAATACAATGTCATGTTCCAGTTGAAATCATATCTAGGAGACTAAGTGGGTTTTGTAGGGCCTTTCAGAAGTAATGCTTCCGATTGACGTGTTAATCTTTAATTCTGATAGGGATCTGTATTTTTCAATGTCTCGTAATATGGGGTCTACGGAGGTTAGTGGGTTAGTAATATATAATAATATATCTGAAAAGGCAGATAGTTTCAATTCCATTGAGCCCAAAAAAGTTACTGTGAGAAGATGTCTAAGGAGGGGGGTCTATGGAGAGAATAAAAGGGGGTGTAGTATTATGGCTATTTATAGCGAGAGTTGTGTGAGCCTGGTGTTGGGAACTTCTAAGAAAGTTCAAAAAAGTGTCTCCGAAGCCACGATATTGAAGGGTGGTGTGTAAGAAGGGACATATCGCGTCAAATGCCTTTTCGGCGTCTAATCCCAAGAGCATCGTAAACAGTGAGTGTGGAGCGGAAGCTTGTACTGTGGCCGATATTGCCCGTCTAATGCCTTTAGTTGAAAGTCTATTATAAGGAAACCCATTTGACTCTGTGTAATCATAGGGCCCAAGACGGTCTGCAATCTATCTGCCAGAATTTTAGTCAGTAATTTATAATCTTGGTTCAGTAAGGATATGGGACGGTAAGAGCCAATTGCAGTAGGATCTTTATTGGGTTTTAGAATCAGAACAGTTCTGAAGCAGAGGAACTCGTGAGGCCAGAGGTCTGTCATATAGATATCACTCAGAATTCTGGTTAACTGGGATACCAGGTCTGGCAGAAGGATCTTATAATATTCTGAAGAGACCATCTGGGCCTGTGTTTTATTATTGGGGAGAGCAGTGATAGCTGTACGGACCTCCTCCTTAGAGATCTCCCGATCAAGAAACTGCTGGTCTATTGAGGGAAGTTTAGGCATTGCGATAGAGGACGTAAAGGACCATGTAGCCCCCGAGTCATATTCTGCGGGTTTGTAAAAATCCTTAAAGAATTCTCTAATGGTGTGTTGTATTTGGTCAGGGGCCAAGATGGTTTTGTTAGTGGTGGGGTGGGTCAGTTTCAAAATGTCATAGGAGAACCTACGTGGTTCGTGAATTTTTGCCAGTATCGGACCTATACAATTACCCCAGCTGAAGTATTTATTGCGTAGTTTCTATCTGCCACTTAGCTTGTCCTTGTATGTAAGTGTCCAAAAGGATTTTTGCTTCTAAATAAAGAGATTTATTTTCTCTGATCCATTTAAAAGATAGGATTTATGTGCTTCCAGTACTTTGAGGCTTAAAGTGTTAAATTGTTTTTGTAAGTTAATGCATCTATGCTTGAGATAAGATATGATATGACCTCTCATAACCGCCTTTGAGGTGAACCAAAAGAGATCGGAGTCTTCTAAGTGTTCTAAGTTATGGTCCACATAATGCGACCAGTGAGTTGATAGATATTCTTTAAAGTCTTCACAGGTGAATAGTTAAGATGGAAATCTCCAGTTATAGGCCTCATGCACACGACCGTGTTTTTGCGGCCGCAATTCCCCCGAAAATCCACGGGAGAATTGCGGCCCCATTCTTTTCTATGGGGCCGTGCACACGACCGTAGTTTTTGCTGTCCGTGCACGGCCCGGGAGCCCGGACCGCAGAAAGAACGGGCATGTCTTATTACGGCCCGGTTCTGCGGTCCGGGCTCATTGAAAACAATGGCCGCGGCCATGTGCATGTCCCACGATTTGTGGGCGGCCTGCGGCTGACAGTCCGCAGCGAAAATCACGGCCGTGCACACGGCTACGGTCGTGTGCATGAGGCCATAGAGAGCGTGGTCAGATATTGCCATGGCCATTATTTCCGCTGAGGCAATTCAGGGGAACATCGGCATTGACATCAGAAAGAGATCTATTCTAGAATGAGAGTAGTGGGTATGTGAGTAATGGCTATAATCCCTTTCAGTTAAATGTAGTAATCGCCAAGGATCACAGAGCAAACTGAGTCATCAAATATAGTATGACGGAGGCTGCCACAGCATCCTGTGTGACTAGACCAGTGTGATCTACTTCACTACGCAAGGTGGTATTGAAGTCACCTCCTATAATAAGGGTGTGGCGTGTTCTCTGCAAGAGAAAGTCCATTAGGCCTGAAAAAAAAACAGCGTTGGGATAGTATGGGGCATATAAATTAAAGGAGGCTATATCTGAAGTTCTGGATTGTTATATCCAGATACAGGAAGTGACCCGCGGGGTCTGGGTGGGATTTGTGTATTGTGTAAGATAATGCCTTGTGTAGGAGAATGGCCACTCCTCTGGTCTTGGAAGTATGTGAAGCGGTCAGACAATCCCCAATCCAATTGGCCTTCAAAGCGCCCTCCCCTTCCTTACTCCAATGTGTTTCCTGTAAGAAAACAATATGTGGCTTTTGCCTATGTAAATGGGTCGTAATTTTCTTGCGTTTAACGGTGTTCAAACCTGCTACATTCCATGACACTATTTTGAGTGTTGGTAGTGGTATATGTGGTGGTGGTAGTGCGTCAAGGGAAGTAGTACTCATCCTATTCCCGCAGTTAGGTGTGATAAATACAGGATGTGTCATTCTTTGAAGACTCCTCATCCTAGCCAGCGAAGAGCCTCCGTCGTAGTGAGAACCCGGATTTGCCCGAAGGGGGATGGAGGAGAAGCAGTATACCGTAAGGTAAAAAAAAAAAAAAGATTAATATATAAACATATGCAACATTATGCATCGGAGATGGAACATAGTAATGCATTTGTATCACAATGAAATGGCCTAAAGAAATGGAGTCTCTCCTCCAGGAGTACACAGAGATAATCTAGTCAGGTGCTTCCCTAATCAGGGCTCTCCTGGCTTGAACCGGTTCCTCATAGAATATGGGTCTTCCATTTTCCATTACATTCAGGCGAGCTGGAAATAATAATGAACTGGATCTGCTGCTCAAAGAGATGTTTACATATCAGGGTTAAGGCACTTTGTTTTGTTGCAACTGCTATAGAGAAGTCTTGGAATATTGGAATCTTTTGACCAGAAATCTGCAACGGGTTACATTTCAAATGTGCTGGACGGACCGTTTCTTTAACAGTCCAGTTCAAGTATTTTGCAATGACCAGGCTGGGTCTAGTGTCTCTCTCCTTTCAAGGGGCCAATACTGTGGGTTCTTTCAATGCTCAAAGGGTCTTGTGGTAAATCCGACTGGAGCGCCATCAGGAGGTCTTTTGTCAGATAGGGGATGAGAACATTATTAGAGATATTTTCTGGTATGCCTAAGTAAGCTATTTCTTCTATCTCTATTTTCAAGATCCTCCAATTTATCACGTAGTATGATTTCGGTATTCTGTCTCTGGGACATAGCTCGGTCTAGATCTGAGAGGGCGTCTTTACACGATACAATTCTGGTCTCAAGATAAACAAGTTTTTGAACATTGACAGTTATCTGTGCTAGAGCTGAATTTATAGAAGCATGAAGGACATCAATGAGCTTGTCAAGCATTGGCGGTAGATGTCTTGAGACTTGAGGCATATCAAAGGCCTGCCCCTGTTCAGATGTATGGGAAGATATAAGGGATGGTGCTGGAGATGGGGACAGAACACCTCCTAACCTATCTGTGACAAGTT
Source organism: Rhinoderma darwinii (assembly GCF_050947455.1). Classification (NCBI taxonomy): domain Eukaryota; kingdom Metazoa; phylum Chordata; class Amphibia; order Anura; family Rhinodermatidae; genus Rhinoderma; species Rhinoderma darwinii. The sequence continues at coordinate 163,242,473 of NC_134689.1, forward strand.
CTAGAGACATCGGGGTTGAGTCAGCTATCAGCTGCGGAGATATTTTTTGATTTTGTCTCATCTTTGAGCGGTTTGCCTTTTGACATCTTTGACATTGTCGATCGTGGTATCTGTGTTTGTCTGGTCGATCTTAAGTGTGAACTTGAGGAAGATTGATGGAGGAACTTGTCCATTACCATATACGCAAGAAAAGAGAGAGAGACGAGATTCCCGGAGGGAGAAAGTCATCAGTGTTCATGCATAGGCAAGTCCATCGTCCCGATGGGCGTGATGTTATTACATGGTGTCAGGTTTGACCAACAGTGGTATTTCAGCGTCTGTATGTAGGTAAGTATCCACTGGTACAGTGTGATATCAGAGGGGTGTGATATCAGCAGACATATTCAGGGTTTCAGATTTATTCAGTAACAAAGGCTTCTAGAAGGTTTTAGAGAGTGTCCCTATAATAGGGGCTTGGAGAGTAGAGTGGTCCCGATCAACAGCAGGTCAAAAGAGAGGTATTTGTCAGGTAGTAGATTTATCAGTGTCCCATGAGAGAGGGATGGTGTGTCATCGTGTTTGTAGGATATGTTATCCAAGATGGCGGCTTCCCGCCAATAGTGTGGTGCAAGGTCTCCAGTCTACAGGATCCTGTCAGCATGAGCAGGCGACCGGTCCACCAGTCACGCAAGTATGGTCGGTTGCCCTTATTTCGGTCCTTGTTAAAAGGTTTAGGGCGAGTCACCCGGAGCGTGGGCGATCCAGCGCCGGATGGGGGTTTAGTGACTTCTGAATCATTGTTCAGAGCCGCAGTCTATAGTCTTAGATCCCCAGGTATAGGGGGCTCCCCGGATCAACCCTAGACATGCAAACGGAGGTGGTGAATGGGTGTTTAGTGAAGCGTGGGTTCGCTCTCAAGATATGGAGCAGTGACACGGGGCATGATGTCTCAGGCAGTGTGACTTACCGCTCAGGCTTTCCCCAGATTTTTGGGAGGACTCCGGTAGCTAAATAAAATCTGAGGAGCTTCGTAGTATTACCCACTATGTGGGCTGTGTAGTGTAGTAAATTGGGAGTAATCAGAGGTTGGATGGTGTTGATACACCATGGATTGTCTCCCAATTCACACAGAGCTCTGGTAAAATCCGGCCATGCAGGCTGCCCCGCCCACCGGTAGTCAAATTTAATTATTATAAACTTTATTTAAAAAATTTAACTTTTGTTTTTAGTTCCACTGGGGGACTTTACTATGCGATCATTTGATCGCTATTATAGTACACTGAAATACTTACTGTATTGCAGTGTAATGTGCCTGTCCGTGTAAAACTGACAGGCATCTGTTAGGCTATGCCTTTGGCAGGACCTAATATGCATTCACTAAAGGCATACCTGGGGGCCTTTGTTAGGCCCCGGGCTGCCATAAAAACCATGGGCACCGATAGGATGAGAGAGGGAGCCCCCTACCTTTAAAACCACTTTGACGCGGCGCTCGCTATTGTGTGCCGCATCTAAGGGGTTACATCGGCGGGATCAAAGCGGATTTTGACCGTCCGACACACGCTCTAGACGTCTAGGCGCTGTGGCATAAGTTCCCTTAATGGCCGTCGTCAAAAGGCTTATTGGCGGTCATTAATGGGTTATGACCAAAAATGCAAAGCTGGTGCCACTGGAGACATACACCCTCTAAATTGTTAAGAGGGTTTTCCCGTGTACGTAAACTGCCATTTGGGAACACGGTAGGACTCATAAGGGAAGAAGCAACATTTGGCTTTTGGAACGTGTATTTTGCTTGGTAGTATTTTTGTTTATATTGTGGAGGCAAACGTAAGCTGTGCGAAGTATATCAGAGGATAATGAAAGTGGTATAATACTGGGGTAAATAAACAATCAAATTATCCATAGATCTTTGGTATGCTTTGAAGGCCTGGCGCAATACGGTGCCCATCGCTTCCAACAGATGGTTCCTAAATATTAGGGCCTTGATAACATCCTCTTGAAAGAGAAGAACGGCTCCCTTCTGGCCTGAACAACTGGATGTTGTTTCATCCTCGAATTAGGGGAGCCATAATTTTTCTTTAACTGTTTGCCTACCGCCGGCTGTATATAAACGGACGTCGGTCGAGGTCCTTAAAGCATGTGCCATAGTGTATCTACGGCTCGGGCTTTAGCTGGCTGCCCGAGCGATTGGGCAGCTAAATTTCGGTGCCCTAAATATAAGACAAGCAGCTTTCACTTCTATCTACTCTGATCTCTTGTAGACAGCGCTCAATGAGCACTGTGTATTGAATAAAGGCGGTGGCGGCAGCAGCGCCACTGCCTCTATTGGTCCCAGTAATCATGTGACTAGTCACATGATCGCCGAAACACTGTTAGTGGAAGGCTGCTGCTGGGTGAACTCAGCACAGCCCTAACAGTGACAATAGTCACTATAAGCGGGCTGACTTCCCCTGTAACTGGGGCTGCTGTTAGACCATGTTTAAAAAATAAAGAAAATAAAGTATTTTCTGACCTTTGAAGGACAGACCAAAATCATAAAAAATAAAAGTAAAATAATGTGCAAATAAGCTAAAATAATAAATACACATAAAATACAAGCCCCAAAAAACAAACGTTCCCCTCACCAATCATTGTCGTAATGCTAGCCCTGACTCAATTTCCCTAAAACAGTAATGTAAAAATTTACGCTAGACAATGACTATCACAAAGAAAAGGTCTATTTTAGGGTAAAACTATATTACAAGAAAAAAATTGCTGAAAAATAAAAGCATATTTTTTTTTAAAAAATCCTAAAATAGCAAAAGGATGTTTATAAAAAGGATTAAAAAAAACCTGCGTGGTCTACGAAAAAAAACTTTGCAAAAATCAGGTCGCTAGCCTAACAATTAAAAAAAGTTATATCTGTTTCACCAATGCATGGTAAATGGTGTCTGCTCCTGAATGGTCAAAATAGCCCAGTACTGAACCGGTTAATTTTTCATAGACGTATTGGTATGAGGGCTGATTTTTTTTTGCAGGACAACCTGTAGTGTTTACTAATACAATTTCAGGGTACATGTGACTTTTTGACAGCTTTTTATTCCAGGCTAATTAGAATCAAAAGGGGCAATTTTTTTGTTTGTTTTTTTTGTATTTCTCTAAAACATTTTTTTTTCTTACTCCTAACTAGGGGACTTAAGGGGGATTTACACTGGGCGATTATCGGGCAGACGAGTGTTCATAGAACAGGGCATCTATCAGCAGATTAACGAGCAAACACTCGACCACCTGCTGGACGTATCGTTTTAAAAAAGTTAAATATTATCGTTGTCAGTAGCACACTTCCCTGTGCAAATAGGGAGACTCGTTGCCGACATGATAATAAAACATCTAAGTGGTTAAATGGCTAGAATTATAGTTTTTTTTTTAAAGTTTTAAATACTCCCCTACATGGATGGAATCTACAGCTTCTAGCTTCATGAAGGGAATGCCGAATATATAATGAAACACTCCCACAGAAAAGTTAGTCTGACAGTCTTAGGCCTCATGCCCACTTGTTTTTTTTCATCAGGGTGCTATCCGTTGTTTTAACTGATCGCACCCTGACACATTCATTTCAAAGGGGCCATGCACACTTCCATTGTTTTAACGGAACTGTGCGGCCATTCCATCAAAAATAGGGCAGGTCCCACGCCTGCCCGTTTTTGACGGAACAGTCTCGGCCTTTGCATTGATTTGGTCTGTGAAACAGACTGCACACGGAAGCCATCCGTGTGCGGTCCGTGATTCACGGAACAGTCATTAGCAGCCGTTCAACGGCCGACAGAAGTGTACATTAGGCCTTAGATTTTACACTTAATGTTTTTCTTTATGAAGATTTTTTTTTTTTTATAACATACCAAGGAATAGGAATAACATTGCATAAAAATAAACATATGACATCATAAAAAAACAAAGAAACCTTCACAGTATGAACAAGGCCTTACAATAGGTGTCATGTACTTGTCATGATTTTCATCAGTTTTTAAAGCTGAAAATGTTTTTTGAGCTGTTTGTTCTAGACACGGAGCTGTTTTTCCATTGTGTCAAAATGGCAAGAAGTGACATGCTCCTTTTTACGAAGCGTTTTTTTTAAGTGCAATTTTTAAACGGCGTATAAAATCACCCCGTCTGAACACGATGACATTTTCCCATTGATTTCAATGGGCAGTTGTTTATATCGTGAACATACCCTTAAGGCCTCATTCACACTAGCGTGAGTCATGTCCGTGTGCTGTGCGTTGAAACAACGCGCAGCACACGGTCCCATTGATTTCAACAGGGCCGTTCACACTTGCATGAGTTTTCACGCAGCGAGAGTCCGCTGCGTGAAACTCACTGCATGTCCTATATTGGTGCGTTTACATTGAAGTCTATGGGTGCGTGAAAACCACACACTGCAAACGGATGCACACCGATGTGCGGTGCGTGATTTGTGCATCAATTAGATCAAGGGTCTCAAGCATGCGGCCCGCGGGGCTGTCAGCTGCGGCCCGCGGGACACAGAGCCGCTAGTAACGGCTCTGCTCCGAGACTCTGGAATTCCCTGACATCGCTGTCCACATATGAACAGCGATGTATGGGGCTTCCCCAGAGCCGGAGACCCGGGCAGAGCGCTAGTACAGGCTCTGCTCCGGGACTCTGTGGAATTCCCTGACATCGCTGCCCATATATGGACAGTGTGTCAGGGTCTTGCCCAGAGCGGAGCAGAGCGCTGGTGTCGGCTCTGCTCCTGGACTCTGTGGAATTCCCTGACATCGCTGTCCACATATGAACAGCGATGTCTGGGGCTTCCCCAGAGCCGGAGTCCCGGGCAGAGCGCTAGTACAGGCTCTGCTCCGGGACTCTGTGGAATTCCCTGACATCGCTGCCCATATGTGGACTGTGTGTCAGGGTCTTCCCCATAGCGGAGTCCCGGGCAGAGCGCTAGTATAGGCTCTGCTCCGGGACACTGCGGAATTCCCTGACATATCTGCCCATATATGGACAGTGTGTCAGGGGCTTCCCCAGAGCAGGAGTCCCAGTGATGTCAGGAACACAGCTGGAGTCCCAGGAAGAGCCTACTAGCGCTCTGCCTGGGACTCCAGCTCTGGGCAAGCCCCTGACATCACTGGGGCAGCCTCTACAGAGGGCACCGGGGCAGCCTCTACAGAGGGCACCGTGGCCTTATCTACAGAGGGCACCGTGGCCTTATCTACAGAGGGCACCGTGGCCTTATCTACAGAGGGCACCGTGGCCTTATCCACAGAGGGCACCGTGGCCTTATCTACAGAGGGCACCGTGGCCTTATCTACAGAGGGCACCGTGGCCTTATCTACAGAGGGCACCGTGGCCTTATCTAGGGGTGTGTTGCATTATCCACAGAGGGCACTGCGGCAGCATCCACAGAGGGCACTGCGGCAGCATCCACAGAGGGCACTGCGGCAGCATCCACAGAGGGCACTGCGGCAGCATCCACAGAGGGCACTGCGGCAGCATCCACAGAGGGCACTGCGGCAGCATCCACAGAGGGCACTGCGGCAGCATCCACAGAGGGCACTGCGGCAGCATCCACAGAGGGCACTGCGGCAGCATCCACAGAGGGCACTGCGGCAGCATCCACAGAGGGCACTGCGGCAGCATCCACAGAGGGCACTGCGGCAGCATCCACAGAGGGCACTGCGGCAGCATCCACAGAGGGCACTGCGGCAGCATCCACAGAGGGCACTGCGGCAGCATCCACAGAGGGCACTGCGGCAGCATCCACAGAGGGCACTGCGGCAGCATCCACAGAGGGCACTGCGGCAGCATCCACAGAGGGCACTGCGGCAGCATCCACAGAGGGCACTGCGGCAGCATCCACAGAGGGCACTGCGGCAGCATCCACAGAGGGCACTGCGGCAGCATCCACAGAGGGCACTGCGGCAGCATCCACAGAGGGCACTGCGGCAGCATCCACAGAGGGCACTGCGGCAGCATCCACAGAGGGCACTGCGGCAGCATCCACAGAGGGCACTGCGGCAGCATCCACAGAGGGCACTGCGGCAGCATCCACAGAGGGCACTGCGGCAGCATCCACAGAGGGCACTGCGGCAGCATCCACAGAGGGCACTGCGGCAGCATCCACAGAGGGCACTGCGGCAGCATCCACAGAGGGCACTGCGGCAGCATCCACAGAGGGCACTGCGGCAGCATCCACAGAGGGCACTGCGGCAGCATCCACAGAGGGCACTGCGGCACTATCTAAAAAGGGGCTGCCCAATCTTGACATGTGTGCTAACTGAGCCGCCGGACTGCATTTAGCGACACTTAAACTGGAAAGCTGGATTGTTGAAATAAGCACGTGGAGAAATCTCAGATTTTAAACCAGTAATATAGTGTTATAGTAGTTCAAATAACTAATTGATTAACAATAATTTTGTATTGTATCAAATTTGAAAGTAATGCGGCCCGTCAACTTCCCATTTTTTCTATATGCGGCCCACTTACCCGGCCGAGTTTGAGACCCCTGAATTAGATTGTAAATTTAAAAAAAAAAATATGCTTTGCGAGTGCGCGAATAACGCATGCCACTCGCAAAGCACACTGATGCAGAACGCAACACACGGACCAGATTCACACGCGTGCATCTTATACGCTCATGTGAATGAGGTCTTACTCTGCATAACAAAGATTTGAATGCTATTTAGACTATGTGCACAGAAAAGGCTGCCTTTAGTGGTTGCAATGCAGAATCTGTTATCAAAGTAGAATTTTATAAACATAAATATGGGTCGACAAATTAATGGTTGTCTGCTTTTGACAATCCATAATTGAGAGAAAGGTCCCTTGACAACGGACTTATCACAAAATGTCCCCCTGCTGAGACCACCAGCGATCAACTGTTATCTGTGGGGGAACACGATAGTAGATATTCAATATCTCTCCAGCGCCATAACAGGGAAAATTAAGCATTACACATTCAAATTAATTGGATGCCTATGTAACGCAGGACAGGACCTCCAGTACTAGACACGCGTTGTAACCGCTCTCGATTCTGGCCAAGAGATGGGGATCCAGAACCAAAGATTCCCCTTCTATTAACTCAGAATCGTCTAATAGGGTACGTTTGTCTGTAACAGGTTTTCTAAACTGGACAACCACTTTAAAAGGAGCCAGTTAGGTCATTTCAAGAGCCAGAAGATTATAATTTATTTATTTTTTTTAAAATAAGATACAAATAAAAAAAAAAACTCAAAATGTTAGGTGCCAGCCTTAAATTTCTAGGCTCCACAGCGACTTTATTTCTCACCTGTAGGACTTCACGAACGAGCAAAATGGTTCGATTTTTGGGGTCAGTACTATTAAAAAAACAAAAAGCAACTAGTCTGATAGAAGGTGGACAGAGCATGTCAAAATATAGTGCTAAAGAATGGGTGAGACAAGTCCTATTTCCTATGTTTTTTAGAAGCAACGTTTGTTTCATGACAGTGTGACGTAAATTGTTTATGATAAAACATTGAGGAGTGTACGACAAAAACACTAAACTTCATATTACTGCTTTTCCTGGTCCTAACTGGCTTGACACTTCATCAGAACAAAATGATGACATTGTAGAATCATGCCAAACCGTGAGACACATCATGAAAAACAACAAAGTGGATCTGTCATCAGACTACTGTATGCTGCCCTATATAAGGGACCACTGTCCTATTAGTCAAAACAACACAAAAAATACATGTGTTTTGTGGGACAACTCGGCAACAGGCCATTTTGTTTTTTTCTTGTTTTTTTTGGGGTGGGGTTGTGGCTGTACGGCGATATCTACAAGGGGGGTTGGGGGACGCTATCTACAAGTGGGTGTGACAATCTACAGAGGGGCACTATCTACAAGGGGGTGCTGTGTGGCAGAATCTACAAGGGGGCACTATCCACAAGGGGGGGATGTGTGGCAACCAGGGGAGCGGGGGACCAGTCAAAAGTTTGCTATGGGGCCCAGTCTTACCTAGTTACTCCCCTGCAAACACAGACTGGTAACAATTACATTCACAGTCATAAAGGAAGCAGCTCCTATCAAAGAGGTAGTATTAGGACATTAACCCCTTAACGCTCCATGACCTACTATTAGGTCATGCTAACTGTAGCGTTCGCGCTCAGTGACCTAATAGTAGGTCATGGAGTAAACACGGCGCCGTTCGCGCGGGGCGCGTTCATGAGCTGTGATAGCTGCTGTTTCCGACAGCAGACTATCACTGCTCAATGTGCCGGGACCGATCGCGGAGCTCCCCCGCCGATTAACCCCTCAGAAGCCGCGTTCAATAGCGATCGCGGCTTCTTAGGGGTTAATCCGCCATCGCCGGCCTGCTACACGATAGCGGCCGGCGATGGTGACTATGGCAACCGGACACCAAACAATGGCGTCCGGCAATGCCATAGACGGAAGCCTAGTGGGTCCTGACAACGTCAGGACCCACTATGCTTGCTGTCAGTGAGTAGCTGACAGTTCTAATACACTGCACTACGCATGTAGTGCAGTGTATTAGAATAGCGATCAGGGCCTCCTGCCCTCATGTCCCCTAGTGGGACAAAGTAATACAGTAAAAAAAAAGTTAAAAAAAGATGTGTAAAAATAAGAAAATAAAAGTTTTAAAAGTAATAAAAGTAAAAGTCCCACTTTTTCCCTTATCAGTCATTTATTATTATTAAAAATATATAAACAAACAAATAAACTATACATAATTGGTATCGCCGCGTCCGTAACGGCCTGAACTACAAAATTATTTTGTTATTTATCCCGCACGGTGAACGCCGTAAAAAAAAATATTAATAAACCGTACCACAATCACAATTGTTTGGTCACTTCACCTCCCAAAAAATGGAATAAAAAGAGATCAAAAAGTCGCATGTACCTAAAAATGGTACTGATCGAAACTACAGTTCGGTACGCAAAAAATAAGTCCTCGCACGGCTTTATTGATTGAAAAATAAAAACGTTATGGCGCTTAGAATAAGGTAACACAAAAAGTGAATGATTGTTTACAAAAAGTATTTTATTGTGCAAACGCCATAAGACATAAAAAAAAACTATAAACATCTGGTATCGCCGTAATCGTATCGCCCCGCAGAATAAAGTGAATATATCATTTATAGCGCACGGTGAACGCTGTAAAAAAAAAAGAATAAAAAAACAATAGTAGAATTGCTGTTTTTTAGTCACCACGCCACCTAAATATAGAATAAAAACTGATGAAAAATCCGCATGCACCCCAAGAAAACTACAATGGATTCCTCAAGGGGTCTAGTTTCCAAAATGGGGTCACTTTTGGGGGGTTTCCAATGTTTTGGCACCACAAGACCTCTTCAAACCGGACATGGTGCCTAATAAAAAAGAGGGCTCAAAATCCACTAGGTGCTCCTTTGCTTCGGAGGCCGGTGCTTCAGTCCATTACCGCACTAGGGCCACATGTGGGATATTTCTCAAAACTGCAGAATCTGGGTAATACGTATTAAGTTGCGTTTCTCTGATAAATCCTTTTGTGTTATAAAAAAAATGGTATAAAGAGGATTTTCTGACAAAAAAAAAAAAAGTAAATTTCACCTCTACTTTGCTCTAAATTTTTGTGAAACACCTAAAGGGTTCATAAACTTTCTAAATGCTGTTGTGAATACTTTGAGGGGTCTAGTTTCTAAAATGGGGTGTTTGATGGGGGTTTCTAATATATAGTCCCCTCAAAGCAACTTCAGAACTGAACTGGAACCTAAAAAAATAAATAAATGAGGCAATACTTCGCTTCTCACATTATACTGATAATGAGCCGTGCCCACCCCGAGATTACCCCAGTTTTGACCGTTTGTATAAACGGAGACCCCTATTAGACCGTTTCAGTGCCCGGTTTTCCCAGCATTCACCCCCGAGAAGTGTTTTTCTATTGATGAGTCTCTGGTACATTTTAAAGGGAGGGTTCAATTCCGCCAGTACCTGCCGGGTAAGAGGGCAAGGTATGGCGTGAAGATGTATAAGCTGTGCCTACAGATTTAGGATATATGAAGGAAAGGCCACCCCCAAACCAGACTGCATCCTGGACTACAATAGGTACATGGGAGGGGTGGACTTGTCAAATCAAGTCCTGAAGCCCTACAGCGCCATGCGGTGTGGTATAAGAAGCTGGCCGGGCATATCATACAGATGGCTTTGTACAATGCGTACGTGCTACGTCGATGTGCAGGCCAGAGGGGAACTTTCCTGGAATTTCAAGATCTAATCTTTAGGGACCAGGAAGGGGGGGCACCCAGTACTTCTGGAAGCGAGGCCACACGCATCATACCAGGGCAACACTTTCCAGGAGAAGTTCCCCAAACCGGTGGAAAGGGAAAGAGTCAAAAGAGGTGCAGAGTCTGCTATAAGAGGGGGATAAGGAAGAACACAATATACCAATGCGACACGTGTCCCGAAAAACCAGGGCTCTGTATGAAAGATTGTTTTAAAATGTATCATACATCCCTTGATTTTTAATTTACCCTGATGCACTCCGCACAGCTTACCCCCCTCATCTTTCCCTTCTGAGCCCTGCCGTATGCCCAGGCAGCTGATAACAGCCACATGTAGGGTATTGCCGTACCCAGGAGAACCCACATTACAATTTAAGGGGTGTATATCTCCGGTGGTGCATGCTGGGCACACTATATTGGACACTGAAATGGCATATATATATATAAAATTGCAAATCTCACACTGCACCATCTGCTGCGCATTATCTTTTACACAGTACCTGTGGGGTCAAAATGCTCACTACACCTCTAGATGAATGTCTTAAGGGGTGTAGTTTTTAAAATGGGGTCACTTCTCGGGGGTTTCAACTGTACTGGTACCTCAGGGGCTTCTGCATACATGACTTAGCACCAGAAAAGCTCCAGTAGGCCAAATGGTGGTCCTTTCCTTCTGAGCCCTCCCATGGGCCCAAACGGCAGTTTATCACCACAAATGGGGTATTGCCGCACTAAGGACAAATTGGGCAACAAAATGGGGTATGTTGTTCCCTGTGAAAATAAGAAATTTTGATCAAAAATGACATCTTATTGGAAAAAATATCATTTTTTTCATTTCACAGCCCAATTCAAATAGGTGCTGTGAAAAAACTGTGCGGTCAAAATGATAACAAAAACCATAAATGAATTCCTTGAGGGGTGTAGTTTCCAAAATGGGGTCACTTCTGGTAGGTTTCCATTGCTTTGATACCTCTGGGGCTCTGCAAATGTGACATGGCACCCGAAAACCAATCCAGCAAAATCTGGACTCCAACAAACACACAGCGCTCCTTTCCGTCTGAGCCCTCCCATGGGCCCAAACGGCAGTTTATCACCACAAATGGGGTATTGCCGCAATAAGGACAAATTGGGCAATAAAATGGGGTATGTTGTTCCCTGTGAAAATAAGAAATTTTGATCAAAAATGACATCTTATTGGAAAAAATATCATTTTTTTCATTTCACAGCCCAATTCAAATAGGTGCTGTGAAAAAACTGTGCGGTCAAAATGATAACAAAAACCATAAATTAATTCCTTGAGGGGTGTAATTTCCAAAATGGGGTCACTTCTGGTGGGTTTCCATTGTTTTGATACCTCAACACCTCTTCAAACCTGGCATGCTGCCTAAAATATATTCTAATAAAAAAGAGGCCTCAAAATGCACTAGGTGCTTCTTTGCTTCTAGGGCTTGTGTTTTAGTCCACGAGCGCAGTAGGGCCACATGTGGGACATTTCTAAAAACTGCAGAATCTGGACAATACATATTTAGTAGTATTTCTCTGGTAAAACCTTCTCTGTTACAGAAAAAAAATTGAATAAAATTGAAATTCAGCAGAAAAAAAGAAATTTGCAAATTTCATTTCCACTTTGCTTTAATTCCTATGAAATGCCTGAAGGGTTAAAAAACTTTCTATATGCTGTTTTGAATACTTTGAGGGGTCTAGTTTTTAAAATGGGGTGTTTTATGGGGGTTTCTAATACATAGGCCCCTCAAAGCCACTTCAGAACTCAAGAGGTACCTTGAAAAAAAGGCTTTTGAAATTTTCTTAAGAATATGAGAAATTGCTGTTTATGTTCTAAGCCTTGTAACGTCCAAGAAAAATAAAATAATGTTCAAAAAACGATGCCAATCTAAAGTAGACATATGGGAAATGTGAACTAGTAAATATTTTGGGTGGTATAACCGTCTGGTTTTCAAGCAGATGCATTTAAATTCTGAAAAATGCTATTTTTTGTAAATTTTCTCTAAATTTTGCAATTTTTCACAAATAAAGACTGAATATATCAACCAAATTTTACCACGAACATGAAGCCCAAAGTGTCACGAGAAAACAATCTCAGAATCGCTTGGATAGGTTTAAGCATTCCGACGTTATTACCACATAAAGTGAAATATGTCAGATTTGAAAAATGGGCTCTGAGCCTTAAGGCCCAAACTAGGCTGCGTCCTTAAGGGGTTAATAAACATACCAAAGATGAAGAAGAAGCTAATCGTTAACCCCTTAAGTACCAGGGTCCCCCCCCATTAGGCCCCCCATTAGGGAGATTAGCATCGAGAGGTAGGCAAATTGGGCTCGTAACAGATAGAGACCGCGACACAATGGAGAAAGTCCAAAAACAGGGCTTGCCGGTGTTTATTTTAGAATCTAGAAAAGAAACAGCCTTAGGGTATGTTCACACAGTTTTTTTTTTATGAGTTTGACGCGGAAACCGCGCCGCAGAACTCACCAAAAACAGGCTGAAAATGCCACCCATTGATTTCAATGGGAGGTGGAGGCGGTTTTCTCCCGTGAGCGGTAAAACCGGCTCGCGGGAGAAAGAAGGGACATGCCCTATCTTCGCACGATTACGTCTCTGACCTCCCAATGACATCAATGGAAGGCAGAGAAATCGTATTTCGCGGCGTTTTATGCTCGCGGCGCTCAATGGCCGCGGGCGAAAAACGCTGCGAAAATCAGCGGGCAGGCAGACGAAAATCTGCATCAAACTTCCAAACTGAATTTTGAGGCAGATTTTCCGCCTGCAAAGAACTGTGTGTGAGCCCGGCCTTATAGTTTAGGCAAAACAGAAAATAAATCCTCCTAGGTTGAGCACGAACTAAACAAGCAAACAGTCCTAGCTATACCAGGGCCACTCTGAGGCTGTGTTCACACAGAGTTTTTTGCAGGCAGAAAATTCTGCCTCAAAAACCCTTCTGGAATTTTGAGGCAGATTTTGATCTCCCTGAACGCAGTTTGCCGCATTTTTCGCGGCATTTTCCGCTTGCAGCCATTGTGTTCCGCGGGCAAAAAACGCCGCAAAAAAACGTTTTCTCTGCCTCCCATTGATGTCAATGGGAGGTCAGAGACGTAAACACCTGAAGATAGGACATGTCGCTTCTTTTTCCCGCGAGATGGTTTTTCAGCTCGCGGGAAAAAATAAGACTCCACTACAGAGCAAACATTCCGTGAAACCGAAGACACATAGGACTTCAAATTTGGAATTTTGTGAAGTAAATCTACCTTGTGACTCTCTCTTTAGATTGACACATCCATGTAAGAGTGGAATGGTCTGTAACCAACCTGAAATGATGACCCAGTAAATAGTGGTTAGCGGTTTTAGTTTCCTGCTCAAATAGGTCACCGGATGTTCCTCGCAACCAGCCTGTGACAGGACTGCACCAAGCTCCACATAAGAAGCATCAGTTTGGACAATTAACTTTTTTAAATCTGGCGCGATTAAGACAGGAAGTTTACACAAGACAAGTTTTAACTCTTGAAAAGCACTTTTAGCCTCTGCATCTCACCTGACCTGGACAGACTTCCTTATCGTGGTAAGATCTCTTAAGAGCGCTGCTGTGCTGGTTAAATTTAGAATGAACCTCCGATAATATCCTACAACCCATAAAAAAAAAAAAAAAATAAAAACTTACCTGCTTTTTTTGTTAAGGGTCATGGCAAATTTTGGATAGCCTCAAATTTTTTTGCCTAGGCTTTTAGCACACCACTTTCTTATTACAGTGCCTTAGAAAAAACACCAAAGGGCTGAATATTTTCACATTTTCATTACAACCTAGAATAACAATGGATTTAGAATTTGATTTTCTGTAATGGACCTGACAAAATAGGCTAAATTGTTCTTAATTAAAATGTTTTCAAAAATGTTTTTTTTTTTAAATGCTAAACTGGGAGCGCATATGCTTTCACCCCTTTGCAATTAAACCCCTAAATAAGGTCCGATCAAACCAACTAACTTAAAAAGTCACAAAGTTGAACAAGATCCCCCTGTGCACAAAGTGTCACATGATGTCAGTATAAATATCCCTATTCTGAAAAGCACTAAGAAGGCAACATGAAGACCAATGTGTTCTCCAAACAGATCAGAGACAAAGCTGTGGAAAAGTATAGATCAGGGTTGGGTTATATATATATATATATATATATATATATATATATATATATATATATATATATATATATATACATACATACATATCAAACTTTGAACATCCCACTCAGCAACATTAAATCAATTATAAGAAATTGGTAAAAAAAATATGGCACAACTACAAAACGGACAAAAGTAGGATGCCCACCAAAAACTCACAGCCCGGACAATGAAGGCATTAATCATAGATTCAACAAAGACACTAACAATGAGGGTACGTTCACACGCAGTGAGCAAAAACGTCGCCTGAAAACAGCTCCGTATTTTCAGACTTTCTTTTTTAACAACTCGCTTTTTTCGCTGCATTTTTACGGCTGTTTTTGGAGCTGTTTTTCAATGGAGACAATGAAAAACACCTCCAAAAACATCCTAAGACGTGTCCTGCACTTCTTTTGACGAGCCGTCATTTTACGCGCCGTATTTTGACAGCGACGCGTAAAATAAAGGCTCGTGGGGAGAGAACATCGTAATTCCCATTGAAAGCAATGGGCAGATGTATGTAGGCGTATTAGGGGCGTTTTTTTTCAGGCGTAATTCGAGCCATAAAACGCCCGAATGAGGTCTGAAAACACTGCATTTCAACATACCCTAACACTGAAGGAGCTCAAAGATCCACAGTTGAGATGAAAGTTTCTGCCCAGGGAACCACTATAAGCCATTCACTCCACAGCATTTGGCAGATTCCCCAAACACATGGAAGATTTTCTCTGGTCAGACGAGACTAAAATTGAAACGATTGAGTATCTAGAACTGCTAAGGTAATAGAGACATACCCCAAGAGTAATTGCAGCCAATTGCAGCCAAAGGTGGTGCCACAAAGTATTACGTTTCAGGGGATGAATACTTGTGAAAATTAAAGTTCTCCGATTTTTGTCTTAATTATAATTTGTGTCACAGTGAAAAATAAATATTTTTCCCCTTCAAGGTGGTAGGTATGTTGTGTAAATAAAAATGTATTTTAATACAGGGTTGTAATGCAGCAAAACAGGAGAAAGACCAAGGGGGTGACTAGTTTGACAAGGCACTGTATGAACCACAGATAACATATGCAGAAGCATACTAATGACAGGGTTTGAGAACTATGTCCATCAACCTTTGAAAAGTTCCGGGACCCACATATAAAACGAAGGTAAACAAACATATTGAAATAGACCATCTGGGGTAAGAAATGTCATTTTCTCTTTGGCACGATCAGTGATATGAACTTGCCAGTAGCCCTTAGTTAAATGAAGTGTGGAAAAATACCTGGCATGGCCGAGCCTCTTCATTAACTCATCAACTCCCTGCATCGCGTATACATCAAATTTTGACATTCGGTTTCAGAAACATTACAATGGGACTTGACCATTCCCTTTTTGATACCTAAATAACCCTGAGGTCTAGCATTTTCTGGACCTCCTCAGAAATGACTTTTCAGCTCTCTCATAAGGCCCTTGCCATTAATCAAGAAATGTTCTTTCCACTAAAAGTGCCGAAACCAGAATTCTATCACCAGGATTAAAAGTTCTTACTTTAGTCATTTTCGCTTTAAGCAACTTGAGCTTGCTCTAGGTGTTCCTTAACTTTTGGCAAAACAGTAGAAATTATATTTTGCATAAGCGAGATTTGCTCAACCATGATCCTGTAATGTGTGTCCTTTAATATGTCAAGGAGACCGCAAGGATGTTTGCCATATACAGTTTTAAATGGAGAAAAATGATGACTGTGAAACGTCACGGACTGCAAACATCAAACTGGGCAAAAGACAGTCCCTACCCTTCCCATCTTTACTATCCACCCTTTTTAACATAACCTTCAATCTCTTAGCCACCAAAAAAAGCAAAAAAAAACCTGAAACCTTACGTAACGGAGACAAACGGAAACCATTAGTTATGGAAGCATAACCACTGAAATCAATGGTAATGCAATCGGAAAGCTATGGTCTGACGGAAAGGTCTGACGGAACCTCGACGCAGATATGAAGGAAGCCTTAGCTTTTTTTTTAAGCCAGTGGTTAGAGGTTAAAAACGGATACAAATCAATGTAAATTATAAGTTTTTCCAACCATTGAGATCAGTTGTAGAGCGCACACAGGTGCCTAAACTTCATCTGAGAATTCATACCCAAAAGGCAGAACTAAAGCAACAGGTAGAGTCTTACAATCGACTATCAGTATACTGTAGGTTCCAGATGGTATTAATGTACGATTGAAAACCAATTAAGAGCATAAATGAATAAATAAAATATGTAGTTACTCACGTGCTGGTCCATGGGAGTCTTTGATCTCACTATGATGCTGTTCAGGAATTGGTGACAGAGGAATCCAGCATTAAGGGTAAGCAAGATGAGGTAATCATACATACAGCAGCGTCAGGAGGAGAGAGGGAGAGAGGAAAGATATGGTATTAGCTTGTGCTGAGACATAAAAAGCATTAAACATGTACATTACACTGTGCATATTACATGTGTTTATAGGTTAATGCCTGCGGCAATGCAAGTCTACCTGCAGAGATCAATGCGCTCTGAAAAGGTCTTTCTTGCTAGAAAGTTTGAAATGGTATTTTCGCTAATGGAAGAAAGCTAGACTAGAAGGCATATGTTTTCTGACAGATCAAGGCTTTGGTTTGTTACATTCTACAACGTAGAAAGCCTGTTTTTATGAATGTGATATATAGGAAAACCATTACAAGCAGCAAATATTTATTGTACTGCAAACATATCTATTTTTCATTTAAAGAGGCTCTGTCACCACATTATAAGTGCCCCATCTCCTATATAAGGAGATCGGCGCTATAACGTAGGTGACAGCAGTGATTTTTATTTAATAAAACGATTTGTTTTCACCACTTTATTAGCGATTTTAGATTTATGCTAATGAGTTGCTTAATGCCCAAGTGGGCGTGTTTTTACTTTAGACCAAGTGGGCGTTGTACAGAGGAGTGTATGACGCTGACCAATCAGCATCATGCACTCCTCTCCATTCATTTAGGCAGCGCATAGGGATCCGGCTAGATCCTTATGTGCTGTCTTATACTAACACATTAATAATACTGAAGTGTTTAGACCGTGAATAGACATTCCACGGGTTGTCTATTCACAACCTCTGCACTTTGTTACGGTTTCTGTGGTAGTTACAGCAGAGGAAGCATAATCTCGCGAGATTACGTTGTAGATGACAGGTTACAACGAGATTACGCTTCTTCTGCTGTAACTACCACAGACAGAGTAACGAAGTGCACAGATTGTGAATAGACATCCCCTGGAATGTCTATTCACTGTCTAAACACTTCAGTATCGTTAATGTGTTAGTATAAGACAGCACATAGCGATCTAAAAGGATCCCTGTGTTGATGAAAAGAATGGATAGGAGTGCATGAGGCTGATTAGACCAAGTGGGCGTTATACAGGGGAGTGTATGACGCTGACCAAAGTAAAACCACGCCCACTTGGGCATTAAGCAACTCATTAGCATAAATCTAAAATCGCTAATAAAGTGGTGCAAACAGATCGTTTTATTAAATAAAAAGCACTGCTGTCACCTACATTACAGCGCCGATCTCCTTATGTAGGAGATAGGACACTTATAATGTGGTGACAGAGCCTCTTTAAGTTACACAATTACTACAAATCTTAATGTACACTGCAGAGATATTTTAT
Organism: Rhinoderma darwinii; assembly: GCF_050947455.1. Lineage (NCBI taxonomy): Eukaryota > Metazoa > Chordata > Amphibia > Anura > Rhinodermatidae > Rhinoderma > Rhinoderma darwinii. The sequence continues at coordinate 163,260,513 of NC_134689.1, forward strand.
CAAGAGCTAAAAGCACTAAACACTGCCTTAAACCGCTGCATTCAAAAACACGAATGAGAAAATCAGATGTTTAAATATGGTTTGACATGTTTTTGAAGCTTTTAAAAGGGTGTACATACCAATACATATCTTCTGACGTGGCACATGACATAAATCAGAAGATGTCTATTGTCCATAAGCGGACTAACCAGTTATGTTGAACACAGACCAATCTTCGGGCAGCATGATATAGAGCAGGGTAAACTGTGCAGATTGATATATATTTTTTGTAGCAAAAATTAAGTATAACTTGTAAATTATTCATTTAAACCTCTGCTCATTGTGAGCTTAGGAGTCCAGTGGGTGGTCCTAATTACTGACTGATAGCCATCTCTGTATTCACACTCACAGGGTAGACCGTCAATCACTGTATAGGACCGCCCACTGGTTAAGTCCAGATTAACTTGCAACTGTACGCAAGTCCTCAATCGGTTATTACCAATGAACCCATCATTTTAGTAACATTTAGTAGACTGTTGTTGCATTTTTGATTATTGTATAAGTACATTTAGAACGATAGCTTTGTGATGGAATTAAAAAAAAAAAAAGTTTATAGAATTGAAACATGCATAAAAAAAATATTTCACTTTTAATTTTTAGTTGCATCATGTTTTCTTCCCTATCGACAACCAAAGTTAGTTTTAAAAAAAACAAAAAAAAAAAAACGAAAAAACCCAGTATACTATCCATCCCAATCTTTGGACACTTCCTTGGTATCGCTAGCCTGGTCCCCTGCTGGTGTCGGCATCCTGGCCTCCAATAATGACATATTTTGTAGAAATATGACCACTACAGCCAATCACAGGCTGCAATGGTTACACACGACAACACATCATTGCTGCAGGCCAGGATGCAGACACAGATGGGGGAAAAGAAAAGCGCTGCCATGAAAACTCTAGGGAAGGCAAGTACAGTGTTTTGTATTGGTTTCTTTTTTTTGCCTTATCTGCAAGGAAATCCACAAATCAAGTATGTGTGGACGTCCCCTTTGTGTAGAGATTTTCGTGACCCGGATATAGCTACATGACATAGCCGCTTAGCTATGACTGCGTAATTTTCAGCTTTGCTTCCGCAATGCACTGCACTGGTAACCAGAAATCTTAAAATTTAGTTCTGATCAGAGAAGAATATCAGATCATTGAAAATTGGTAAAACAAAGTATAATATTCAAAGTGTTATTGGCAACCTTTTCTTCCAGTAATATTCTACGTGCAATACTGAAGTTCTAGATAAAATGAACTACCACTAGATAAATATGACTGCCTAGAAAAGTAGGTCTTATGTTACAAAGTTCTCAATAGTACAGTGGCGGTCTATCATTGAACACAAAGAATGATTCTAAATTAACTGTCATGTTCCATTACTGACTTTATTACAGGAAAGGCCAACAGCTTGCATAGACAAATAAACCATAATTTATACGGAGGCCCTGGAAGCTGGCAAATAAAACATTTTCCCCAAAAAGGAAAGGTTAGTAAATTGCTCCAGTTCCAAACAGAAATAGATCTGGTCTCCCATGAGGAAAGATCAGGCAGCACATCTGGAATTAATTTTAGTTCCATATAAAATGTAAGAAGAAATAAAGGGAAGACGGGTCAGTGATTTTGACATTGTAATAAATAAAAGCCATAAACCCAGATAGTTCTATGAATTGTGCCTCTGGTAGAGCTGCCATAGCAAAGGCTGAAAATGAAAAGTAGGCTTGGACCAGCAAAAAAAATGGTTTTAATAAAATTGCATGAAAATACCAAAGAGCCTTTGGCAAATTTACACCTTTATATTCAAGACATAATTGACATATTACATTACCTCAGAAATTTCCAACCTTTTATCAATGGAAGAACACCTGAAAGTCTTTAGCGTAAGGATGAGGTAGTTGAAATATGGAAACCTATTGCTGCTGTCGGCCTTTAACCACGTTTCAATGAAACATAAATTATTGAAATTGCTTAAAACAGAGAAATCATACGCCAAGCAGTTTTCATGGCAGCTTGATGGACACATTGGGAGAATTTTATTTCCAAATCTGTTTTTCTGCTCTGTGCCTGTTGTTAATTGGAGCAATACTGTTAATTCACCTATATATGGTATGTTGGAATTGGGTACTATATACCATAAATTGTACTTTAGTGTCCTGTTTTTATTTAGGCATGAACAAGTTTTTGTGGTTTGCCCATTGACAAGCCTAAGGTTATATGCAGTAATCCAGAAGACTAAATGTGTATAAATGAAAGGAAAAAGACAGTTTCTTCTGGACACGGATAAGCACAGCTCTAAAATAATTCTGCATTAGGCAAAATTGTACTAGAAGTAAAGAATTAGAGATTTGTGGCAGTCACCTAGCAGGGTCCATGTTTAAATAAAATAAAAACGACCCCAATTATGATCATATAATAAACAAAACTGCATTGCCTGCTGGCATTTAGAAAGCACATGTGAGTAGCCTATCAGATGCTGCTACCCGTTTCTGTATTGATGTTTAGTGGCTTGATAAAAGAACACAGCGGCTATCACCTGACTGCCAGTGTGCGCGCTCTCTGAAAGAGTGCTTTGGGACAGTATCTGCTGGGACGGCAACTCCATTAAGCACCATGTGTAGACACCTGGCTGCTGAAGGCTCACAGAGTTTGGAGGAACAACAGGTCGACAGCAGCGACTAGCGTTTGTCCAGCCCAGCAGTACCATATGCGATGCAGACAATACATCATGGCAGTCTGTGGCTATAGTTGCATATAGCACCCAAAGACCACAACATACTGCACAGTATTTTTCCCATTGGCTGTTCCTTCCTCTAGAGCGAATAAAAGGTATACAGCTAGATATAAAAAAAATAATAATTATGCCGTAGGGCTCTTAGGCTAAGTTGACACTTGCGTTGTATAATCTAACAACGATCCCTTTTTAGATCAAAATAGATCAGTTGAAAATCCCTTGAAATCAAAACAACGGATGCAAACTGATTACAATCTATGTGTAACCGTTTTACATAGACACCAATATAAGTGATAAAAAGAAAAACATCTGTCAGACATTCATTTTTTTTGAACGGAGAAAAAGTTCTGTACTCTAACAGATTCGTTTTTATCCTTATTCTGATCTAAAAACGGATCTGAGTAACGGATTATACAACGCAAGTGTGTACTTAGCCTAAGTTAGAAAGCCTGAACTCTAGACTGATACATTGACAGTAAACAAATATCTTTAATATGGTGATGAATTGAAATAAAGTATATTAGAAAGTTGGGAGAACTTAAATTTATACACAAATTTACTCAGACTATACGTTTAAAGCGGTTTTCCCATAAACATCATCTAATCAAATAGACACCCAGCGTTCACTAGAATACGGTACCAGAGTCCCCTGTGTGAATAGAGCGGTAGTGTGCGTACATGACCACCACTCTATTCACTATCTATGGAACGGACAGCAATAACCAAGAACTGTACTAGGCTACCTCTGTAGGCCTCAGACTGTAGATAGGTGATGTTATTTATGGGAAAACCACTTTAACAATAAACCTCCTGTAAGAAAATAAAATGTGAGAAATTAGAATCAGAAAAAAACAACAAATAATTCTGTTTATTGTTATTGCGAATTCCAAAAATAACTACATTTTCTATAGAGCTCGATTTAAAATAAAATTACCATACGTCAAGGAATGGAAAATCGATTTTCTTTCTCCAATACGGGCAAGAACAAACTTCTACAAACCATAACTAGAAGAACCCTATATTACATGATCATTTTTCTTTATCTCCTTAGGGCTTTCTATTGTCACTATGTTGTAACTCAAAGTCTGTAAAACTGGTTACAGCTCAGTAGAAAATGCATGCTCCTTCTTTGCAGACCAAGCAGGGTATGAAAGTTGTAACGTACGTGTTTGATCTACGACACAGCTACCTATCTGGAAGGAGGCACTGTGGCGCTATCTACAGAGGGCATTAATATCTGCAATTTCTGTTTGAACTGTCAAAGCTGCAGTACACGGTTCAATGGTTGTGAGAACATGGTAGCAAGTAAAAAAATAGTAGCGAAAAAGCCAGAAATCAATGCAAAGAAGCGAAGGGATCAGACAATGCTCTCTATACTCTGAAAGCAAGAAGAAAATGGTGACTGGGCGATCATGTGACCTTCCTGTGGGAGTTTTTAGTGGGTTGGGACAAAATAAGCTTGACAAATGAAATTCATCCGTTTTTAAAATGGACAGTAAAAAACGGATGCAAAACGGTCGAGAAAAACGAACCTAAACCTCAGTTTTTATCGGCCGACACCCGGAGCTTGTCATGTGAAAAGAGCCTAAGACTGGCACTTCCAGGCATGCACATGTTCACTGCTACTGTTCGAAGGTAAACTTTTTTTAAAATCAGTAGTAAATGCTGTGTGGGTCAGAAAAAGCGCCGCTGGCCCTTTATAAATATGGTACACAAAATAAATCCCTCTTTTTTTTTATGGCGATATACCAGATTTCAGGCGTAACTGTATGAGTAACTCATGGGTCTCTGACCTAAAGATGTATGCTTCTAGAACTATAATCATCACAGGCGAGTGGGGCATTACTGCATGTATATCAATGTAAATAACCAGATATTTTGGAGTTTATGTTATGCTAGGGTCATCAACGTAATGGAAGTAATAGATTTACAAATAAGCGGTACATACGATCCTAAATATGGGGAGCAATTACAACACAAAGCATACTAGAAAGCGGATCTACCGTAGACGTTTGAAAGTTTTATTATCAAATTATTCAGTTTTCTTTACACAATATTAGACAACATCTTCTAGACAAACGGTTATATTAGCGAACATAACTGTAGTTCTTCGTAAAACCACAAAACTCACTATCACAACATGTTAAAAAAAATGATGACAAACTCTGCCCTGTTACATTACGCACATCGCCTGTTTCGCTCTAGTCTGCAAACACACACACACACACACATATATATATATACACACACACATACATATAGGTTTACATATATACACACACACACACATTTTATACATATATATATATATACACACACACACACATATATTTATACACATAGACCACAGATATCAATCTTTACAATTATACTATATCTTTGGATCTCAAAAGCCAGCATATGTACAGTACAATACATACCCAGACAAGAAAACTTACATACAATATTATTCAAGTTCTTAAACTCCAAGAAGACACAGTTTACCTGCAGAGCTCACCATTTACATTCATAGTGTCTGTCTTTACTGGAAGAACAAATGTTCTATCCATAGGAGGCTGAAAGAGACAACTGTTCAATCATCAACCACTATTACAGTTAGACATTAGCTAGAGCAGCATAACATGCTTCAATGGCTATGAACACAAATTAAACTATTACCAGGTGAGAGACTTATCCACGGATGACATACTGCTTTCTTATTGTGCTCATCTAGATAGTAGAACATAGAGTACTAGCTCTTAAACTGTACCTCCAATTTCACATTAAACTAAATGTGTCAGGACTTCCCAGGATCTGCTCCATTTCAGAAATAGAGTCTAGAAGGCTTTATTTCCCAGGATCTTACGGTCAGTAAGGTACCTCACTGTGCGGCTCCTATTATAATGAACAGAAGACTTTGCAGTCCTGTACTGATACTTAATAGTATGGATCCTTGGAGACGAGGCTCATGAATTGTCAGAACAGCATAATTTGAGAAAGTCTAAGTGGAACCGATCTTAAAGTGAATGTCCACGTTTTAACAGCACATCGTTTTTAGGTTGAACATTCGTTGCCGATTGATTACTTAATATCTCTTATTTTAATGTTGTAGCACTTTTTTTCTGATACAGAGCTCCAAATTAATTTTATTATTTTAAAAGAGTCATTAAAGGGGTTAGCCTTTTTATATAAATTTTTCCAAATGTGCTGGAAATAGCACAAAGTCACTTACTCGTAGGGCTAGACGATAATCTAAATCAACATCATGATTAATTGAACACATAACCTCGATTACGATTAAGGAAAGATTATTTCGGCCACACCGCTTTTAGTATAACACGCCATTGACTTAATATAGATCCCCAGAGCCTGCTGTATACTACTGTATATAATATACCCCCTGACATTGCCCTCACACAGTATAATGTCACTATAGCTGCCCCCACACAGTATAATGTTGCCATACGGCCCCAATAGTGCGGAATAAAAATAAAATATATACTCACCTAACCACGTTCCAATGACAAGAGGAGGCGATCCCTCTGCTCATCTGGTCTGTGTGGCCCGACACATATTTTCAGATTCCGCTGTACTTCTGCCATATACCGGCATTTCAGGCATCCTTTTGGTCTACAATGTCCTCAATGCCCTCCCCCATTTACTTCTGGTTTAGTCTCAATGCCCTCCCCCATTTACTTCTGGTTTAGCCTCAATGCCCTCCCCTATTTACTTCTGGTTTAGCCTCAATGCCCATGCGCCACGGCGAGCGGACAGTGTCTGCCCCAATGCTATATACACACACACACGGATGAAGGAGTTATATACAGGAACGAAGGGGGTTATATACAGGAACGAAGGGGGTTATATACAGGAACGAAGGGGGTTATATACAGGAACGAAGGGGTTATATACAGGGATCACCATCATCCCTGTATATACAGTTCGGTCCAAAATTATCAGAACAGTGACAAGTTTTGGCATTTTAGCTGTTAACCAAAACATCTTGAATATACAGTTAGATTATCAATATGGGCTTTAAAGAGGCTCTGTCACCACATTATAAGTGGCCTATCTTGTACATAATGAGATCAGCGCTGTAATGTAGATTACAGCAGTGTTTTTTATTTAGAAAAACTATCTATTTTCACCAAGTTATGACCTATTTTAGCTTTATGCTATTGACTTTCTTAATAGACAACTGTTTTTACTTTTGACCAAAGTGGGCGTGGTGGAGAGACGTGCATGACGCTGACCAATCAGCGTCATACACTTCTCCCCATTCATTTACTCAGCACATAGTGATCCTGCGTTGTTCACTATGTGCAGTCACATACACACACATTAACGTTACTGAAGTGTCTTGACAGTAAATAGACATCGCGTCCAACCAGGACGGGATGTCTATTCACAATCCTGACACTTCGGTAACGTTTGTGTGTGACTTACTCACACAGCACATAGAGATCACGCTGTGTTGTCATTTACAGCGAGATCTCGAGAGATTACGCTTGCTGTGCTGTAAGTCACACACAAACGTTACCCAAGTGTCGTGATTGTGAATAGACATAGTGAACAACACAGGATGACTGTGCTGAGTAAATGTTTTATTTTTTTTAGATTGATTGCCCAGCCCAACTTACATGTTGGGACTGGAGCAACATATGGTCAGTGAAGATTGGAATAAACAAGGGGGGACGGAACCACACACACTTCAAAATATCGGCGCTGATCTTCTAACAACATTATAAAAGGCTTTGGTCACATTTGCGTCAGTGCTCCGTTCACGGGTTCGGTCGGAGCTTTCGGTCAGGGAAACCCATGAACGGAACCCTGACGAGAAAAAGGAAACCATAGGTTTCCATCTGCATCCCCATTGATTTCAATGGTGACGGATCCGGTGCAAATGGTTTCTGTTTGTCACCGTTGCTTAAGGGTTCCGTCGTTTTGACGGAATACCGTAGTCGACTATAGACTATAATCGTCCGAGCGATCCGCACCTATCTCACACCACACCTATGTTCCAGAACGTCCTGCAGATTTACATCGCTTGCAAATCCCCAACGGCATTTAGCTCAGTGATACAGCTGTCTTTAGACACCTAACCAGTGTTGTCTCCGGGCATGTGATCGCTGTGACTGCCTGTCACAACGATCACATTACTTCTCCCATCGGCGTTTACACACAGACTGTAAGGAGCTATGTGATACATATGTCTCTAGACAGCGGATATCACGGAGCATTACCCGGAGACCAATCAGTGTGGTCTCCGGTGATGTGATCGATGTGACAGCCGATCACAGAAATCATAGATAAGTTGGTTAGAAAACAAAACTTTTCCACCAGTTGCATCTTCTCCCTCTCTGGCAGGCTGCCAGAGAGGGAGAAGAAGAACTTAAAAAACATACCACTTTTTTTTTTTTTTTTCAATAAATATATATTTTTTATTTATCTGTCTCTCCATCTACTACACACAACTTCAGCCGCTGCACAAGTCGCCCAGCTATAGACTGTAGCCCACATTGCAAGTAATGACAGTCAATGTGATCGCATCGCAGTAATTTTAATAGTAGGCTGTGGGACTTCGCGATCTTTGGCCATGCGACCTGTGTCGTGGCCAAAGTCTCCGTGTAGCCTCAGCCTTAAACTACACTATATATCAAAATAAATGGCCCATAATAAAGAGATAATAATCTTTATTTGTATGATACAAAAAAAATCCAAAAAAATATATATGTTTTGATAAAGATATTATAGTTGTCATGATCTAACTATATGCAATTTTTTTTTTTGTCATACAAATAAAGATTATAATTTCTATCTCATATATTGATGTATTGTACAGTTTTAGGCTGGAGCTATGTGGTGATATCGGGTGCTGGGTATCGCCGTTGTGGGTGAAATAATCCAGGCCGACACAAAAAATAGTTTAACAGTTAAAACAGTGTGTTTATTTGAGGGAGACACAGAGGGGGCTCCGTACACATACCACTTGCTGTGATAAAGTATATTGGTTGATAATAAAAACTTTGCTTTCTTTACTTTGGACCCAGGATGCCCAGTCTGTAAAAATGGCTGACTCAATCCATCAACTGATTTTTCCTACCAACTGTCATGCAACAACAGCCATGCCTCCTGTGCACGGAATAGTCCAAAAGGGGAAATTCTTTGAAGGGAGATAGAGGAAAATAATGGGAGAGTCCAGGAGGGGGATAGAGGGACGATACATGGGCCGATCACCGGGCTTCATTTAAGAACAACTGTCTAAAGGCGGTACGGGTGGGAAAGACTGACACGATCCCACACTTGGTGCCAGAACACCACTCCCGTTCCACCACATACCTCCCTCTTCTTAAATCCACAGGGAGTCTGACTGGCCCTCTGGCAGGTTGACGGGGATCCGGTAATGAGGTTCTACGCCTATCAGTGTCCTGATGCCGGGAGAGACCGTCGGCATATCCGTAGACTCGGCTGTTCTTGTGGAGAACAAAATTATAGGATTGCAGAGCCAAACTCCATCGCAACAACGGACCATTGTCCCCTGCATGTCTCAGAAGAGAAAAAAGTACACAGCGCCACATGGTGCAAGATAAACCTTGATAGGTAAAATAGTGGATAGCAATGGTAAGTTGTTACACTCACCGTAAGAGCTTGTACTGGCAGGTACAGCTTGGGGATGCAGGCAATATTGTAACAAGGTTGCAGCTTCCAATATCCAGGTACCGTCAACAATAATATAGCCTTGAAACCCTGCAAGGACCCGGTCGACCATTCTCTGGAAGGCCGCGGGCACATTGTTCATCCCAAATGGCATGCCTGTAAATTCGAACATGCCAAATGGGGTGATTAAGGCAGAGCACTCTTGGACCTCTCTGGTCAGGGGAATCTGCCAGTAGCCCTTGCGGAGGTCCAGATTAGACACGTAGCGTGCCCCCCCACCAGCCTATCAAGCAGCTCATCGATCCGGGGCATGGGATAGGCATCCGTAACGGTTACCTCGTTCAGCTTCCGATAGTAGACACAGAACCTTGTGGTTTTGTCTTTCTTGGGAACCAGCACGACGCCAGCCGCCCAAGGGCTGAGAGATGGTACAATGATCCCTATCTCCAGCATCTCATCTACCTCTTTTCACATTATGTCTAACACTGCGGGAGCCACGTGATATGCCGGCTGCCCAAAGGCCAGGCTTCCCCGTTGTCAAAGTGATGGGAGACCAAGGAAGTACGGCCTGGACGTGTGGTGAACAGGGGTTCCTGCACATCCAACACCTCCCCCATCAGTCTGCTCTAAGTGGGGGGGGACAATTGGGACCCTAGCTGTACTTCTGCTATTCCCTGACCTTGGCTAGAAGGTCAGGGATGTGAATGTCATTGGGCTCATCCTTGCGCGGCCATGGCAGTGACTTCACGCTCCACGTAGGCTTTTAATATGATACAGGCGTATCCTGGTCCTTTCTTTGTCTAGGGCTACTGAGTAGTTTCCCCATGCCGTCCAACTACTGTGAAAGGTCCTACCCAGTTGGCCTGCAGCTTGTTACACTTCCCGGGCACCAGAACGAATACCTTCGCTCCCACCTGTAACTCGCGGGGCCTGGATTGCTGGTCGTAACCTCGCTTCTGGCGTCCCTGAGCGACCCGTAAATTCTCATGGGCCAAATCCAGCAATTTGGCCAGGCGTTTCTGCAGGTTGTGCACATATTCCACTACCGGGGCCTCCGGGCTTGAGAAAGATCCCTCCCAACCTTCCCGGACTAAGTCCAAGGGCCCTCAGACCTTCCTTGTGTATATCAACTCGAACGGAGAGAACCCGGTAGACTCCTGCGGCAACTCTTTATAACCAAAGATAAGCTCCTGCAGATAGGGTTCCCAGTCCATCCCCTCCGCGTGGCATACCGGAGCAGCAATTGTTTGAGGGTCCCATTGAACCATTCACACACTTCATTCGTTTGGGGGTGATAAGCAGTAGTCCTTAGTGGACTTACGCCGAACAGATTCCAGAGGAGCTGTGTAAAGGATCTGCCAGACACAGCTTCTGTGTCAACGCCCATAGGTAATCAGTCTGCACCTGCTTCTATGTCTGTGAGACTGACTCCATCTTCCACCACTCAGGATGGCAGGCTTAGGAGTGGGAGAGCATATCACGGCCTGGCCAGACGGAGCTAGCTCCCGCCCTCTATCTATTTATACCTGCCTTTCCTGTTCCTCCTTTGCTTGTGATTCTTCTCTGCTGGTTTCCTGGCCCTGCGGCAGCTTCTTGAACTACTGACCCTCTGCTTGTTATTGACCTTGGCTTTACTGACCACTCTTCTGCTCTGCGTTTTTGTACCTCGCTCATCTCCTGGTTTGACTCGGCTCGTTCACCTCGCTTGTTGATCACGGTGTTCCCGTGGGCAACTTCCCCATTTCCCCGGCTTCTTTGTACCCTTGTCTGTTTGTCTGTCGTGCACCTATTGAGTGTAGGGACCGTCGCCCAGTTATACCGCGTCGCCTAGGGCGGGTCGTTGCAAGTAGGCAGGGACTGAGAGGCGGGTAGATTAGGGCTCACCTGTCTTCTCCCTACTCCGTCATTACAAGCTGCATCAGTTAACCTTGGAATTGAGAGCCTTGGGTCGGATAGCACATCCTGCGGAAACCCTACCCTACTGAATACGTCCATCAGGCCTTTGGCGACGTGCTCTGCATTCTGGGATGAGGGAGCCACAGCGTCAGGGTAGTGAGCGGTGAAATTTAGCAGCGTTAATATATAGCGCTTCCCACTACAGCTTGGGTAGCGGCCCTATAAGATCTAAGGGTTCCCCAATAAATGGCATGGACTGGCGCGGAACTCTGCAAGGCGTTCCACTTTACCGATGACACACGGGGCACGAGGCTCGGTACCGCCATTCGTCCTGTGTCATCCCTGGCCAAAAGAAATCTTACTGGAGTCGGGTTCCGGTTTCCGGCGTAGCCTGCTTCGGGAATATCATGGGCTAGGGAGAGCAAGTGGGAACAGCTGCTTAGTGACGGTCCATAGGGCTTCCGGTGAAGTCATGGATTTTATACGATATAACAATCCATTCTCCCATTTGTACTGCTCTTGGGGGCGCCTTCTACAGGGGCTTGATCTGCAGCGCTACGGCCTGGAGCTAAGGAGGAGTCAGTTGCTTGGGCAATTCGGAACTCTGCCCTATCCACCTCCCCAAGTCTACCTGGCATTCAGTCTCATCTGTAGGGTTGGCAATGTTAGAGGTTGGTTCACTTACCACCGGTGTCTCTGGGAAGGAAGGTGGCAGCGGCTCATCCGGCTGTATCTTCTGGGCTTGGCTGCGGGTAACTGTGTCCACGAACTGGCTGGGGAGGCTGTTCCCAAAATCATTCCCCAAGAGGGCTGCAGCAGTGAGGCCTTCCATCGGGCCAACCATGATTATTCCCTGGCCGGCACCCCGGTCCATGAACACTCAGGCCAGGGGGATGTGAATATGCTGGCCACCGGCCAGGGCGAAACTAACATGTCGATCCCTCAGTATTTGGGATTCTGGAACTAAATCAAGGCGCACAAGGGTGAGGGAGGAACCCGAATCCCAGAGTCCCTGGACGACCTTATGACCCACCACAATCGGCTGTAAATGGCTTAGCATGTTGGCCGTGGTATCTTTATCCACCTCAGGTGCATCTAAGAGGTAGTTGTGCTCACAAAGGAGGTCATCCATCTCTTGGCGGTGAGCAACACAGTGTGGGGCCTGGCGTGGCCCAGGGAGTGGGGCTCGGTGCATGTGCTGCAGCATGTGCCCAGCTTGGTTGCAGCGGAAGCAGTGGTGGATTTCTGGAAGGTCCCGTCCCCTTGGAGGGAATACGGCTGACTCGGATCGGAATGAGGAACAATTCAGTGGCAGTAGCGATGGCCCCTCGGGATGGGGCGGGCAGAGGATGCTGGTTAGATCGAGGGTCAGAAAGGCTGGTACCTTTCCATCTGGGCCCGTGGGCCACGAACTCGGCCGCCAGGGTAGATGCTTACATTGAGGTGCCTGGGCTCCGGTCAGTGACCCACTCACGAATCTCAAGGTCTATCTTCAGGAGTAGCTGCTCCAGTATAAAAGAGACTCAATAGTTTCCGCTCCCTTTGCCTGTTTCCCCTCAGCCACTTGGTGCAGCTCTGCTGGAACTGGGTAGAAAACTCTGCATGGGTGCTGTGGGCCGGGCACCACATGGTCCGGAACTGGACTTTGGGGTGATGGCAAAGCGCTGGAGCAGGGCCTCCTTCAGGCGGGAATAATCACGGCAGTCCTCCACACTTCGCGCCGGATACATTTCCAAGGCTTTACCAGTTAGGCTGGGGCCCACATACTTTGCCAATTTCAAGGTCAGAATTGTATGCACCTCCATAATAGACTCAAATACATGGAGGTGCATGTTAATGTCCGTGGTGGCCTCGATAAAGGCGGGCACGTTGCTAAACCCTCCGTAGCCGCTGGGTGCCTGGTGCACGTGTTGGAATTGGGATTCACACAGGGATCTGGAGCACCGACTGCATTACGCAGGCTCTCCCGTGCTCAGTGCAATTAGTGCCCAGGGCGGCTAGCATCTCACCTTTGAGAGTGGCAGTGGCAGAGGGGTTGCTGTGTAGGGACCCCCGACCGTCAGATTGGTCGCTGGGGCCATACCCCTTTTCCTAGTGGTCCTCTTAGTCACTCAACTCGTGGTGTGCTCTGTCCCACACAATAAGCTTGCCTGCCAGCACAGCCTTTACCTCAGTCGACTCAACTGGATCCTTCGAACTTGGCAAAGCTCCTGCAATGTCCTCTGTTTTTGAGGTAGGGGCTGTTGCTGGGGTTCACTGGAACATCTTGGCTTTTGGAAGACATGTCTGGGGTCGAAGCAGGCGTCGTATCCCGTGTGCACTCCCTCTGCTGTTTTTTTAAAAAAAAATTACTATCTGGCTGCGAAGCGCTGGATGGTACCTGGAATACCTGTCCCCTGCCGCTTCCCTGTTGTATGGGCTGGATTCACATCCCACCGCTGCCACCAAATGTGGTGGTATCGGGTGCTCGGTATCGCCGTTGTGGGTGAAATAATCCAGGCCGACACAAAAAATAGTTTAAACAGTTAAAACAGCGTCTTTATTTGAGGGAGACACAGAGGGGGCTCAATACACATACTACTTGCTGTGATAAAGTCTATTGGTTGATGATACTTTGCTTTCTTAACTTTGGACCCAGGATACCCCTTCTGAAAAAATGGCTGACTCAATTCTTCAACTGCTTTTTCCTACCAACTGTCATGCAACAACAGCCACGCCTCCTGTGCACGGAGCAGTCTAAAAGGGGAAATTCTATGAGGGGAGCTAGAGGGAAATAATAGGAGAATCCAGGAGGAAATAGAGGAGCCGATCACCGGGCTTCATGTAAGAACAACTGTCTAAAGGAAGTACAGGTGGGAAAGACTGACAAGATGTGAAACTTGGTGCCAGACCACCACTCCCGTTCCGCCACAGGCTACACAGCAACTTGGGCCACGACACAGTTCACCACGCCCAAAGAGTTCTCTATGTCCAGTAGCATACATTGAAAGTAAAAAAAAAGTCAATGTGGTTGGTTCGCGACACGCAATTTGCCACAACATGACGGTTGCAAGTTATCCAAACTGCCTTGTCGCAGTTGCTTACAGGTCGCAACATTGACTTTCATTAATTGCGCTGTAGGCTATGGGACTAAGCGATCTTTGACTATCTGTGTTGCGGACAAAGTCAGTATGTAGCCCCAGCCTTATGGGATTCGCTGCATATTTTACCTGCGGATTTGGCAGGTAAAGTGGATTACTGTACAAGGCAAATAGATGAGATTTTCCAAATCCCATCCACATGCTGCAGATTTTCAAATCCTTGATATGTTGTTAAATAAATACCTTTGGGGAGGGGGGGGGTCAAGTACCATATTTCAAAAATCAACACCTGCATTCACATATTAATTTTATTTTCTTTCATTTTCCTTCCATATTTAAAAAAAAAAAAAGGTAATATATTCTTTTATTTTTTTTTTCCATAATATGAAAGCCCAATATGTTCTGAGAAAAACAAGACCAAATACAAGTAGGTTGGAAAAGTAATAGAACAACAATTTGCTTTTAAATTGGCACATAGCTTAAGCTTGAAACTGTGCCTGGTCAGGGGGGGGGGGGGGGTAAAGCCTCTTAATAATCTCTTTTGGCCTTTAAGAACACATTAACTTTTTGGTTTTTACCACATTGGCTTCCGACAGCCATAACTTTATTTTGTTGTGGTAGTTATACTAGATCTTGTTTATTTGTGGGACGAGTTGTAGATTTTTTTTTTTAGGCCTGATTTGGGGGTACATATAAGTTAGATCTTATAATTTTTTTGATTTGGCGGGATGCAAATAAAAAAATTCTAGCATTAGATTTTGGAGTTAGACCTCATACACACGATCATAGTGGTGTGCACGGCCGTGATTTGCGTAAATCGCTGGCCGTGCACATGGCCGCGTGCATTCATTTCTGTGAGCCTGGACCGCAAAACACTGCCGTAATAAGAAATGTCCTTTCTTTTTGCCGCCCAGGCTCCTGGGCAATGCATGGACCGTGGAAACCACGGTCGTGTGCATGGGGCCTTAAGAATTGATAGTTGTTAAAAAATAATAAAATAAAAAGAAAATTATTGATACTTTACATGGTTTGTTTAAATCTTTTTTTTTTAGTAGGGGAATTTAACTTTTAATTTAAAATTATAATGTATTGGAACAGACGTATATTCCAATACACCACTGTCTTTGCATATAAAATTGGCATCTATTAGGCCATATCTAAGGTATAGTTGATGCAGGCTGCGCTAAGGGGTTAATGAAGAATAATTTCTCTCATGGCAAGTCCTGACAGAGTATTATTAATATATAATTGGAAAGAGATTATATATATATATATATATATATTTATAATTTATAGACATTTTATTTCAGCATTCACATATCCTTGTATCTAGCTAGCAATATGGTAAAATCCAAAGTATAAAGTAACTATAGGATAAATTCATTAACCGTGAATTTGTGTCTTCCATAGCCAACAATGATATATTAAAAGATATACCGTATTTTTCGGACTATAAGACGCACCCAGGATTTAGACAACAGAAAATAGGGAAAAAGGGCATATTTTACTTCTTTTACAAAGAAAAAAACTATTGGTTAAAAAAAATAAATAAATAAATCCGCTTCACCACATTCTGAGAGCCATAACTTATATTTTTCCATCGCTTGAGATAGAACGGGGTTTAGGGGGCCCCGTTCTAGAGATAGATGCGGGACCCGCATCTATCTGACATTTATGACGTATCCGGTGGATAGATCATAAATGTCCTTCGTGGGAAAAACCACTATAAATGCAGCGGTCGCTATTGACCGCGATATTTAACAAAACAACCAGGAACAGCGCCATCGCTGCTCCTGCCCGCTTGAGCAGCGTCTCAGAAGCGGACACCTGCAGTGTATGGAGCGAGCTCAGCGCGTGAGCCTGCTCCGTACTTAAACACCTCCCTGCTCCAGGATGTGCCGGCACATCACGGGTCGGGAAGTGGTTAAGTAAGGAGCAGTCAGGGGGCCCGGCGTTGCGGGATCCCTTGACTGCCAACTATAAGACACAGGGATTTTTTAGCAAGATTTATTCTTGCTAAAAACTGCGTCTTATAGTCAGACAAATACAGTACATAACAGTATTGTTAGTAATGTTTTTTTTAACATGGTGACACAGATGGGCCTAGCCACCCTACTACTGGAGGCAGAATGGAAACCGCTCTCAAATCAAGCTCTAAGGGTACGTTCACATGTGGTCTTTTTTACAACAAACTTCTGCCACTTTTTGAGTGTTTTTATTGTGTAAAAATTAAGGGAAACATTTATTTATTTTAAAATTAAAAAAGGGCAGAAAAACGTCCACCTAAACAAAGCCATGTAAGAACATACCCTAAATTTACTATTTGAGGTGCAGTTATATAGCACTATGGTGGTATGGGAAGGAGATTTTAACTATTCAGGTGTTGTGGAGAACTTGACACACACCCCATAGGAGCTGTAATGATGTCCATATTGATTTTTATCCTGCTTTCCCCAAAAAGGAGGACTATGAAGCTTACCATTTTATAAATTAAAAATGAAAATAACAGTGAGTTCAGTGAATGGTATACCATTACCGCATTATAGTTTTCAGTATAGCAGGAATTACAATAAATATCACACAAAAAAAAAAGTCTAAAAACTCTGACAGTAATAGACTGCAGTGAATTGCAGTTTGATTGAATTTGCATCAATTTCCGTCATAGATAAACATAAAAAAAATCCTAGTGCCAAAACTAAGCTTTCCACAGGAAACCTTTCAGAAATGGATAATGTAATGATTCTTGGCTGTCAGCGGTTACACAAGGTAAGAGACACAGAAAATACAGTAGAATAATCCGTTTGTTACACACAAAATCTTTCAGCTATTTAAATACTGTAATAGCCATAAAGAGGGTAAAGCATCAATTGAACATGTATTACAGTAAAATACAATTCTACATTCATAGAACACACAAAATGGCAGATTCAATAAAGTTAGGCATATTTTTTTTTTTATAAATTCTTTTATTTGTCATTTTGTTTTTTATATTACAAATCGTACAGAATATACACAACACAGTGCGAAAAAAGGCAATGAAAAACAGTCTACGTTTCACTGGTCAGTTATCTGCCCCGTATAAGTACATGGGGTCACCTGAAAGTACCATGTCGCTAAATACAGTTAATTAACCCCTTGCCGCTCCTTGACGTACTATTACGTCATGGCAGCTGTATCGTTTGCGCTCCATGCCGTAATAGTACGTCTCGGGAGTAACGGCCGTTTCGGCCGTCCTCCCGACACATACAGGAGCTGTGACGCTGCTGTCTTGTTCAGCAGCTGTCACAGCTCCTACAGCGGGGACCGATCGCTGTGTCCCCGCTGATTAACCCCTTAAAAGCCGCGTTCTATAGAGATCGCGGCTTTTTAGGGGTTAAGCTGCCATCGCCGGCCTGCTACGCGATAGCGGCCGGCGATGGTGACTATGGCAACCGGACACCAAACAATGGCGTCCGGCTATGCCATAGACGGAAGCCTAGTGGGTCCTGACAACGTCAGGACCCACTATGCTTGCTGTCAGTGAGTAGCTGACAGTTCTAATACACTGCACTACGCGTGCAGTGTATTAGAATAGCGATCAGGGCCTCCTGCCCTCAAGTCCCCTAGTGGGACAAAGTAATAAAGTAAAAAAAAAGTTAAAAAAAGATGTGTAAAAATAAGAAAATAAAAGTTTTAAAAGTAATAAAAGTAAAAGTTCCACTTTTTCCCTTATCAGTCCTTTATTATTAATAAAAATATATAAACAAACAAATAAACTATACATAATTGGTATCGCCGCGTCCGTAACGGCCTGAACTACAAAATTATTTTGTTATTTATCCCGCACGGTGAACGCCGTAAAAAAAAATATTAATAAACCGTACCACAATCACAATTGTTTGGTCACTTCACCTCCCAAAAAATGGAATAAAAAGAGATCAAAAAGTCGCATGTACCTAAAAATGGTACTGATGGAAAATACAGTTCGTTACGCAAAAAATAAGTCCTCGCACGGCTTTATTGATTGAAAAATAAAAACGTTCTGGCTCTTAGAATAAGGTAACACAAAAAGTGAATGATTGTTTACAAAACGTATTTTATTGTGCAAACGCCATAAGACATAAAAAAAAACTATAAACATCTGGTATCGCCGTGATCGTATCGCCCCGCAGAATAAAGTTAATATATCATTTATAGCGCACGGTGAACGCTGTAAAAAAAAAAAAGTATACAAAAACAATAGTAGAATTGCTGTTTATTAGTCACCACGCCACCTAAAAATGGAATAAAAACTGATCAAAAAGCCGCATGCACCCCATGAAAACTACAATGGATTCCTCAAGGGGTCTAGTTTCCAAATTGGGGTCACTTTTGGGGGGTTTCCAATGTTTTGGCACCACAAGACCTCTTCAAACCGGACATGGTGCCTAATAAAAAAGAGGGCTCAAAATCCGCTAGGTGCTCCTTTGCTTCGGAGGCCGGTGCTTCAGTCCATTACCGCCCGAGGGCAACATGTGGGATATTTCTCAAAACTGCAGAATCTGGGCAATAAGTATTGAGTTGCGTTTCTCTGATAAATCCTTTTGTGTTATAAAAAAAATGGTATAAAAAGAGTAAATTTCACCTCTACTTTGCTCTAAATTTCTGTGAAACACCTAAAGGGTTCATAAACTTTCTAAATGCTGTTGTGAATACTTTGAGGGGTCTAGTTTCTAAAATGGGGTGTTTGATAGGGGTTTCTAATATATGGGCCCCTCAAAGCAACTTCAGAAATGAACTGGAACCTAAAAAAATAAATAAATGAGGCAATACTTCGCTTCTTACATTATACTGATAATGAGCCGTGCCCACCCCGAGATGACCCCAGTTTTGACCGTTTGTATAAACGGAGACCCCTATTAGACCGTTCCAGTGCCCGGTTTTCCCAAGCATACACCCCCGAGAAGTGTTTTTCTATTGATGAGTCCCTGGTACATTTTAAAGGGAGGGTTCAATTCCGCCAGTACCTGCCAGGTAAGAGGGCAAGGTATGGCGTGAAGATGTATAAGCTGTGCGAGAGTGCATCAGGGTATACCTACAGGTTTAGGATATATGAAGGAAAGGCCACCCCCAAACCAGACTGCATCCTGGACTACAATAGGTACATGGGAGGGATGGACTTGTCAAATCAAGTCCTGAAGCCCTACAGCGCCATGCGGTGTGGTATAAGAAGCTGGCCGGGCACATCATACAGATGGCTTTGTACAATGCGTATGTGCTACGTCGATGTGCAGGCCAGAGGGGAACTTTCCTGGAATTTCAAGATCTAATCTTTAGGGACCAGGAAGGGGGGGCACCAAGTACTTCTGGAAGCGAGGCCACACGCATCGTACCAGGGCAACACTTTCCAGGAGAAGGTCCCCAAACCGGTGGAAAGGGAAAGAGTCAAAAGAGGTGCAGAGTCTGCTATAAGAGGGGGATAAGGAAGAACACAATATACCAATGTGACACGTGTCCCGAAAAACCAGGGCTCTGTATAAAAGATTGTTTTAAAATGTATCATACATCCCTTGATTTTTAATTTACCCTGATGCACTCCGCACAGCTTACCCCCCTCATCTTTCCCTTCTGAGCCCTGCCGTATGCCCAGGCAGCTGATAACAGCCACATGTAGGGTATTGTCGTACCCAGGAGAACCCACATTACAATTTAAGGGGTGTATATCTCCGGTGGCGCATGCTGGGCACACTATATTGGACACTGAAATGGCATATACATATATAAAATTGCAAATCTCACACTGCACCATCTGCTGCGCATTATCTTTTACACAGTACCTGTGGGGTCAAAATTCTCACTACACCTCTAGATGAATGTCTTAAGGGGTGTAGTTTTTAAAATGGGGTCACTTCTCGGGGGTTTCAACTGTACTGGTACCTCAGGGGCTTCTGCACACATGACTTAGCACCAGAAAAGCTCCAGTAGGCCAAATGGTGGTCCTTTCCTTCTGAGCCCTCCCATGGGCCCAAAGGGCAGTTTATCACCACAAATGGGGTATTGCCGCACTAAGGACAAATTGGGCAACAAAATGGGGTATGTTGTTCCCTGTGAAAATAAGAAATTTTGATCAAAAATGACATCTTATTGGAAAAAATATAATTTTTTTCATTTCACAGCCCAATTCAAATAGGTGCTGTGAAAAACCTGTGCGGTCAAAATGATAAAAAAAACCATAAATGAATTCCTTGAGGGGTGTAGTTTCCAAAATGGGGTCACTTCTGGTGGGTTTCCATTGCTTTGATACCTCTGGGGCTCTGCAAATGCAACATGGCACCCGAAAACCAATCCAGCAAAATCTGGACTCCAACAAACACATAGCGCTCCTTTCCGTCTGAGCCCTCCCATGGGCCCAAACGGCAGTTTATCACCACAAATGGGGTATTGCCGCACTAAGGACAAATTGGGCAACAAAATGGGGTATGTTGTTCCCTGTGAAAATAAGAAATTTTGATCAAAAATGACATCTTATTGGAAAAAATATCATTTTTTTCATTTCACAGCCCAATTCAAATAGGTGCTGTGAAAAACCTGTGCGGTCAAAATGATAAAAAAAAACATAAATGAATTCCTTGAGGGGTGTAGTTTCCAAAATGGGGTCACTTCTGGTGGGTTTCCATTGCTTTGATACCTCTGGGGCTCTGCAAATGCGACATGGCACCCGAAAACCAATCCAGCAAAATCTGGACTCCAACAAACACATAGCGCTCCTTTCCTTCTGAGCCCTCCCATGGGCCCAAACGGCAGTTTATCACCACAAATGGGGTATTGCCGCACTAAGGACAAATTGGGCAACAAAATGGGGTATGTTGTTCCCTGTGAAAATAAGAAATTTTGATCAAAAATGACATCTTATTGGAAAAAATATCATTTTTTTCATTTCACAGCCCAATTCAAATAGGTGCTGTGAAAAAACTGTGCGGTCAAAATGATAACAAAAACCATAAATGAATTCCTTGAGGGGTGTAATTTCCAAAATGGGGTCACTTCTGGTGGGTTTCCATTGTTTTGATACCTCAACACCTCTTCAAACCTGGCATGCTGCCTAAAATATATTCTAATAAAAAAGAGGCCTCAAAATGCACTAGGTGCTTCTTTGCTTCTAGGGCTTGTGTTTTAGTCCACGAGCGCAGTAGGGCCACATGTGGGACATTTCTAAAAACTGCAGAATCTGGACAATACATATTTAGTAGTGTTTCTCTGGTAAAACCTTCTCTGTTACTAAAAAAAAATTGAATAAAATTGAAATTCAGCAGAAAAAATGAAATTTGCAAATTTCATTTCCACTTTGCTTTAATTCCTGTGAAATGCCTGAAGGGTTAAAAAACTTTCTATATGCTGTTTTGAATACTTTGAGGGGTCTAGTTTTTAAAATGGGGTGTTTTATGGGGATTTCTAATACATAGGCCCCTCAAATCCACTTCAGAACTGAACTGGCACCTTCAAAAAAAGGCTTTTGAAATTTTCTTAAGAATATGAGAAATTGCTGTTTATGTTCTAAGCCGTGTAACGTCCAAGAAAAATAAAATAATGTTCAAAAAACGATGCCAATCTAAAGTAGACATATGGGAAATGTGAACTAGTAACTATTTTGGGTGGTATAACCGTCTGTTTTTCAAGCAGATGCATTTAAATTCTGAAAAATGCTTTTTTTTGTAAATTTTCTCTAAATTTTGCAATTTTTCACAAATAAAGACTGAATATATCGACCAAATTTTACCACGAACATGAAGCCCAAAGTGTCACGAGAAAACAATCTCAGAATCGCTTGGATAGGTTTAAGCATTCAGACGTTATTACCACATAAAGTGAAATATGTCAGATTTGAAAAATGGGCTCTGAGCCTTAAGGCCCAAACTAGGCTGCGTCCTTAAGGGGTTAAGGAATCTCCGATATTCACCCTGAACCCACAGCCGTGCATGATATATCCTGAGTGTGCACAGGTGCATCAAAGGAGGAGAGAGATGCAGAGACAGAAAGAAGAAAAGACAAAAATAGTGAGGAAAGAAAGAGAAGGGAATGAGGGGGAGAAAACAAAAAAGAGGGGAGGGGGGGAGCTGACCTGTCATACCGTGTCTAGACGGGGATTCACGAGGCCATGATGGTTTTATATTCCTCGGTCGTTTGGAAACGAATCCATTCACGCCATGTTTTTAGGAAGGAGGCATGAGTCCCCTTCATTGATGCCGTGAGGTCCTCCATTCTCATGATCTCCTGGATCTTGCCGAACCACATGCCCACCGTCGGCGGACAGGACTGTCTCCACAGTGCAGGAACACATGCCCTAGCCGCGTTTACCAGGTGTCGAACTACCGAACGTCTATACAAGGGCAGTGGGACCTCGCACAAATGAAGCAGGAAGAGGCCCGGAGATCGCGGGAGAGGACAATCCGTGAACTTTGCGGAAATACGCCACACCTCGGACCAGAACCCAGTCAGGAGTGGGCAGTCCCAGAAAATATGCAGGATTGTACTCACATGATCCCCACATCTCCAGCATAGTGGCGAGGCCGCCGGGATCATAGCATGCAATCTGGAAGGTACCCTGTACCAACGGGATAATATCTTAAATCCTGCCTCTTGAAATCTACTGGCCATGGAGGAATTATGCGTCATGGTGAACAGGCGGTCTCGTTGTTCAGGGGTGAATGTTTCGCCCAAGTCCCTCTCCCAGCTACGCAAGTACGAAGGTGGTGGCAAATTGGGGGGCGAGATCAAGTACCCATAGATTCTGGACAAAGCATGTCGGATCGTGCCTGTGCCTGTACACAGGAGTTCAAACGCGGAGCAGTCCCATTGCTGCACTCCAGGATGTTCAATGGACATCAGGAAATGTCGCAACTGGGTAACCTGCCACGCCGAGAAAGAGACCGGATCCGACAGAGCTCGTATTTGATCGCTCGTCATCCACCTCCCCTCCTGCTGAAATTGTAGGGCCTGCCCCTTACCCGCCCGCAACCATACTTGAAATTGGCCACTATCCAGTCCCGGTGGGAATGCCGGGTTGCCTAAAATCGGAAATAGCGGGGAGGGGGACGGCGAGAATTCCGCCCAAGGAAACACCCGCGTTGCTACTGCTAGGGTGGGACCGATTGTCGGGTGGGACCGCACAACCCTGGGAACATGTCTGCCCAACCACGGCAGGGCCTGCAGTGGGATGGATGTAAACGCCTGTTCCATGGACACCCATTCTTTCATCCCGCCGTGCCGGAACCAATCTAAGATTCGTGTCAAGTGGGAGGCGTGGTGATAGGAGACAAAGTCCGGGAGACCAATGCCCCCCTCCCCCTTTACACGAAATAGCAACGATCGGGCGATACGTGCTGGTTTCCCTGCCCATATGAATTTGTGCACTAGGGACAGTAGGGACTGAAAGAATGGGCGTGGGATATGTATCGGTAGGGCCTGTAGGAGATACAAAATCCGTGGTAAGATGTTCATTTTAAAAATCGCGCACCTACCGAACCAGGTGAATGTGCCCGACGTCCAGGTGTCTAGATCCGCCTTTATACGTTGAAGAAGCAAAGGGAAGTTCACCGCATAAAGGCGAGATAGATCACCGGGAAGCCGAACTCCCAGGTATTTAAGAGAGTCCCTTGCCCACTTGAAAGAAAAGGACTCCGACAGATCAGCGACCAGAGTCTGTGGTAACGAGATGTTAAGGGCCTCCGACTTCTGGTAGTTTATTTTGAAGTTGGATAATCTCGAGTATCTACTCAGCTCCGCCATCAGGTTAGGCAAGGAAATTCTAGGGGCTGTGAGGAAAAACAGCAGATCATCCGCGTAGGCGGCAACCTTATGGGCTCTGCCGCCCAGGTCCAATCCTGTAATGTCCGGGTTGGAGCGGATATGGCACAGCAGGGAACCAGGCATAAAATAAAGATCAGAGGCGATAGCTGGCAGCCTTGGCGCGTGCCGTTAGTAATCGTGAAGGGGGATGAGAGGTGTCCATTGACCTTGACCTGAGCTGACGGGAAGGAGTAGAGACCAGAGATCCAGGACATCATATGAGTCCCTATTCCGATGTGTCGTAAAGTGGCCAACATAAAGTCCGAACTGACCCTGTCGAAAGCCTTTTCCGCGTCCGTTGACAAAAAACAAGTGGGGAGTGACGTGACTGCCGCTTGGTACATTAAATTAATTGCCCGTGTGGTGTGATCTCTCGCTTCCCGTAAGGGCATGAAACCCACTTGGTCAGTATGTATTACGGTTTGAAGGAGTGGAGACAACCGATATGCCAGAATCTTGGCAAAGAGTTTCAAGTCTACATCCAGTAGGGAAATAGGACGATAACTCTGGCATAGGGATGGGTCCTTCCCTTCCTTGGGTATAACCGTGATATGTGCCCTCAGTGTATCCCTGGGAATGGAGCCCCCTTCGGTTAGCGAATTAAAAGCCCGGATAAAGTGGGGTTCGAGCACTTCTGAGTAGGTCTTATAGTACGGCAGAGACAGGCCATCCGGTCCCGGGGCCTTCCCCGTGGGTGAGTCCCTCAGTGCCCACGACCACTCCTCCGGTGAGATAGGGGCCTCCAAGGCTGCTAGATCATCAAGTGGGATGGATTTCATCCCCGAGGATCGGAGATACTCCTCGATCCTCTCCCGTTGGCTACTGCCGTCCTGTGAGGAGGGTGCCTTTGGGAGATTGTAGAGAGAGTGGTAGTAGGCACGGAAGGTCTCTGAGATGTCATGTGGGAGTTGCAGTAGTTTATTCTGGGCACCTGTGATGTGCGGTACGTATGTACGCGAACGGGTTTTCCGGAGGGCGCGGGCCAATGTCCTACTGGGCTTATTACTGAATTCATAAAAATGCCTTCTACATTTGACTAGTGTGGCCTTCACCTTAGCAAGGCAGAGTGATCGCACTTGCTCCCACAATTGCCCTAATTCTGCCCCTAGTAACCGATCCTGTGTTATCTTGTGGGACTGTTCCAGTTTATGTATGCGTGACAGTAGGTCTCTGAGATGAGCCGTCCGCTCTTTCTTGAGTTTGGCTCCCATCCGTATAAGGGAACCTCGCACCACACATTTATGCGCCTCCCATATACAGAACGGGTCCATCCCCGGTGTGTCATTTTTATCAAAGTATTCCACCAGGTCTCGGCGTACTTCAGAGACCACGGTCGTATCCTGCAGGAGGGACTCATTCAGTCGCCACTGCCAGAGGGTGGGATGGGCCAATGGGCGGGCTAGGGTGAGGGAAATAAGGGCATGGTCAGATAACGTTATGTCATCTATGGAGGATGATGTCAGGCTGGGAAGATGTGCATGGCGTAGGAAAAAATTGTCCAACCTGGAGTAAGAGTTGTGAGGCGCCGAGTAGTATGTGTAGTCTTTGACTGAGGGATGCATAACTCGCCATGCGTCCACAAGTTGATGTTCATGCAGCAATCGCCGTATACGACTCTGTGCTGCCCTGGGTAGGGAGGAGTGTCCTCGTGAAGTATCTAAGACGGGGTCTAGGGTGACATTTAGATCCCCCCCCATGACTAAGGTACCTTCCAGAAAGCCTTCCAGAGCCCTCAAAACTCTGTCCAGGTAGGCCACCTGACCAGAGTTAGGGAGATAGTATGAGGCCAGTGTGTACAGTGCGTTATCCAACTTACCCTTTACGAAAAGGTACCGTCCCGCTTCATCTGCGCAGGTGTCCACGTGTTCCCAGTGTAGGGAGCGGGAGACCAGGATGGAGACTCCCTTGGTCTTGGAGTCAGAAGACGCACTATGATACCCCGCGGGGTAGTTGGAGTCTGTAATCTTTGGGATGTTGTCTGCCCGGAAGTGAGTTTCCTGTAGGAAGGCCACGTGTGCTTTCCGTTTCCATAGGAGACGGAGAATGGAGGACCTCTTTTCCGGAACATTCAGACCCTGTGCATTTAGGGAGACAACAGTAACGTCAGACATGGCCACTGAAATGTCCGGAGTGGACCGAAGGGAAAGGGGAGGGAAAGGAAAGGAAGAAAAAGAGAGAAAGAAGAAAAAGAACTTGTGTACAGAGCAAGTTCTCTAAAGTCGGAGTACAATACCTCTCCACTACTCAACGCGAGCTGTGTCGCCCGTCGGAAAACCTCAAACACGACACAGCTACACGGAACCCTAATAGGGAACAAGGAAAGACCAGAGTACAAAGACAGCGTAACAACAGTTAAAATATCAACTAGAAAATTCAATTAACCAAATTGCTTTAGAGCCCCGGACTCACCCTATTAACGCCTTCCCCTATGCGAAAACTCAGATTGGGCCGGTAAAACTATTAAAGCAGGTAAACTTATTTAAGCCTCCCCCAACCGGTGCGTATCCGCCCGCCCCCTTGACCCACAGTGATACAACCAGCTGTAAGGCAGTTCCAGCCATGTGTTCCTGACAGTCCTCCAGGAACCCTGTGGGAAAAAGAGATAAGGAAAGTGCAAAATGTAGTCCAGGAAAACGTCCACATTAAGGCAGCTGTGC
This sequence comes from Rhinoderma darwinii, assembly GCF_050947455.1. Taxonomy (NCBI): domain Eukaryota; kingdom Metazoa; phylum Chordata; class Amphibia; order Anura; family Rhinodermatidae; genus Rhinoderma; species Rhinoderma darwinii. The sequence continues at coordinate 163,287,337 of NC_134689.1, forward strand.
ACATTCATTCCCTCCGCGGCGATCGTCGTCCAGGAGGATGGAGGTGAACGGATCCCGACCCTCTGTCTCTGCGTGGAGATCGACGTTCCAAAGGTCGAAGGTCGGGTGGCTCTGCTCCAGGTCTGATTGGCTGACGGGATCCATAGTCCGGATACGGGCCTCCTCTGGGAGCGAAAAGTGGCGGTGGTTCGGTCCAGTCTGGTAACCGCACCGGCGAGGTTTCCAAGAACCGGAATGCTTCCTCCAGATCAACGGGAGAGCGGACAGCGAACGACATTCCCTGCTTTCGAAGGATGATGTGGAACGGGTGTCCCCACCTGTATGTTGCGCCTGCCGCCTTTGTTGCTTCCAATAATGGGCGGACAATTCTACGCATGGAAAGCGTCAATCTGGATACATCCGGCAGGACGGTGATGTCGGCGCCATTGTATGGGACGGCCCCTTTTTCCCAGGCTCTGCGGGCGATCTCTTTTTGCTTGTAGAAATGCACCCTACAGATAACATCCCTCGGTCGTTTTGCCGTCTCCATTCCTGGGGCCTGCTAGTCTGTGAACTCTGTCCATCTCTATGGGCATATCTCGCGGGCGTTCCAGGAGCTTGTTGAAAATGTGGGTCACAGCATCGTAAAGTCCGTCGGGGGGTACAGACTCGGACAAACCCCTCAGTTTCAAATTATTACGCCTTCCCCTCTTCTCGACATCGTCTAAGTGTAGGGAGAGGTCTCGGAGTTGCGTTGCTTGGGTAGCCAAGGACTGGGAGAGGACCGATATGTCCAGAGAGTCGACGGAGTGTTGGCGCTCTAAGGTGTCCACTCTCACAGCTAGGGCCCGTACTTCTTGTGTGACTTCCCCGATGGCCCTGTCGTGTTTCTCTTCTAGTCGTGCGAGGCGGAGGTCTAAATCCGTTTTAGTGGGCAGTACCTTGACCATCTCCCAAAGTTCTGCCAGGGTCCGCTCCATGGAGAGCGGGGGGCCCGAGGACAGGCCTGCATGGTGGTCTCCTGCGTGCACTGGCGGGGTGGGGGAGGGGATCTCCCTGAAGATAACCGGCAGCCCCTGGCTCTGCTGACTGCCTGGCACTGGTGTGGGACGCTGGGCCGGTGATGGTAGGGGTGTCTCACATGCTCCGCCTGTGGGCGCCATGTTAGGGGCCTCATGTCTGGGAACGGGCTGGTGGTGGCTCTGTAGAAGGGGGACCATCACTGACTGGGCCAGTGGCGGTGGCCCTGTGCTTCCTGCCCCACACTGACCTCTTTCTGCCGGCTGCATCCCTCCTCCAGATCCGTCGGTGCCGGCGCCGGGCTGTTGCTGGCCGGAGAGTGAGGGAGGCGGGGTGTGTCTCCGCGGCGAGGCGGGAGGCTGATTGCGGCCTACTGGAGGGAACGAGGAGGATCGCTGCGGCGGGTCTTCCTGTGCCGACCGAAGGAAACGGCCGATGCTTGGGGTGCCCGAAGTGTGCCGACGATGTTTCCCCCTGGTCATGCTGGTGTCAAGCGGCTGGTAGGTGAGCCCTGTCGGGCGATATTCGGCGGGGTGAGTCCGGAGCTGCTGCTGCACGCGTCCTCACTCCGCCATGCCTAAGCCACGCCCCGTTAGGCATTTGTAGATCAGTAGATCAGTGCATCCCTTTCCCTGCATGGTTGAAACATCAGTGGCTTACAATGTTTCTGAAGTGATCAGGCAATGCACCGACACAGATAGTTCATCTAGCATTACTATGGAGTGAAGACCGCTACGTCCTACGTGTTAATATTTAAACGGTAACTAATTATCAACAAACTTTGCATAAATCAATAGTACAAGTGAACATAATAAACTTTGTAATATATGCTTTTAAAGAAAAACGGCTCTTTCACTTAGCAGCCCACCCCCGTTCGTAACTGTTCACGCACTCTGAATTTACTGCTTTTTCCAATCAGTTCACTGAGGAATCAGATTACAGCTGCACATAGAAGTCTATAGAAAGGGGAGGAGTAGAGTTAAAAGGCAGTGAGAGAGGCACACAGACCTGCTGCAGCTGTTTAATCGTAACAACTCGCAAAAGAAGGTTATTAACTTATGTAAACCATACAGTAAACTGTGTACATTTAAAGGAGAGGTGTCATGATTTTTATTTATTTTTTATTATATTGCTTTTAATATATTAACAAAAAAAAAAATTAGACACCTTCCCTCCGCAACCATTTTTCTGATTTTCACTTGTTTTTTCCTCCCCACCTTCCAAAAGCCATAATTCTTTTATTTTTCCATCAATATTGGCGTATGAGGGCTTGTTTTTTGCGGGACGAGTTGTAGATTTTCACAGCACCATTTTTTGTACCATATAATGTAGTGGGAAACTAGAAAAATATATGTGGTGTGGAATAGGGAAAAAAAACAGCGATTCCTCAAACTTTTGGGTGGTTTTGGTTTTACGGCGTTCACCGTATGGTAAAAACGGCATGTTAACATTCGGCGGGTCAATACGATTACAGTGATACTAAATTTATATAGTTTTCTTTATGTTTTACTACTTCTACAAGGAAAAAACTGATTGTTAAAAATAAAATTTGAGTTTGGACGCCACATTCTGAGAGCCATAAAGTTTTTTTTTTTCTGTCGATTTAGCCGTATGAGGGCTTATTTTTTGCGGGGCGAGCTGCAGTTTATATTGGTTCCATTTTGGGGTACGTGAGACTTCTTGATCACTTTTTATTAAATTTTTTGTGGGAGAAGAAGGGACCAAAAAACAGCAATTCTGATGGTTTTCATTTTTTACGGCGTTTACCGTGCGGACTAAATAATGATATATTGTAATAGTTCAGACTTTTACGGACGCGTCGATACAAGTTATGTTAGCTTTTAAATTTTTTTACATTGTGCTCGAGGGAAAATGGTTTTTTTTTTGAGCTTTTAATTTTTTTAATTTTTTTCATTTGTTAAAAAAAACAACTTTATGTTATAGTTTTTTTCCTTTTTTTACTTGTCCCCCTAGGGGACTTTAACCAGCGATCGTTCGATTGCTTGCACGATATACTGCAATACTAATGTATTGAAGTATATCGCGTTTCTGACAGTCTCCTATGAAGCAATGCCGGAGGCAGAGCTTCATAGGAGTACAAAGATGGCGGACCTGGGGGACTTCTTCAGGCCCCCAGGCAGCCGTGCCAACCAACGGCTCCCCCAGCAAGGGGGCCGTTGGGACGTTACATGGGGTCGCCCCCCTGTCTTTAGTAACTTAAATGGAGTGATCTCTATTGAAAGCGGCATTTAACGGGTTAAACAAGCGGGATCGCGCTCGAATGGGATCCCGCTTGTTACCCGGAAGTGTCGGCTGTAACACACAGCCGACACACTCGCTCTATGGAGCGGTCTCAGCCCGTGAGCCAGCTCCATATTCCCCCACCCGGCGTGCGCCGTGTATATATATATACAGCGTATGTCGGGAAGGGGTTGTGTTCTCATTTTTTACTTTTTAATGCATTCTTACTTTTACTTCTCTATGGGGGCTGCCATTTTTTTTCATCTCTGTGTCGATTAACGACACATACAGAGATGCTATGCGGCACATACAACCCCATGGAGAACGCGAACGGGAGCCGTTCCATACTCCGTTGCGTGCGCGTCTGTGTGGGAACGGCGCATGCGCCGCTCCCAAACAGACCAAAACGAAGCTCGTTCGTAGAGCGAAATCCGGCGCCATTTTCATGTGGACCGGAAGCCGCTGCCGGACTGTAAGATGACGACTTCTGGCCGCGGCTTCCGGCCATATGTTCAACGAAGCGAAGGCGCAAGGAAGAGGAGCTTAGACCAGCGATGGCGGGAGCAGGTAATTTATGTTCGTGTATGTGTGTATTATGTTCGTGTGATACTGTCTGCTGAGCCCTGTATCTAATCCTCCTAGCACTGTGTAGTCGCTCAGAAAAAGGCAGCACACAGTGTAAGAGGTTTGAAGACATTCAAACCCCTCCTTCTCCTGGCACTAGCGAGAAGAAGGGAGGGGGGATTATGTGAGGACACTAGAGGAGAGTGTGTCCACCAGAAAATTGCAGCATAAATCAATGAGGTTGCTTTACCACAGTGACCATGCTGCAATTTTGGGAACTGCTCCCTCTGGTGGCCAGCACATGGAAATGTTATAAATTAGAATCTAATTTATATTTCTTGACTTGTGAAAAAATTAAAACAATGTGTAATCACTTAAATACTAATTGTTTAACTGAAAAAAAAACATTTTTTTAGCGACACATTCCCTTTAAGACAAAAAAGAATGGCCGAATTTGTGGATAAATTAATCATATGTACCCCAAAATGGTCCCATTAGAAAATACAACCTGTCCCACACAAAAAAAAGCTATCACATCTCTATGGAAAACCTAAACAAGTCATGGCTTTTGAAATCTAACAATGAAAAAACTGAAAAATCTCTAGGTAATTGAGGCTGAACATAGGCCGGTCACAAAAGAGTTAAATGTTTTATGGTCTACATGTGTTGATAGGGATCTAAATAAAAAAAATGTTGCATTGGCATTGGAGTGCTATATATACACATGGTCTTTTCTATACAGTGAAGGAAATAAGTTTTTTTTTTCAAATTCTTTATTTTGATGACTGAAAAGGTCCATTTTACAACATACGGGGTACAAATGACAGAATACAGAAAAAGTACAGAAACCAATATAGAAAGTACAGTCAGCCTTCAAATACATATTAGCTGAAATAATAAAAGCCATCATTCCCATATAGGGAAGTATTCTGAATAATAACAAGCCTCCGACACAGAGGTCCGGATCATGAAGTCCACACTGAAGGACCAAGAGAAAGAGCAGAACAGAAGAGAAAAGCCAAGGGGGGAGGAAGAACAGGGGAGAATATGCAAGAGGGGAGGGGAGGGAGGGTCCTCCACTACATCCCATTGGCAAAGTGCGCTAGTCAGGTTGCCTAGGGGTATGCGGATCTCGTATAATGTCTTTGTAGGAGTCGGAGTCCTGAAAAACAATCCATGAAGCCCATGTCTGACAGAACTTGGTGCTTGAGTCGTAGATAACGGAGGTCAAGTCCTCCATATGCATAATGTCGTTCACCTGTGAAACCCAGAGGGACAATGTAGGAGGAGAAGGGTCTTTCCATCGTAATGGGATACAATGACGGGCTGCCATCACTAAAAAGTGAAGCAGGGAGCGCTTATATATATTCACCGGGACGTCGCAGTGATGAAGTAGTAAGAGGGCCGCGTCCAAGGTTATATCTGTGCCTGTGACTTCAGTTATCACACGTTTTATGCCTTCCCAAAACGGGGTAAGAAGGGTGCATGACCAGAAGGTGTGGAGGAGGGTACCATTGTCCTGCCCACATCTCCAGCACAAAGGGGATGCTGTAGGAAAGATGTGGTGCAATCAAGCTGGGGTCCTGTACCAACGAGACAACAGTTTAAAGCCCGCTTCTTGATATCGTGAACTAATCGAGGTCTTATGGGCCATAGTGAGTATACGTTGGCTTTGTGTGGGGGAGAAGGAGATACCCAGATCCGTTTCCCATTTAGAAAGATAGACAGGGAGGGGGAGATCCGGGGGGTCTATGAGAAGCTTGTATATTGTGGACAGTGTGTGTCTAGCCAATTCAGAGCCAGTACAAAAAGGACCTCTAGAGGAGTCATGTCCCTTTGGTAGGAAGTAGGGGGTGAAATAGAAGAGCAAAAATGACGTAGTTGGAGGGAACGCCAATGCCCTAGCGGCGGGAGGTCAGGGACCTGGGCCATGTCTGCCATGGATAGCCAATCATTGGCGTTAAGAAATTGGGCTGCTCGAAACCATACCGAGGTCTGCCATGAGCGGAAGACTGGGTCCGTCATACCGGTGGTAAAAGAGGGGTTGCCCAGTATGGGATACATTGAGGAGTGAACCGGAAGGAGGAATGACCGAACTGAGAGAAGGGAGCAGCACAACAGTGTTGGGCCTATAGTGGGGTGATGACGGAGGTGTTGGAGTTGGTTACGATGTAGCCAAGGGATAGCCTGTAGGGGTATAGATGAGAAACTCTGTTCCAGGCCCACCCATGGTTTAAAACCTTCGTGTTTACACCAATCCACCACTCGAGCAAGATGGGATAATAAGAGCGGACGTCAGTGCTAGCCCTCCTGATTCCCTAGATCGACATAGGAGCGCGCGTGAAAGTCGAGGGGTTTTACCGTCCCAAATAAAAGAAATCTGGAGAGAGTTGACCGCTTTAAAAAATGTAATAGGTATAGCAATGGGAAGGGTCTGGAAGAGATAGAGGAGTCTTGGAAGTGCATTCATTTTGAAGATGGTGCACCGGCCCATCCATGTAAAAGTGCCTTTAGACCACCGGGCCGCCTTAAGATCAGCAAGAAGTGGAGAAAAGTTCAAATGGAAAAGATCCTTCAAATCTGGGGGAACATGGACACCCAGGTATTTCAAGGCTACCGGAGCCCACTTAAAACTGAAAGATTGTTTCAGGGACGAGAGGAGGTGGGGAGGAAGGGAAATATTCAGTGCTTCAGATTTAGAAAAATTAATCTTGAAGTTGGATAAGTTGGAGAAGCGCTGAAATTCCCGCATGAGATTTGGGAGGGAGACGGTTGGGTTAGTCAAGAAGAAAAGTAGGTCATCAGCATAGGCAGCTACCTTGCTGACTGAGTTGTGTCTCCAAGCCCCTCACATCTGGATTAGCTCGAACATGGCGTAGGAAAGGCTCCAATGTCAGTACAAAGATCAAGGGGGACAAGGGGCACCCCTGCCTGGTGCCATTGTAAATGGAGAACCCTTCCGAGAGGATGCCATTCACGCGAACTCTAGCAGATGGGCACGAGTACAGGGACATTATCCATCCCAGCATATGAGATCTAAGGCCAAGACGTAAGAGGGTTTCCTCCATAAAAGTCCAGTTGACCCTGTCGAACGCCTTTTCAGCGTCCGTGGACAGGAGCATGAGAGGCGTATTAGATATCTTGGCTTTGTGAATAAGGTTGATGGCTTTAGTCGTGTTATCCCGTGCTTCTCTGCCTACCATAAAACCCGCCTGATCTGTATGAACAATCTCCCCAAGCAGCGGTGCAAGACGAACAGCCAGAATCTTAGCAAACAATTTGATGTCGGTGTTAAGGAGGGAAATTGGCCTGTAACTAGCACATTGTAAGGGGTCTTTACCAGGCTTGGGAGTCACCGCAATATGCGCTCTAAGAGCGTCGGGAGGGGTGGGAGACGAGGTGGAGAAGGAATTGAAGGAGGTTAAAAAATGCGGTCCCAGCACTGACAGAAATTTTTTATAATATGGGAGCGTAAATCCATCTGGGCCAGGGGCTTTGCCCGACCAGGAATGTTTTAGAGCGTAGGAAAGTTCTTGCAGGGTGATCGGTTCTTCCAGGTCAGAGAGATTATCCTCTGATAGTGAGGGGAGGCCAGACTCTGCGATATAAGCCGAAATATTTGACCTGAAGTCTCTGGCTGACGAAGAGGGGTTAGTTGAATCTGTATTATACAGGGAGGCGCAGAATTCCCGAAATGTGGAAGCTATATCCATAGGTAATCGGGCACGTGTTTGGGAAGAGGACATAATCGAGGGTATGTAGTTCTGGGCTTGTTGAATGCGTAATGCTCTGGCAAGCGATTTACTGCTTTTGTTGCCGTATTCATAATAGTGGCGTTTACATTTGGAAAGCGTGGCTTTGACCCTGGACATCAGGAGAGTTCGAAGTTCCTCTCTTTTATGAAGGAGGGTAACCCGGCAATCCGGATCACGGGAGCGTTTATGATCGATCTCAAGGATTTCAATCTCCGATAGCAGACGGACCGTAGCTGCAGCACGTTCCCTCTTTAACCGGGCACCATGTTTGATAAACATACCCCTAATCACACATTTGTGTGCCTCCCAGACAATACGAGGATTAGTGGCCTCTGTGGCTTATTCGCGAAATAGTCATCTATGGAGCGTTGAATATCTGCGTTAACGACCGAATCCGAGAGAAGAGACGGATTCAATTTTCATTGTGATTGGCGGAGGAGGGGGGAGTGTAGAGAGAGGGTCAGGGTGACGAGGGATTGGTCCGCAAAGGAGATTGTATCAATGTCCGCAGAACGGATGGAGTGGAGAGAATGATGTTTGGTAAAAAAGAGGTAAATTCTTGAGTATGTGTCATGCACTGCGGAATAGAAGGAGAAGTCCTTATCAGCTGGGTGAAGGAGTCGCCAGGTGTCTACCAATTGGTGCTCGTGAAAGGACCTCAGAATACGGCGGAGTTGGGACATCGAAAAGGATGACGACCCACTTGACGTATCTATTGTGGGATCTAATGCTACATTAAAGTCCCCACCCAGAACTATGGTACCCTCACCAAATTCCTCCAAATCATTCAAAAAACCAATAAGGGCTGTGCCCTGACCAGAGTTGGGCAGGTAAAAAGAGGCAAAGGTGTATACTTGAGAGTCAATAGTTCCCTTAAGTAAGAGCATCCTTCCCATATCATCACTGCGAGATCCCAGGAGTTCCCAGGGGAGGGATCTGGAGATCAAAATACTTGTCCCCCTGGATTTCGTATCAGGAGAGAAACTATGGTATGCATTGGGAAACCAAGTATTAGACAGCTTAAAGAGGCTCTGTCACCAGATTTTGCAACCCCTATCTGCTATTGCAGCAGATAGGCGCTGCAATGTAGATTACAGTAACGTTTTTATTTTTAAAAACCGAGCATTTTTGGCCAAGTTATGACCATTTTTGTAGTTATGCAAATGAGGCTTGCAAAAGTCCAAGTGGGTGTGTTTAAAAGTCCAAGTCCAAGTGGGTGTGTATTATGTGCGTACATCGGGGCGTTTTTAATACTTTTACTAGCTGGGCGCTCTGATGAGAAGTAACATCCTCTTCTCTTCAGAACGCCCAGCTTGTGACAGTGCAGATCTGTGACGTCACTCACAGGTCCTGCATCGTGACGGCCACATCGGCACCAGAGGCTACAGTTGATTCTGCAGCAGCATCAGCGTTTGCAGGTAAGTCGATCTTACCTGCAAACGCTGATGCTGCTGCAGAATCAACTGTAGCCTCTGCTGCCGATGTGGCCGTCACGATGCAGGACCTGTGAGTGACGTCACATATCTGCACTGTCACAAGCTGGGCGTTCTGAAGAGAAGAGGATGTTACTTCTCATCAGAGCGCCCAGCTAGTGAAAGTATTAAAAACGCCCCGATGTACGCACATAATACACACCCACTTGGACTTGGACTTTTAAACACACCCACTTGGACTTTTGCAAGCCTCATTTGCATAATTACAAAAATGGTCATAACTTGGCCAAAAATGCTCGTTTTTTTAAAATAAAAACGTTACTGTAATCTACATTGCAGCGCCTATCTGCTGCAATAGCAGATAGGGGTTGCAAAATCTGGTGACAGAGCCTCTTTAAAGGGCTTCTGTTGGCACAGATGAGTTTCCTGAAGGAACACAACCTGTAGGTGTTTGCTTCTCAGCATATTGAAGAGTATAGATCGCTTTCCAGGGCTATGTAGGCCCTTGACATTTAGTGATCCTATTTTCAGGTCCACTTGTATATGTTGCGCCATTTTAGCTGTGGGGTGTAATGGAGGGAGGGAGGGAAAGGTGGGGGAAAGGAAAGACGGGGGTACAGTAAGTGGGAAAGAGAGAGATAAAGAGAGAAAGAGAAAAAGATCGAGACTACACAAAAGAAAGAGGCCCAAGGGCCGGCTCCTCGTAGGTGCGAGACCTGTGGAGAAAGGGTGTTAAATTTGTGGGGACCTGGAAAACCACGGGGGGGGGGAGCCCCGCATAGCTAGCACAACCATCAAACAGTAAACCATTTCTTCCATCACTCGCCATAGGGAGAGCGACGGAGGCACATCAATTTATAGAACCGAAATCAGCGACTCAGTCCCTATCGGACTGGGGCGAGTTACATAGGTCCTGCAAACCATGGTGGTGTGCAGTCCAATAACCTGTTCCAAATATCAGTAAAGTAGTACCCAACCGAACAATAAAAAGAGGCTGTCATGACCGTATGTCGAACGCAAATCGGTACGCATACTTGTCGTGGGAGCCTGCAGCATAACGAGCAATATACATGGCAATATCAACAACATAAGCCTGTGAATATGAGCTATATTAATAATGACTCCCCCAGTTTCTTAGGAATGATGTGAGGTGCGGGGGGTACTGTTATAAGTGGCATATAATGAGTAACAGGTAATATCAAACCCCAAAATCACCCACGGATGTTAATCATACATGTGCTGTTCTACACGATGCAAGGAAACTAATACGTTGCAGCCGTTAGTCGGCCCGAAGTGAGTGGTTAAATAGCTGGAGCGGGCATAGTTCCTTAATAGGAAATATGGGCACTGATGGGTTTTACTGGGAGGAACATTTAGCTGTAAGGAATCAAATAAGAGAACCAGAGAAATGCATAAACAAGACATAACATATTAAGTCCTTGGGAAGCCATAATTGCAGGCAACATCATAAAAATAAAAGGATATCAGCGCGTGTGGTCACTCTTAGGCCTCAGGTGGGATCCTGTGGGATAGATCCACTAGCGGTAGATGTGGCGCACCAGGGATAGATCTGTTGAGGGGAGGCTGATTGGTTCTTCTGAGACGGCGTCTTTGAGGTTGGTCGACTCTCTCCAATGCTAACCAGTCGGGAACTGGAAAGGGGTCGATTTAAAGAAAGCGAAATAGGCCATCAAGATCCGAGAGGTGACGTAAAAGGTAGAAGCCAGAGTTATTCTTGACGACAACATGGAACGGGTGGCCCCATCGGTATGTAGTGCCTGCCGCCTTGACTTTTTCCAGTAAGGGGTGGAGAAGTAGTCTCATATAGAGTGTTCGTGGCGAGACATCAGGGTATATAGTGATCGTACTACCTTCCACGGACATAGGACCATGTGACCCGAATAATTGCATCTTTGTCAGTGTAGACGGCATAAAACGTCCCGTGGTGTGGACGGACCGAGCGGGCCTGGCCGAGAGACACTGTGAATGCGGTCTATGAGGAAAGTCGCGTCTGGCGGCCTGTTGGTGAGCTTGATGAAAAGAATAGGGACCCTTATTGATAGCTCATCTCGTGGGCCCAGATCTGGGAGTCCCTTCAGGCGGACGTTGTTCCTGCGTCCCCTATTTTCCTGATCATCTAACTGAAGAGCCAGGGACTGTAAGTGTGTTCTAGTGTCAATGGCAGTCCGTTCCAGGGAGGCCACTCATACTTAGGTATGCCCTAACAACTGCCTCTGTACAATCAGTACTCAGGCTAATGTACTAGCATATAGATATATGCCAGTCCATTAAAGTTTAAAAATAAATATCAAAATGAAAAATCCCTTTATGGGACTAAAAAATAAATAAATAGTAAAAAAATACACAGAAATATTATTTTTTTACAATAAATAAACTTTTCAAAATATAAGTCCTAAAATATGAAAAAATATACGCATATTTGGTATCGCCACATTCGTAACAACCTGTACAATAAATGTATAACGTTCTTTATGATGATTGGTGTATGGTGTCAAAAAAAAATAAAAATAGAAAACTGCAGCGGAACTGCTTTTTTTTCTACGTTTTTGCCAAAATAATAATGTATAGAAATTAAACGATGATGTAAATGTACCAAAAAAATGGTACCTACGTAAAGTATAAATCGTCCCGCAAAAAACAGTCTCATACATCTATCGAACAAAAAATAAAAGCGTTATAAGCGCCGGGATGAAAAGAGGAGGAAATAAAAAAAAAAAAAATAGTTCGGTCCTCAAGGCCAAAATTGGCCGCGTCTTTAAGGGGGGGGGGGGCATGATTAACTTCTATATATATATGAAATATATGAAATCCTGCTCCATGTAAAAACACGCTCAAAAAACTAGCGGGCTCTCCCTCCATCTGGAGAAAAAAAAGGTTCAATCTCCAGAGACGACAACTTCGCCTTCTTTACTGTGAGAACTGTGAATCTGTATGGACAGGTGTCTTTTTTCAACCGTACTAACTATGTAACTATGTAATGCGGATTACACTTATTTGTGTTTTCTTTTTTCTTATAGTCCCCGGACAACCCCTTTTAAGTGTAAAAAGGCATGTAGAAACTGTTGCATTTTTTTACATGCCGAACCGCAATGTGTTTTTTTATGGAGGCAAGTCTAAGATCTCCTTGAACTGCATTATTAGAAAAAAACATGGCAAATATGCAGTAAGACAGTGAGTACACCGTGTTCCAAATTATTATGCACATTGGATTTAAGTGTTAAACATTTAATTATTAGTTTTTCAATTAAACTCATGGATGATAGTGTCTTAGGGCTCTTTGGATCATTGTAATAAATCTCAGACACCTGTGATAATTAGTTTGCCAGGTGTGCCCAATCAAAGCAAAACTACTTAAGGACGTTCCACATTATTTATTAAGCAGGCCACAGGTTTCAAGCAATATGGGTAAGAAAAAGGATCTCTCTGCTGCCGAAAAGCGTGAAATTGTCCAAGGTATTTCCCATACGTATGAAAACATTGGATATTTCAAGAAAACTTAGGCGTGATCATCGTACTGTGAAAAGATTTGTGGCTGATTCAGAGCACAGACGAGTTTGTTCAGATAAAGGCATAATGAGGAAGGTTTCTGCCAGACAAATTAATAGGATTAGGAGAGCAGCTGCTAAAATGCCATTGCAAAGCAGAAAACAGGTATTTGAAGCCGCTGGTGCCTCTGGAGTCCCGCGAACCTCAAGGTGTAGGATCCTCCAGAGGTTTGCAAGTGTGCATAAAGCTATTATTCGGCCACCCCTAAACAATGCTCACAAGCAGAAACGGTTGCAGTGGGCTCAGAAATACATGAAGACTAATTTTCAAACTGTGTTGTTTACTGATGAGTGCCGTGCAACCCTGGATGGTCCAGATGGATGGAGTAGTGGATGGTTGGTGAATGGCCACCATGTCCCAACAAGGCTGCGACGTCAGCAAGGAGGTGGCGGAGTCATGTTTTGGGCTGGAATCATGGGGAGAGAGCTGGTAGGCCCCTTTAGGGTCCCTGACAGTGTGAAAATGACCACTGCAAAGTACGTAGAGTTTATGACTGACCACATTCTTCCGTGGTACAAAAAGAAGAACCGTGCCTTCCGTAGCAAAATTATCTTCATGCATGACAATGCACCATCTCATGCTGCAAAGAATGCCTCTGTGTCATTGGCTGCTATGGGCATAAAAGGAGAGAAACTCATGGTGTGGCCCCCATAATCCCCTGACCTCAACCCTATTGAGAACCTTTGGAGCATCCTCAAGCAAAATATCTATGAGGGTGGGAGTTCACATCAAAACAGAAGCTGTGGGAGGTTATTCTGACATCCTGCAAAGATATTCAAGCAGAAACTGTCCAAATACTCACAAATACAATGGATGCAAGAATTGTGAAGGGGATATCAAAGAAGGGGTCCTATGTTGACATGTAACTTGGCCTGCCAAGTTGTTTTTTTTTTATTGAAAGAGCTTTTGATTTCTGTAAATATGACCTCCTGATGCTGCAAATTCAACAAATTACCATTTTAGTTCTCTTTACAACCTTTAAAATGTTTTGATCTCTGTTGTGCATAATAATTTGAAACCGTGCATTTTGAGTTTTTTTACTTCTAAAAAAAAACAAAAACTTATCATTAGAAGATGTGTTCAATAAAATTTGCATTATACTCCAACGGTTGATGGCTTGAAGATTATACGGACTGTCATTTGTATAGACTATTTAGGAAAATCAGCGAAAAATAACATATGCATAATAATTTGGAACTCTGTATTTAAAGAGCCTCTGTCACCACATTATACGTGGCCTATATTGTACATGATGTGATCGGCGTGTAAGGGCTTATTCAGACGAACGTACAATACATCCGTGCAACGCACGTGATTTTCACGCGCCTCTCACGGACCTATGTTAGTCAATGGGGCCGTTCAGACAGTCTGATTTTCACGCAGCGGACACTGTCCGATGTCCGCTGCGTAAAACTCACAACATGTCCAATATTTCTGCGTTTTCCGTGCATCACGTACCCATTGAAGTCAATGGGTGCGTCAAAATCCCACGCAGCCCACGGAAGCACTTACGTGTGACGCGCGTGATTCGCGCAACAGCAGTAAAAACTATGAATGAAAACAAAAGCATGTGGTGCTTTTCTCGGTTTACAAACATACAAACAGTGTCATAATGATAGCGGCTGCGCGAAAATCACGCAGCCACGCATCATATGCTGCTGACACACCGAGCTGTTATGCAAAACGCACACGCTCATGTGAATCCGGCCTAATGTAGATTACAGCAGTGTTTTTATATAGAAAAACTATCATTTTTGACGGAGTTATGACCTATATTAACTTTATGCTAATGAGTTTCTCAATGGACAACTGGGTGTGTTTTACTTTTTGACCAAGTGGGCGTTGTACAGAGAAGTGTATGACACTGACCAATCAGCGTCATACACTTCTCTCCATTCATTTACCCTGCACTAGCAATCTAGCTATATCGCTATTTGCAGCCACATACACAAACACTAACATTACTGCAATGTCCTGATAATGAATATACATTACCTCCAGCCAGGACGTGATGTGTATTCAGAATCCTGACCAGTTCTGTAGCGTCTGTGATTTACAGCATAGTAGGTGTAGTCTCGCGAGATTACACAGTAAGCTGTCATTCACAGCGAGACATCGCTGTGCTGTGCTGTAAAACACAGAGACACTACAGAAGTGGTCAGGATTCTGAATACACAAGACATCCTGGCTGGAGGTAAAGTATATTCATTATGAGGACACTGCAGTAACGTTAGTGTTTGTGTATGTGGCTGCAAATAGCGATATAGCTAGATCGCTAGTGAAGTAAATGAATGGAGAGAAGTGTATGACGCGGATTGGTCAGCGTCATACACTTCTCTGTACAACGCCCACTTAGTCAAAAAGTAAAACACGCCCAGTTGTCCATTGAGAAACTCATTAGCATAAAGTTAATATAGGTCATACCTCGGTCAAAAATGATCGTTTTTCTAAATAAAAACACTGCTGTAATCTACATTACAGCGCTGATCACATCATGTACAATATAGCCCACTTATAATGTGGTGACAGAGCCTCTTTAAGACATGGTGTTACTGTATTTTTATTCTAGTGTAATACAAGAAAATACACTGTGGTTTGAAAAAAACAAGTGGTTTGTATATCAAGTGGAGTTCCAAAAACCGGATTGATTTACTGTGTTGTGTGTGACAAAGTGGGGGGCCATTGTATGTGATATATGTATTGATTGCTTGCTTGCTACAAAGTTTGCAAAAGTGACATTATTTAAAACTATTTTTTTTTTCCCTTGCAGTTTCCTTCCTGCTGAGTAGCTGAGTAAGGGGGAGGGGTTAGCTGCTACCAGGTGCTATAAATCAGGCCTCAGTACTCTGTAGAGCCTGCTCTGTGGTTTGAATAGCAAGTGGAGTTCCAAAAACCGGAGTTGAAAAGAGGAGTTAAAGCCCCAGTAAGTGCTCTTCTACTTCTTTTTATTTTTGATTAACACCTGTTTGCTGTTTTTTTGTAACTTGGATAATGGATAGCAAGATTGGAGGTTTTCTTCAGTGCACAGTTTGCCATATGTATGCACGACTGGAGCCGGAGTTCCAGGGTGAATATCTCTGTGGCAGATGTGAGCATGTTGTTCACCTGGAATCCCGTATTAGAGATCTGGAGGAGCAGAATGCAACACTGAGGAGGATAGACAATTTTGAGCGGAGCTTGCTGCTCACAGAGCATGCAGTTAGTGGGTTACAACTGGAGGGTGAAGACATGGGTGAGCAGGATCAGGTAAGTAGCTGGGTTAATGTAGTTAGGGGCAGTAGAAAGGGGTCAAAGACAAGGAAGGCCGATCCGGTTTCTGACATTCCAGGCAAAATTGCCAAGTTGGGTGATGATGCGGGGGTGTCAGTCTCAGAAATGGCAGCCCTAGTGGATACTGATCTCCCTAACAGCCGGGAGAACAGCCCAGCTAGTAGTCGGCGGGATGGTAATGCAGGTAAGCCAAGACAATTGATAGTCGTAGGGGATTCTATAATCAGGAAGACGGATAGAATAATTTGTCGCCAAGACCACCTCAACCGAATGGTTTGCTGTCTCCCTGGTGCCAGGGTTCGGCATGTGGTGGAACGGGTGGACAAATTGCTGGGAGGGGCTGGTGATGATCCAGCTGTCGTGGTCCATGTCGGTACCAACGACAGAATAAATGGTAGGTGGAGGAGCCTTAAGAATAATTTTAAAGAACTAGGCTACAAGCTGAAGGGAAGGACCTCCAAAGTAGTATTCTCAGGAATACTGCCTGTGCCATGCGCATCACAGGAAAGACAGCGGGAGCTCAGGGAGTTAAATGCATGGCTGAAGTCTTGGTGTAGAGGAGAAGGATTTGGGTTCCTAGAGCACTGGGCTGACTTTTCATTGGGGTACAAACTGTATTCTGCAGATGATTTGCACCTAAATGGAAGGGGGTCCGCTGTGCTGGGGGAGAGAATTCTAGCTGGGGTGGCGGAGTATTTAAACTAGGGCTGAGGAGGGAGGTCAATGTAGAAAAAAAAGGGGTAGCCAGGTTAGAGAGGGGTCAGACTATATTGGTGGGGGGAGAAACAGAATGTGGGGAGAGGACTAGACAACAGGATAAGGAGATCCTTTCGTTACAAAACATCAGTGTAAATAAAAAGGCCCGATTAATGTCAAATCACATTTCTGATAATAAAAGTGAAAAACTGACAGGCAAGTTAAAGTGTATGTTCACAAATGCCAGAAGTCTAGCAAGCAAAATGGGGGAGCTGGAGGCCTTGATACTGGAAGAAAATATAGATATAGTTGGTGTTGCTGAAACATGGCTGGACTCTTCACATGACTGGGCTGTAAATCTACAGGGTTTTACACTTTTTCGGAAAGACAGGACAAATAGGAAAGGTGGTGGTGTATGTCTGTATGTGAGAAATGATATGAAGGCGAGTGTGAAAGAGACAATAGTGGGTGAATACTGTGAGGAGGTTGAAACCTTGTGGGTGGAACTAGAAAGGGAGGTAAACACTGAAAAAATTACTTTTGGTGTAATCTATAGACCCCCCAATATAACTGAGGAGATGGAAGTTCAGCTATATAAACAGATGGAGCGGGCTGCACAGGTGGGTACTGTAGTGATAATGGGAGATTTTAATTTCCGGGATATTAATTGGTGTCATGGTTCGGCTTCAACTGCAAAGGGGAGACATTTCCTCAACCTGTTGCAGGAAAATTTTATGGGCCAGTTTGTGGAAGACCCGACTAGAGGTGAAGCTCTGTTGGATCTGGTCATTTCTAATAATGCAGATCTTGTTGGGAATGTCAATGTTCGTGAAAACCTCGGTAACAGTGATCATAATATAGTTACATTTTACCTATACTGTAAAAAACAAACACAGGCTGGGAGGGCAAAAACATTTAATTTTAATCAAGCCAATTTCCCCAGGATGAGGGCTGCAATTCAGGATATAGACTGGGAAGAACTAATGTCAAATAATGGAACAAATGATAAATGGGAGATTTTCAAATCTACTTTGAGTTATTATAGTGCAAAATTTATTCCTACAGGTAACAAGTATAAACGACTCAAATTAAACCCCACATGGCTTACACATTCTGTGAAAGGGGCAATACATGACAAAAAAAGGGCATTTAAAAAATACAAATCTGAGGGTACAGCTGTAGCCTTTGTAAAATATAAGGAGCTTAATAAAATCTGTAAAAATGTAATAAAATTAGCAAAAATACAAAATGAAAGGCAGGTGGCCAAGGATAGTAAAACAAATCCCAAAAAATTCTTCAAGCATATAAATGCAAAAAAGCCCAGGTCTGAACATGTGGGACCCCTAGATAATGGTAATGGGGAGTTGATCACAGGGGATCAAGAGAAGGCAGAGTTACTAAATGTGTTCTTTAGCTCTGTATATACAACTGAAGAAGGAGCAGCTGATGTAGCCGGTGCCAGTGCTGTTAATATATCAGTTGATATACTGAATTGGATGAATGTAGAGATGGTCCAAGCTAAATTAAATAAAATAAATGTGCACAAGGCCCCGGGACCAGATGGGTTACACCCTAGAGTTCTTAAAGAGCTTAGTCCAGTTATTTCTGTCCCCCTTTTCATAATATTCAGAGAATCTCTAGTGACTGGTATAGTGCCAAGGGACTGGCGCAGGGCAAATGTGGTGCCTATTTTCAAAAAGGGCTCTAGGTCTTCCCCGGGTAATTATAGACCAGTAAGCTTAACATCCATCGTGGGGAAAATGTTTGAGGGGCTATTGAGGGACTATATACAGGATTATGTGACAATAAATAGCATTATAAGTGACAGCCAGCACGGTTTTACTAAGGACAGAAGTTGTCAAACTAACCTAATCTGTTTTTATGAAGAGGTGAGCAGAAGTCTAGACAGAGGGGCCGCTGTGGATTTAGTGTTTTTGGACTTTGCAAAGGCATTTGACACTGTCCCCCATAGACGCCTAATGGGTAAATTACGGACTATAGGTTTAGAAAATATAGTTTGTAATTGGATTGAGAATTGGCTCAAGGACCGTATCCAGAGAGTTGTGGTCAATGATTCCTACTCTGAATGGTCACCGGTTATAAGTGGTGTACCCCAGGGTTCAGTGCTGGGACCCCTACTATTCAACTTATTTATTAATGATATAGAGGATGGGATTAATAGCACTATTTCTATTTTTGCAGATGACACCAAGCTATGCAATATAGTTCAGACTATGGAAGATGTTCATGAATTACAGGCAGATTTAAACAAACTAAGTGTTTGGGCGTCCACTTGGCAGATGAAGTTTAATGTAGATAAATGTAAAGTTATGCATCTGGGTACCAACAACCTGCATGCATCATATGTCCTAGGGGGAGCTACACTGGCGGATTCACTTGTTGAGAAGGATCTGGGTGTACTTGTAAATCATAAACTCAATAACAGCATGCAGTGTCAATCAGCTGCTTCAAAGGCCAGCAGGATATTGTCGTGTATTAAAAGAGGCATGGACTCGCGGGACAGGGATGTAATATTACCACTTTACAAAGCATTAGTGAGGCCTCATCTAGAATATGCAGTCCAGTTCTGGGCTCCAGTTCATAGAAAGGATGCCCTGGAGTTGGAAAAAATACAAAGAAGAGCAACGAAGCTAATTAGGGGCATGGAGAATTTAAGTTATGAGGAAAGATTGAAAGAATTAAACCTATTTAGCCTTGAAAAAAGACGACTAAGGGGGGACATGATTAACTTATATAAATATATTAATGGCACATACAAAAAAATATGGTCAAATCCTGTTCCTTGTAAAACCCCCTCAAAAAACAAGGGGGCACTCCCTCCGTCTGGAGAAAAAAAGGTTCAAGCTGCAGAGGCGACAAGGCTTCTTTACAGTGAGAACTGTGAATCTATGGAATAGCCTACCGCAGGAGCTGGTCACAGCAGGGACAGTAGATGGCTTTAAAAAAGGGTTAGATAATTTCCTAGAACAAAAAAGTATTAGCTCCTATGTGTAGAAATTTTTCCTTCCCTTTTCCCTTCCCTTGGTTGAACTTGATGGACATGTGTCTTTTTTCAGCCGTACTAACTATGTAACTATGTAACATATTAAAATGCTCTAATGTCTTTCACTTACAAATAGGATAGAAATACAATAGAAAAATAAATACCTGTTCACACAATTCCTTGCAATGTAAACCCCTTTAATATTCTATTAACCCATTTCGGAGTTCCTTGTATTGTACATGGGCAACGCATGCTAATTGACAACCACTATTGGCTGCCATTACAGCACCCACTTCCACCCAACTTTCCACAGATCTACAATAGCACAAAAACGTCACAATTATGCAGTTACATTGCCACTACCTGCTTCCTCTCTATTATCTACAGCATCCCAATGAACTTGGTAAACACGTCAAGAATATTTAGAAGCAAATCCTTAAAGGGGGTTGTCTGCTTTGTACAATCACTTTTTGTTAGAAAGGTTTATTGATGATTAGCTGATCACAGGGTGTCCTAGCGATCTGCTGTAGTCTGTTCGAAAATTTGTCAGGATGTGTTCCATCCACTTACAGCATCACTTCAGGAGCATTGAAGCATTACACTGTTCTCTATAAAAACAATGGGTGGTCCGCGTGATGCAAGAATGTGCTGGGTCCTCCCAAATGAGAGACTCTTTAACAGCCTGAAGTGGATCCTGAATGGGTAACCCTTCTCTATTAACTCCAAATCTCTAATAGGGTATTCAGAAATGAGTTTTCAAAACCAGACAACCCTTTAAACTGGAAAAGCGGTCATATAAAATCCACAAAATTATTGTTCCCAAGTACGTGTTACTATGGCAGTAATTCACTCTTGACATTCAGATGAAGTGACCAAAATGTCAGCTCACATCTAAAGTGCACTGGTAAACGTTTCATATAGTCTCCTACAGACTTCCTATTTTCCAGACTTCATGTTAGGTACTATTTTCAGACTGTAAACAAACACTTCTGCTTGCTCATGTGACAGAGTAAGCAGTGTCACTAGCGTGTTGTTGAGCTAATGTTGCCCATTTAAACAAGTGCTCACGTGGATATGAGCCCATGTTATGTCCAAGCTGTTAACTATATAAAAAGACAAGAGTGTTATTTATCTGCCAAAGACCAAAACCCATGCAATCACAGAATATAAGGTCTTGTCCACACGTAACTGAATTGCTGCAAAAACTTTCAGCAGCAATTCCGCAGAAAATAGCAGAAATTCCACACCATTTCCTACAGTTTTAACTGCGAAAAATGGTGCAGAATTTTCTGCATTTTCCTCAATGCTGGGACATGGTGAGATCTGCTCTGAAAAACGCAGCAACTCAGCTACGTGTGGACAAGCCCCAAGGGTCAGCTAAGAACGCTATTTACTGTATGTGGCAATTACAATCGCAACTTAAAGGGCTTATTTCAGGCTTCAATCTTTTAAATCAGCCCTCCTATTTAAATTACATGCTTTATTTAAAATAAAAACAACAAAATCCCCCTCCCATACAGATAGGCTGCAGCAGAGGCACCCTTCCGTGCAATGCACAGATATCCCTGAAGTCCCTTTAATGTACATAAATATCTTCCTTCTAAGTTATGATCACCTGAAGTGATAGGCCCAAAGCCTGAAGCTGCACTACTAAAAGATTCTGATGACGTCCCCTTCAGGTGCAGTGTTGTCATGGAAACCTTATAGTGTCTCCTTTAATCAACTTTAGAGATCGTGCACATTGTTGCAATGCTAGCCTGTGTAAGCCCTATATTTATTATCGAGAAGAAGATTAAATTCCTAAATGTGTGATTAGGAAAGCCTTTTTGTGGGAATACATGATGGGATTCCATCTCATTCTTATCACTAAATATACAGCTTGCACACAGACCTGCAGTACAGTCGTGTACTCGAGACCTTAGCAATACATTACAGCAACTGTGAAGGCAAATGCTTTTAGGTTTACATAGACTACACCAGTGGTTCCCAACTGGGGTGCCGAGAACTGTCCAGGGGTGCCGCGACACTCTGTTCATCCACTGCAAAAAAAAAAAAGTTTTTTACATTTATTTTTTTGATACAAGCTCCGCCCTCGACGTTGTAGCAGACGTGACGCGTGCACGTGTTACAGGTACGGCCCACCGCTTCCCACTAGAAGCCTGACGGAGGGAGAGGAGCCATGATGTGCAGGGTAAGTCTTTTTTTCTTTAGTTTGTTACCAATTGTGTGAGAAATGGAGCATGGGGAATGCCGGAAGTTGTAGTTCTCTCCTCTTAGACCTCCTCCCTGTAATGTCCTCTGATATCCCTTAACAACAGTCTGGACATGCTGGGAGTTGTTGTTCTTATACCTCCTTATTTATTCCTTCCCCAGGAGTAAGCACATTTTCTCTCTGTGATGGTCACTTTACTAGAGGGGCAGATGGTAATTTTACTGGGGGGGGGGACTGAGGCTGATGGTCACTTTACTGGAGGGGGCTTATGTTCTCTTTACTGAGGGGTCATTATACTGCGAGTAGGGGGCTGATGGTCATTTTAGTGTGAGTGGGGGGCTGATGGACATTTTAATGTGAGTGGGGGGCTGATGGTCATTTTACTGTGAGTGGGGGGCTGATGGTCATTTTACTGTGAGTGGGGGGCTGATGGTCATTTTACCGTGAGTGGGGGGCTGATGGTCATTTTACCGTGAGTGGGGGGCTGATGGTCATTTTACTGTGAGTGGGGGGCTGATGGTCTTCGAGTAGTTTCCGCCTCTGACCTCCCATTGAAATTAATAGGAGGCAGAAAAAACCTGCGGCGCCCGTTTGGTGCTTTTTTGTCTGCGGTTTTTGCATTCGATCAACACTTTAAAAAAAATGTGGGCAAAAAACACAGCAAAGAAAAAAAAAAAAAAAAAAAAAGAAGTCAAACAACGCTGTCAATTCAAAATCTGCCTCAAAATACCTAAAGGCATTTTGAGGCAGATTTTTAGTTTCTGCTTTACAAAAAAATGCTGTGTGAACATACCCTAATAGTGTAGTGCTTGTTTTTAGCCATTTTTTGTCGTTTTGTGAACAATTTTTGGTAGGGGTACCCTGAGAATTTTTGTTTTTCCTGGGGTGCCTCGAGACTGAAAATGTTGGGAAACTCTGGACTACACAGACAAATGTCAGACAATTTCTAGTCATTAGCTAAGGTTACATATAGTATGTAAATGCCTAGTTCACGCTAAATTACAGGTGTTCAGACCACTGAGGGCAGTGCCTATTGTAACTCATCACATAGATTAGCTTCTAAAATAATGGGACTCAATGTGTCTATGGCAAGAAAATGTAGCATCTTGTAACTAACCAACTTATGAAAGCTAGGGTGAGGACACACGTAGCGGCCTCCACGTAAAGTGTGCGCGGATTATACATTTATAGTAACTGTCCATGACTTTCACGCAGTGCGTGTCCGTTGCGTAAAACTTACGACATGTCCTATACTTTGCCATTTTTCGCGCAGAACGCACCCATTGAATACAATGGGTGCGTGAAAATCGCGCACGGCACACTGAGCATTTCCGTGTGCCGCGCGTGATTCATTCTACAGTTGTAAAATAAATGAAAAAATAAAAGCACCTCCTGCTTTTAGGTTTGTAAACATAAAGAGTCATAACGATGCCATATGCACGGAAATCACGCAGGCACGCACAAAATACTGATGCCACACGAAACTGCTAAACGTGCAAAACGCAGCGTTTTTTGCGCGCGCAATACGCACACGCTCCTGTGAATACGGCCCAATACTGACGTTTTAACCGCAGAACTGCAGGCCATTAACAATCAAGCTGTGTCCATATTTCCTACAAAAAGCGGCACACCTGTATGACCGGATAGACTGGTTAAGCAGGCTCTACTCTAGTTTAAGTCCTGTCAAAAGTACAAAGTGGTGTGTGACACTTCCATAAACAGACATAACACCTATCATCAGAAACATAACACACATGTGAAATACTGTAAAGTGCCATACAGAAACACAACCCTAAAAAACAATGTTTCTTTGCTACATGCTATGACATTCAATGTTATTTTTTTCCAAAAACATAACTAAAACAATACACAGAATTGTTCCCGATTAAAGACGCCATGGGATAACCTACAGTAGCCTAAATTTTAAACCCTTAACAACCGGCGTATAGTCTTGTAAACGAGACTGTCACCACATTATAAGTGCCCTCTCTCCTACATAAGGAGATGGGCGCTATAATGTAGGTGACAGTAATGCTTTTTATTTAGAAAAACTATTTTAAACCGCTTTATGAGCGATTTTTAGCTTTATGCTAATGAGTTTCTTAATGCCCAAGTGGGCGTGTTTTTACGTTAGACCAAGTGGGCGTTGTACAGAGGAGTGTATAACGCTGACCAATCAGCGTCATGCACTTATCTCCATTCATTTACACTGCACTAGCGATATAGTTATCTGTTCAACCTGTAGGGTAGAGGAAGCAAGGTTATCGCAGGTTGTAAGTGGTCTGAAGGTGGGTGGGTTTTCAGGTCACTATTAAAGGTTTAAATGGTGGGAGAGAGTCTGATTTGTTGGTTTAGTGAGTTCCAGAGTAGAAGGCGGCACAGGAGCAAACGTAATGTCAATGATGTAAGGGGAAGATAAGAGGAGAGTAAAGAATGTCTTGCAAGGATCGAAGATTACGTGTTGGGAGATATGCTGGGCAATGTGTAGCCAGTGAATGAATTGGCAGAGTGGCGAGACAGAAGTCAAACAATGGGATAGGTGAATTAACCTGGCAGCAGAGTTGAGGTTGGATTGGAGAGGTGCAATAGCGTTAGACGGGATAGCACAAAGAATAATGTTGCAATAGTCCAGACGGGAGATAAGGGCAAGTACAAATAGTTTTGTTATCTCGAGGTTGAGGAAAGCAGATTCAATAAATGTTTTTGAGGTGGAGGCGGCAGGAGGTAGAAAGGGCTTGAATGTGCGATTTGGAATACTGGGCAATATCAAAAGTTATCCATGGGCAGTGGACTTTTGAGACTGGAGGGTGTGTGGAGCCATTAACTGTGATTGATAGTTCCGGTAAGTGGGTTTGAGTGAAATGGGAAAGAGGAGGAATTAAGTTTGCTCCATGTTAAGTTTAAGGATGCAGGAGGAGGGGGAAGGAAGAAATAGCGGTTAGGCACTGCCAGACTCTGGATAGCAGAGAGGTGACATCTGGACCAGAGAGGTAAATTTGTGTGTCATCAGCATAGAAGTGGTACTGAAAGCTATGGGATTTTATGACCTGCCCCAGCCTTAAAGGCGTAGATGAAGAAGAGCAAGTGTCGCAGGAGAGAGCCTTGAGGGACTCCAACAGAGTGAGGGTAAATTGGGGAGATGGTGTGTAAGTGGAAGACACTAAATGCTCGGTTGGTAAGATATTAGGAGATCTAGGAGAGGGTCTATGATGCAAAAGGATGAAATAATTTATAACAGGAGAGAGTGGTCTACAATGTCAAAGGCAGAGAACAGGTCTGGTAGGAGGAGCGCAGAGTAATGTCATGAGGCTTTGGCAGTTGAAAGATTATTCATCACTAAGAGTAATGTCGTTCCGTCGAGTCAATTGAAACATCAGACTGAGTGTTACCAGAGTTAATATACTATAACAAAAATTATCTCTATAATCTCTACAGTGCTCCAAATCTCCTGCTTACCCTCACACAGCCATATAATTTAATGAAAAATTTCTGGTTGCCTGCACTTGGCACTAGAGGAAACTCTCTGAATACAAATTTCTACAGCTCCTATTTAACTCAATAATAAAACCATCATCAATAAGCGCCTACTATCGATTATAATTGATTCACCACAACTAGGTGAAGTCTGAATTCGAGACGTGGCCATGCATGTGCGTACATACATCTGCAAAATAGAAGCCTATGGGCACATTACAATATAGCTCTGTATACTAAAGAAGAAACCTGGAGATTGCCACGGGTTGCAACGGAGCCACATTAGCGTTAATTACATGTAATGTATACAGGGGCACACAACGATCTGCGGCCACTCGACCTGTGTCACGTAGACCTAGCCTTAATTGACAATTGGGTGTTACCATTCTCCTTGTCAAAAGGGTGTCTCCCTACACACTGAGCCTGTCCAATTAGACTCTGGCACATCCTGGGAAACTTTAACGCCCGGTTGTCAACTTATTGATCGGTTTTAAAAAGAGGAATGGCCCAGTGCAGTTATAAGAGAAGATGCTCCAGCATTGTTCGTTTTAGTAAATGTTTGCATTCTCCATAAAATTACATATTCAGGAGAGCTGACAGTTCCTCTTTAACCCCTTAGTGACCAAGCAATTTTAGTTTTTCCACTGTCGCATTAACTTTTTTATTTTTCAGTCGACATAGCTGTATGAGAACTTGTTTTTTGCAGGATGAGTTGTGTTTTTCAATGGCACCAGTTTGGGTAAAAAAAAAAATAATTTAACAACTTTTATTTGGGGGAGGAATAGAAAAAAAAACCAAAAAAAAACCCAAAACCAATTCTGCCAGCGTTCTATGCGTTTTAAATTTACGCTGTTCACCGTGCAGTGTAAATAACATTTACCTTTATTCTATGGGTCGGTACAATAATGGAAAAATCACTTATGTATAGGTTTTTAATGTTTTACTATTTTTGTACAGTAAAAACACTTTTGAACTAAAATAATCGCATTCCAAGAGCCATAACTTTTTTTGTGCTTTTTTTGGGGGAGGGGGGATGAAAAATAGCAATTCCGCCAATTACGTAACATGTTAACTTTATTGCTCAGGTCATTACGATTGTGGCGATACCAGATATGTTCACTTTTATTTTTCACTTTTACAACATAGAACCACTTTAAATGGAGACAAAAAAGGATTTATTTTTTTTCTGTTCACCTTTAATATATATTTTTTACATTCATTATTCATTCAGTCCCACTAGGGGACATCACTAAGCAAACTTTTGAACGCAGATATAATGCTTTGGTATACTTCGTATACCAAAGAATTACTGCCTGTCAGTGTAAAACGGACAGGCAATCTATAAGGCCATGCCTCTGGCACAGCCTAATAGGCATATAGCCAAGGCAGCCCTGGGGGTCTTTGTTAGGTCACTGGCTGCCATGGCAACACATCGGGCAGATGGTGTGACAGAGGGAGACCCCTCCCTCTGTAAACCACTTAGATGTCGCGGTCGCTATTGACCGCGTCATCTAAGGGGTTGAACGGTCGCATTTGAAGTCAACTTCAAATCGCGACTGTTAGAGCAAGAGCCCAGCTGGTGATAGCAGTGCTTTTTATTTAAAAAAACGATCTATTTTCACCACTTTATTAGCGATTCTAGATTTATGCTAATGAGTTTCTCAATGGACAACTGGGTATGTTTTACTATTGACCAAGTAGGCGTTGTACAGAGGAGTGTATGACGCTGACCAAATCAGTGACCAATCAGCGTCATGCACTCCTCTCCATTCGTTTAGTCAGCGCATAGGGATCATTTTAGATCGCTATGTGCTGTCTTATACGAACACATTAACGATACTGAAGTGTTTAGACAGGGAATAGACATTCCACAGGATGTCTATTCACAATCTCTGCAATTCGTTACTGTTTCTGTGGTAGTTACAGCAGAGCAAAGCGTAATCTCGCTGTAACCTGTCATTTACAGCGTAATCTCGCGAGATTACGCTTGCTCTGCTGTAACTACTACAGAAGCATTAACGAAGTGCAGGGATTGTGAATAGACATCCCCTGGAATGTCTATTCACTGTCTAAACACTTCAGTATCGTTAATGTGTTAGTATAAGACAGCACATAGTGATCTAAAAGGATCCCTATGCGCTGCCTAAATGAATGGAGAGAAGTGTATGACGCTAATTAGTCACTGATTGGTCAGCGTCATACACTCCTCTGTACAACGCCCACTTGGTCAATAGTAAAACACGCCCAGTTGTCCATTGAGAAACTCATTAGCATAAATCTAAAATGGCTAACGTGGTGAAAATAGATCGTTTTTTTAAATAAAAAGCACTGCGGTCACCTACATTATAGCGCCGATCTCCTTATGCAGGAGATAGGACACTTATAATGTGGTGACAGAGCCCCTTTAAACTAGGCTGCCATGAATAGGCAGCAGCCTAGCCTATGGCACGTTAGTGACTGCCGTGAAAAGGCGTATAGGTGGTCACAAACAGTTAATATAGGAATAACTAGCCTCCCAAGTTCACTGCCATCTGTGTTAGGCCCTGTTCACGCCTAGTTTTTTGACCGCTCTGAAAAACTCGTCAAAAAACGCCCGAAAATGCCTCCCATTGATTTCAATGGGAGTTGGACGAGTTTTTTACGGCAAGTAAAAAAAAACGTGTCGCGGTAAAAAGAAGCGACATGACCCATCTTGAGGTGGTTTCCGCCTCCAAAACCCCATTTCAATCAGTCAGAAAGAAGAAAAAAACGCCTTGACGAGTGTTTTGACGAGTTTTTGTCAAACCACTGTGCAAAAAAAACGTCTGGAGCAGTTTTTGCAGGAGGAATTTTCCTCCTGCAAAAAAACTGTTTGTGAACACAGTCTTATAAAGGAAAAGTTCAAACAAAGAATAATGTTTGTAAACACATTTTGCGCAGCTCTTCACAATCTTTATAATTATCTGACTGCAAGACAGATCTGCACAGATTTAAGATTTTTAAGAGCCGTATAAAAAGACACTTCTATCTTTTAGAACCTGGAGTAGCACTTTAAGATTAAGATATCTAATCTTTTAAAACGCTATAATGATTATTACTTTGTTACCTTCATGCCTTAAGATAAGTGGTTAAGCATTTATGGCACATTTCTCTCTTGATAAGGAGGCTAATATGGGAAAACTAGATTATTAGCACCACTGCAGGCATTTATCTAAAATAGTAAGAGTGCAATTAAGGTCCTGCGGAGATACTACACTTATTACCTGTAGAAACAACAGGCTATTATAGCGGCTCCACACCACCAACAGAACAATGCAAATACGGAAACAAGCCAATCTAGAAATCAGACATAAGAAATGCTCTGTAAAATCAACACAATTATGTATCAAATGCCCACTTATTTATTTGTGTGGATGCCATGCATTACCACATTTTCCTATCACAACTAACACCCCAGCCATATGAGCTATTTGCTAGGGTTTTCCGCTTCTGGACCAATCATCTGATCGCCACCATGTCCTGTTTTCAGTAAAGGCAATTATATGTCTACCATTCTACACGAATGTGTCTGACAGCAAGCTTGTCAAATGTGTCCAACAAGGAGAACTATGAATGTTACTCATAACTCAGATAGATTAAAGAAATACATTAACTGTAGACGGAAATAGCGTGTAAATTATTAAGACTTGTGTATATAGGTCTTAAACTAGAGTACGTGGAAGTTCAATGCGCCAAATTAAGAGGTGCATCTCCGACATTAAAAACCTAAATCTGTTACGAGCAGGAGTAAAGTAGCGTTAGAATTGAAACCAATTTCTTGCATGCTTAGTACTAAATATCCCTGTCCTCTGGTGGCCCCACCCACTTCAGATTAACACCACCAAATTTTCCTCGCCACTTTAACAGTGGGGAGAGACAAAAAAAAAGTCGCACATTTTTAGTACAAACATGGCGTTTGCAAAAATTTTGCGGAAACCAGTTGATAAATTCACGACAGTCACTTTAAATTGTGGTGAAGTAAAGTACATTCATCTAAAATGCGAACATGAACACTATGCCTAAAGAACATTTACTGTGGCAGGGAAAATCCATATGTGTTAGATGCGAATTATGATGCATTGCAAAGTGTGAAATCCATAGTGAAAGTCCACAACAAATCTGCAACAGAATTGACATGCTGTAGATGAAAAAGTTTGCAGCAAGCCCTCAACGGTATACACTTACCTAACGAATCCATTGAAAACGATCCTTGAGTCTAACAAAAATTTATTTCTTTTTCTTGGCTGTGAAACAAACAATAGCACAAGCTTGGAAACAGCCTGTTCTTGATTTCACCGAAATCAAACGGAGACTAAATGACTATATGATAAATAAGAAGATAGCAGCCTTGACCCAAGATAACATTAACGCCTTAATACCAAAAAGGGATTTTAAACCTTCATGACCAAGCAATTTTTTTTATGTTTTTCCATCGTCTCATTCAAAGAGCTATAACTTTTTAATTTTTCCGTCGCCATAGCTGTAGGAGGACTAGTTTTTTGCAGGACAAGTTCTATTTTTTAATAGCACCATTTTCGGGTACATATAATTTGTTGATTAACTTTTATTAACTTTCTTTGGTGGGGTAACTGAAAAAAAAACCTGAAATTTTGCCATTCTTTTTTTGAGTCTTAAACTTACGCTGTATACCGTGTTTGAACAAACAACTGTATTCGGCGAGCCATTACGATACCAAATTTATATAGGTTTTACTACTTTTACACAGTAAAACCACTTTCTTTTTCAACATTATTTGTTTTTCTGTTGTCTTATTTTAAGAGCCATAACTTTTTTATTTTTCTACTGACCGCTGTATAAAGGCTTTTTTTTCCAGGACTACCTTTTTATTGGTACCATTTTGGAGTACATGCGACTTGTATGATCACTTTTTATAAATAAAACTTTTGAAGGCAAGATGAGCAGAAAACAACAATTCTGGCATTGTTTATTTTATCTTTTACGGCGTTCACCGTGCGGGTTAAATAATGTAATAGTTTTATAGTTTGGGTCATTACGGACGCGGCGATACCAAATGTGAAACGTAACTTTTTTTTTTGTATAAACTTTTTTGTATAAACTTCGCACAATGGGACTTTACTATGAGATAATTTGATCGCTTTTATAATACACTGCAATACAGTATATTATTACCGGCCAATGTAAGACTGACCGGAATCTGTTAGGGCATGCCAGTGGCATAGCCTAACAGACATTCATTAAAAGGCAGACCTGTGGGTATTTTTTAGGCCCCGGCTGCCATAAAAACCAT
The DNA here is from genome assembly GCF_050947455.1 of Rhinoderma darwinii. Classification (NCBI taxonomy): domain Eukaryota; kingdom Metazoa; phylum Chordata; class Amphibia; order Anura; family Rhinodermatidae; genus Rhinoderma; species Rhinoderma darwinii. The sequence continues at coordinate 163,317,839 of NC_134689.1, forward strand.
CAGCACCTCGCGATTGCATCGAGGGGTGCCGATGGGATGAGAGAGGTTGCCCCTCCCTCTAAAACCACTCCGATGCGGCGGTCACTATTAACCACCGCATCGGAGGGGCTAAACGGGCTCACATGACTGGAGAGCACTGCTATTGGTCTCTGATCATTGCCATGGGATTCAGAAGCAGAGTGCCCGATTCGAGGGAAACATCTTCTGTAGTGACGCCGTGAAAAGGTGGCGCTTCAGAATAACTACCCTTTGAACGAATATGGGAACCCTGTTATCAATATGCATCCAATCCAAAAATCAATTGGTCCATTAACTGTCCCCCCCCCCCTTTTATATTCTCATCTTGTAGACTAATTATACTTATTTAAAAAATTCTTGTATACTTGTTTCATATTTTATTGCCTTTGGTAGAGCTTAATAGTAGCACAAACATGGCAGACCTGGGGGCCTCTTTTATGCAGTGAGGTGTCAGCTAGCACATACAGCAGTGATCCGCTGAGTATCAAGTTTGCTCGGTCTGTGAGCCTGCTCCAAACTTTGCCTTGCCATCTATCACGTACATTTATGTGACATGTTACCAAGGGTTGAAGGCTATGGACACCTCTGACAAGATTTTTTTTTCTTTATTTTTTTACATGTCATTTGTTACCTAGAGTTAAAAAAGTTGCAGTAAGATTCAGGCTGCAATGTTCATTCCTTTATTTATTTCCAGACCTTTTGACATATTTTGCAACCTGCTCCTAGTTTCAGACTTCTTATGTGGATGTGTCCTCCCCAGTAATACATGCTAGATATAAGTTCTGCGAGTCCAGAATGCTGCTACCTTCACTAGCTGTCACGCATCAGAACACCTTCATTCCTGTACGGCTTTCTCCTTCTCTAGACACTGCAGCTCATGTGACCACTGCAGCTTGTGATTAGCTGCAGCAGCGGTCACATGGGAACTAACTTCATCCCAGGAGGACGGCCCTCTGACATTATCCAGGCCGGCCTCCTGGGATTACGTTTCATCCCATCTGACCGTTGCTACAGCAGTCACATGGGATGCAGAAGGAGGTGAGACTGGACAAAGAAACACAGACTTCTGGGTAAGTGTTTTTTTTTTTCCATAGTTGCGATTTTTGCGGCGTAATGACAAGTGAAACTCAACGTAAAATTGATAGGCGCTCATGTGCTCCTTTCAGAAGGAGCTAGGATGGGGACGAGCGTGCAATGTGAATAGACCCAATCACTGAGAAAGGGAGGGGAACAGAAGACAGCAAATGAGGTCAATCCTGAGCTGAAATCAGACAGGAGCTGTGTATGGTTAGGCTGGGTTCACACAAGCACATTAACGTCCGTAATGGACGGACGTATTTTGGCCGGAAGTCCCGGACCGAACTCAGTGCAGGGAGCCGGGCTCCTAGCATCGTAGTTATGTACGACGCTAGGAGTCCCTGCCTCTCCGTGGAACTACTGTCCCGTACTGAAAACATGATTACATTACGGGACAGTTGTCCGGCAGAGAGGCAGGGACTCCTAGCATCGTACATAACTATGATGCTAGGAGCCCGGCTCCCTGCACTGAGTTCGGTCCGGGACTTCCGGCCGAAATACGTCCGTCCATTACGGACGTTAATGTGCTCGTGTGAACCCAGCCTTAGATATATGTCAGAAGTAGCAGAACAGTCCGCTATATACAGGAGCTAAAACAAACTCTAAAGCAACAAAGTGGTAGGAAATTTTTTAATGAAGACTATTTTGAAAGTTGCTCAATTTTTCATTTAGAGAGCAAGTAAACAAAATAAAAATAAATAAAGTGCAAAAATTGTTTATAGCCTTTAAACGTGTGAAAACACCTTAAAAAGGAATGAAATTTAGAGAGTACTAAACGCTGTTTGCACCACTTCAATACTGTCATTAAAAGAGCATACTGGCTGCCATGTCCCTCTGTTTGCTCCAATGCAAGTCAAAAATGGTGCCGGTCATCAATTAACAGCAGAGGAAAACCAGCCGCAAAGAATTAGATTTCTCAAATGAGTTTGTTGTATTATTTTTTTTAGCTTCTGTTAACCAAACGGCCGTTTCGTCTAATTTCCCAGCATATTGTGATAACACATCCACTTTGAGCTGGCTATACACGGAACAATGTTTTGTACAATTTGAGATTTGATAACATTTTCTATAATAATTTCTACAAATAAGACAGGGTTTCCATAGGGTGTTATTGCGTTTTTACCCCGTTTTATTGGAATCTTGATGTGCCCTTTAAAGGCTTCCAAAAATGTGCTTAAAAAAAAACAAAAAAAAAACCATGCGCTTCTACTGCGGCATTTGCAATGCGGTTTTTGGCCTGTGTGGCGTTTTTTCAAAGCAATTCATATGCCCTTCGAAACCGCAACAAAAACGCCATGTGAAAACCCAGCCTAAGAGATTTATGGCAGCATATTCATAGAATTTCCATAAAGGGCATACGAGGGATTATTACCAGAATGCGGATTAAGTCACTGACAGCTTTCATATAATGACATTACATTTCCGACAACCCTGCATAGCAGGAAGTCTGCCAGTGTATCATTAGCTCTAAACTATAAATACAGAATAAAAAAACATAATGAAAAATGTTTAAATAGGAGAATATGGCTTCAGGGTAGGGAGGGAAGCTTATAAGATTACTGAACATATTATTTGCTCTTTTACACTTTAACCTGGGACAAACAGTAATAGCAATAAGCATCCTTGTTTAGTTGTTTACAATGGTATACAAAAGCATCATTGGGGAAATCCCCTACCAATGGAGTGACAGAGTACACTAAAATGATTACAACTAAGGGCTTACCTTAGTCTTCTAACTTGAGTCAATACAGCAGAACACGTCCTGGTAATGAATACAGAGCACCCACAATACGGCTGTTCTGTCCTTAGCTATTTATACCCCAGTTGCATCATTTGATAACAAGAATTCCAAGTGTAATACATCCCAACATTATATATTTATAAACCGATCGTATCTTTTGCCAGTGATCTGGACTAACGCTCTAGCTTGCCAGTCACTGACTCTTGCCAACTTAATGACCCAGTTTCACAGTCATGAACTCTGGAAGACAAGACTCAGAGCAGAGAACTAGGTTTTAAAAACCTTTGAGAGTGATACAAATCCCAAAATATTAAATCCACCGAGCTTACTGAATCAAAACCTTAAAAAAAGCTAAATTTACACTGACCAGTGAAATCTATCCATGATTTAACTATGTATACACATTACTGTTGTAGAATCAATATAAAATCAATAGGCAGAGGCACTAAAGGAGATTCATATGATCATTTTACATATTACGCATAGAGTTTTAAATTACAGGACAAACTCCTGTTCAAGAAGGGCCAAGCCTAAAGCCTTGTTTTCTTTTACCTGCATATGAATAACTGGACATGAAAATATAAAACGTGATGGTACATCAATAAGTTGTAATTCAAACTTCAAATTAACTCACCACCGTTTTCTCAGGTTCCACTTCTGCGACGACTGTCTCCATATTGATGGCTGTCTCCTAATCTGCAGCCAGTTAAAGTTCTAGCATTCCAAGGCCTTCAGTATCCTGTAACAATAAGATAGCGTGTCAGCGCCAGTGGCAGGCCAAGGCAGCAATAAGTGTCAGTTTCTGTGCCAAACAAGATGACATTTAGTCGAAATTGTTCACTAAGTTGAGCAAATGGAAAATAAAAATAGAAAAAAAAGCAACAATGAAACAAAAAAAAAGAAACAACAATCTGCACGGCTGTGGGATAAAACAGTGACTGAGCTCCAGGCAGCTCTTTAATCAAACATCTGCTGCTATGAAATCCCTTCCTCAAATACAGGGCGATTTGGAAGGCAATCCTCTGAGCAGTTGCAATAAATATTGCTTTCACATCATGAGAAAAGAAACCTGCACTTTACTCACAGGATCTATTGGTTCCAGGTTGCAATCACAGCTGTTAGAAATAAAGCAGCTCTACTCAGCAATGCGAACTTGTAAATTGGAACTTTTCACTTCAGCTAGATGGCACATGAGTGGCATATACATAGCACTAAGTGTGCTTGCTATAAAAAGCTACATTAGGCGTTTATAGAAGGACCAACATGCATGCCAAGTTTCATATTCCAAAGTAATTGACTGGTTCTTTAACTATAGTCGGCACTCTCCTATGAAAGACTGGTCTTGTCAGTGTGGGCTAGAATACTACTACAAACTGAATGATTGTCAAGTGTGAGTAGTGTGGTAGCTACACATAGAGGCAGATTTACTATTGATGTCTAAAGCCGCATGCACACGACCGTAGATCTCTCCTGTTATTATGGACCCATTCATTTCTATGGCTGACCGACAGGTGTCTGTGCCATGGAAAGGATCCGCAAAAGATAGGATATGTCCTATTTTTTGCTTTTTGCCGACCGTGCTCCTGTACTTTATATGGGAGAGCGGGCGGCTGTCAGCGTCCAGCCGTGCCAGTAATCACAGACTGTGATTACGGACACGGTTGTGTGCAGGGGCCTAAACTAGACATTGTAAACTTAGACTAGGCAGTCAAAAGATGCAACAATTTTATCACAGTGGTGCATGCTGTATGATTAACTTTGCACATCTTGCTAGACATCTTAAGACACTTTCTCTTCCGTATACCACCTATTGGTTGGCTTAGTTCATGACAGTTTTTTTAGCCAAATTGTGGCTCATTTTAAGCCAAGCCCCCTTTTCAAAACAGATTTGAAAATGGTCTAGTGAGGCCAAAACCTCTGTTCTGGAATAAAATTATAAAAGTCCTTTGTGGGATAACCCCTTTAAAAATGGACACCAACCTTTGAAACAATTTATGCTAATCTTCTAGTGTACATAATCTAGATAAACTTTGAGATGTACTTTACATATGCAAATTCTGTGTGAAGTTACTGCCCCTAGGTATCCCCCTTCCTGTAATCTGCTATCCACCACCTGTTGTCAAGCAAAATCGGTCTCTAGTTACAGAGCAGAGGAGACTGACTGCAGAAAGTGAGGGGTGGTATCTCTGCCAAAGCTCACTCCAGTACCTTTTCAGCCTGCACATAGAAGTCTGTGGAGAGGGGTGGTGGGGGCAGGAGAAGAGAGAGACAGACAGGAGAGTGAGAGATACTGCCCATAGAAGTCTATGGAGAGGGGGAGCAGAGAGACAGACACATTGCCCACAGAAGTCTATGGAAAACAGAGAAGAGTGCAGGAGGGAGATCAGGGCGAGAGAGACACACATACACACGTGCTGAAGCTGCTGGTAAGGGTATGTTCACACGGCCTATTTTGGGCCGTTTTGTGGGCCATAACGCCCGAAAAATCGGAAGCAGAAAGCCTCCAAACATCTGCCCATTGATTGCAATGTGAAAAACGGCGTTCAGTTTCGAAAAACGGCCGCGTGAAAAAAACGGCCGCAAAAAATAAGTGCAGGTCACTTCTTGGGACATTTTTGGAGCCGTTTTTTTTATAGACTATTGAAAATAGCTCAAAAAACGGCCGTAAAGACGCTGCAAAAATTGCGAGTGGCTTAAAGAGACTGTCACCACATTATTAGTGCCCTGTCTCCTATATAAGGAGATCGGCGCTGTAATGTAGGTGACAGTAATGCTTTTAATGAAAAAAAACGATCTTTTTTCACAACGTTAGGAGCGATTTTGGTTTATGCTAACGAGCTTTCTTAATGCCCAAGTGGGCGTACTTTTACTTTCGACCAAGTGGGCGTTGTACAGAGGAGTGCATGACGCTGACCAATCGGCATCATGCACTCCTCTCCATTCATTTACACTGCACTAGCGATATAGTTATATCACTATGTGCAGCCACATACTCAAGCCCTAACATTACTGCAGTGTCCTGATAATGAATACACATGACCATCCAGCCTGGACGTCATGTGTACTCAGAATCCTGACACTTCTGACTCTTTTTTTTTTTTGTGAGATTCCGGCAAATGAAACCAAATCTCGCGAGATCACGGAGCTAGTTTCATTTGCCGGAATCTCACAAAAAAAAAAAAGAGTCAGAAGTGTCAGGATTCTGAGTACACATGACGTCCAGGCTGGATGGTCATGTATATTCATTATCAGGACACTGTAGTAATGTTAGGGTTTGTGAATGAGGCTGCACATAGCGATATATCTATATCGCTAGTGCAGTGTAAATGAAGGGAGAGGAGTGCATGATGCCAATTGGTCAGCGTCATGCACTACTCTGTACAACGCCCACTTGGTCGAAAGTAAATGTACGCCCACTTGGGCATTAAGAAAGCTCATTAGCATAAACCAAAATCGCTCCTAACGTTGTGAAAAAAAATCGTTTTTTTAAATAAAAAGCATTACTGTCACCTACATTACAGCGCCAATCTCCTTATATAGGAGACAGGGCACTTATAATGTGGTGACAGAGCCTCTTTAAAAAACATTTGAAAAATCAGGAGCTGTTTTCCCTTGAAAACAGCAACGTATTTTCAGATGTTTTTGAGTTTGCGTGTGAACATAGCCTCAGAGTTAAATGTCATCCCATAGATTCCTAGTTACACTACTCAGTTGTGCTGTATAATCTCCTCAATGTTGCTGCTGCTTCTATATATGTCAGATAGAGATAAGCGAACAGGATTCTCCTCTATGTGAGATTTGTATAGAATACATAATAGCAGTTAGGCTTCAACACACTAGCTCAAAGAAAAGTGATTTGATCCCTTTTTTGGGCGACAGAATGAACAAAAAACAACAATTGTGGAAAAAAAAAATTTGTTTGGTTTTTATCTGCATGCACTATGTTGGTAAATAAGTGATAACTTCATAATGTAGGTCATTACGGATGCAGCAATAGCAATAATGTGCAGGTTGTTTTTTTCGATAATACAGCATTTTATAAGGGCAAATCTGTATTTTTTTGTACGTTTTTATTTTATTACTATGGATTTAGAAAAAAAAAAAAGTAATTTTAGTTTAATAAACTGTGAATCTTATTTTTTTAGTCCAACTTTGGTGGTTGCTTACTTATACAGTGCAGCATATTATGCCTGTCAGTGTTAAAATGACAGGTAGCCTATTTCGCCCTAATAGGCTCAAGTATATGGCAGACCTGGGATAGTGGAGTGCCAGAGCTATTGACCACAGCATCTGATCCATCAGGCTTTGATCTAGGCAGTCACAGCTGGTGGCGACAGACAGCTGGCCTCATGCTGCAATAGCCAGAATAGGAGAAACCTTAGACCTGGCCATTTAACCCCTTAAATGTCACGCTCAATAGCGACCACGGAATTTAAGTGGTTTAACAGGGAGGGAGCTCCCTCTGTCACCCATCGTTGGCCCGTGAACCCGCTTGCTTGCGGGTTGTCATGGCAGCAGCGGGCCTAACAAAAGCCCCAAGGCCTGCCATAACTTTATGCCTATTAGGCATGGCCTAAAAGACTGCCATGTCCGCTATATACAGACATGAAGTAAAAAACAAACTGTTAAGCCCCATGCACACGACCGTATTTTTTTCATCCGTAATTACGGACCCATTCATTTCTATTGGCCACGGAAACCTTTCCGTATTTTATGGATGGGTGTCCGTGTTGAAAAAAAATTATAGAACCTGTCCTATTCTTGTCCGTTCTTACGGCATGGACTCTCCCATGGAAGCCTATGGGCGCTTCCGTAAATACGGACGGCTACGGATGTTCAAACCATGCAACATATTGGTAACAATTTACAGCCTCCCTCTTTTTTACGGATCCGTACATACGGATCAAATACGGATGCATTACGGACAGTATTTGCGGATACCGTTCTGTTTATACGGATAAATTACGGATGACTACGGAACCGTATTTACGGACAGTATTTACAGTTATAAGAAAGTTGTCTGCATGGGGCCTTAGGCCTCATGCACATGGCCGTGCCCGTAATCACAGCCCGCCGACGCCCGCGCCCCATTTTTGTGCCGTGCTCCCATATTTTGTAATCCGAAAATGTCTTCATATTTCCCGGCACGGACAACTTTCCGTATCGCTACGGAAAGGTGTCCTCGGCCAATAGATCCGGGCAGGTCCGTAATTGCGGACCATATTGCGGACAGCAATTACGGAGTTTTTCCACGTTCGTGTGCATGGGGCCTTAACCCCTTAACGCACCATGACGTAACTGTACGTCATGGAGAGCAGTAAGTTCGCGCACCTTGACGTACAGTTACGTCATTGCTTTGACAGTTAACCGCCGCGCGGCGCTACACCGCAGCGGCGGTTAACTGTGCAGGGTGTCAGCCCTGCTCTCCCCGTTGCCGATCAGCGGCCTGTCGCCGCTGATATCGGCAGTTAACCCCTTAATTGCGGCGCTCGATTTTGAACGCCACAATTAAGGTCTTTAGTGCCGATCGGCAGCCCCCATGTGAAATCACGGGGGCTGGCGATGGTACCCATGGCAACCGGACGCCAGACAATGGCTTCCGGGTTGCCATGTACAGAAGCCTATGAGGACCACCCCGAGGGTGGACGTCGTAGGCTTCCTGTCAGTGTGACTGTCACGTCACAATGACAGTTGAAATGCATTACACTACGTGTGTGGTGTAATGTATTCCAGCAGCGATCAGAGCTGCAAGTCTAAGTGTCCCCTAGTGGGACAAGTGAAAAAAGTAAAAAAAAGAATAAAAATGTTTTAAAAAAAGTGTAAAAATAAAAGTTAGAAGTGATATAAACAAGAACTGCTTTTTTTCCTATAATAAGTCTTTCATTATAGGAAAAAAAATGAGCACGTAAAAAAAAAAAGTACACATATTTGGTATCACCGCGTTCGTAACGACCCCAACTATAAAACTATAATATTATTTTTCCCGTACAGTGAACGCCGCAAAAAAAATAAACGAAAAACAATGCCAGAATCACTATTTTTTGGTCACCACCCCTCACAAAATATGTAATAAAAAGTGATCAAAAAGTCGCATGTACGCCAAAATTGTACCGATACAAACTACAACCCGTCCCGCAAAAAACAAGCCCTTACACAGCTTTTTTGACTGAAAAATAAAAACGTTACGGCTCTCAGAATATGGTGACACAGAAAATACATTATTTTCTAAATAAGTTATTTTATTGCGCAAACGCTGCAAAACATAAAAAAACGTATATACATATGGTATCGCCGTAATCGTACCGACCCGCAGAATAAAGTATAATAGTCATTTATAGCCCAGGGTAAACGCTGTCAAAAATAAATAAAAATCATTGTCAGAATTGATGGTTTTTGGTCACCTTGCTTGCCGAAAAATTGAATAAAAAGTGATCAACAAAATCGCATGTACCCCAAAATGGTACCAATGAAAATTACAGATTGTCCCGCAACAAATAAGCCCTCACACGGCTCCGGTGGTGAAAAAATAAAAAAAGTTCCGGCTCCCAGATTATGGCGATGCAAAATGTGCAGAGTGTTCCAAAAGTGGATAAGATCGGGCACCATTTATCAGTGCGACACCGGCCACATATCTGTGGATTATTATTTATTTACCCCATTATTATACCCTCTTATTATGCCCCTGATGTACTCTGCCCAGCCTACATGTGCCCCAACATTATAAACTGAAATACCAGCAAAACGCCAGAGCTACTACCAAGCAAAATATGCGCTCCAAAAGCCAAATGGCGTCCCTCCCTTCTGAGCCCTACAGCGTGCCCAAAGAGCCGTTTATGTCCACCGATATGGCATCGTACCAAAAAATGGTACCAATAAAAACGACAACTCGTCCCGCAAAAAATAAGCCCCCACACCGCTCTATTGACAGAAAAATAAAAAAGTAGTGGCTCTTGGAAAGCGGAGAGGAAAAACGAAAAAGCAAAACATGAATCAGTTCGTAAAGGGTTAATTACTTTCTAATGAAAAAACATTTATGACCACATGTGGGGTATTGCCGTACTCGGGAGAAATTGCTTTACAAACGTTGGGGTGCATTTTCTCGTTTATCCTTTGTGAAATTGAAAAAATTCAACATTTTAGTGGAAATAATGTTGATATTAATTTTCACGGCCTAATTCTAATAAATTCTGCAAAAGACGTGTGGGGCCTAAATGCTCACTATACCCCTAGATAGATTCCTTAAGTGGTGTAGTTTCCCAAATGGGGTTACTTTTGGGGGGCTTCCACTGTTTCAGTCTCTCAGGGGCAAATTCGACATGACACCCAAAAACATTCCAGCTAAATTTGAGCTCCAAAAGCCAAATAGCGCTCCTTCCCTTCTAAGCCCCGGTGTGGGTCCAAACAGTAGTTTATTACCACATATGGGGTATTTACGTAATCAGGAGAAATTGTTTTACAAATGTTGGGGCGCTTTTTCTCCTTTATTCCTTGTAAAAATTAAAAATGGCTACCTTTTTTCAGAAAAAAAGTAGATTTTCATCTTCACATACTAATTCAAATAAATTTAGCAAAAAAACTGTGGGTTCAAAATGCTAACTATACCCATAGATAAATTCCTTGAGGGGTATCGTTTCCAAAATGGGGTCACTATTGGGGGGTTTCCACGGTTTTCTTCCCTCCAGTGCATTGCAAACGCGACACGGCACTGAAAACTATTCCAGCAAAATCTGAAATCCAAAATCCAAATGGTGCTCCTTCTCTTCTGAGGCCTGCTGTGGGTCCAAACAGCAATTTATTACCACATATGGGGTATTGCTATAATCGGAAGACATTGCTTTACATATGTTGGGGTGTTTTTTCTACTTTATTCCTTGTAAAAATTTAAAATTCCCTAATTTTTTCACAAAAAAAGTAGATTTTCACCTTCACATACTAATTCAAATAAATTTAGCAAAAAAACTGTGGGTTCAAAATGCTAACTATACCCATAGATAAATTCCTTGAGGGGTATAGTTTCCAAAATGGGGTCACTTTTGGGGTGTTTCCACTGTTTTGGCAGCACAAGGCCTCCTCACACCTGACATGGTACCTAAAATATATTCTAATAAAATAGAGGCCCAAAATCCACTAGGTGCTCCTTTGCTTCTGAGGCCTGTGTTTCAGTCCATGACCGCGCTAGGGCCACATGTGGGGTATTTCTAAAAACTGCAGAATCTGGGCAATAAATCTTGAGTTGCATTTCTTGGGTAAAACCTTCTGTGGTACAGAAAAAATTTATTACAAATGAATTTTTGAAGAAAAAAAATGAAATTTGTAAATTTCACCTCTACTTTGCTTTAATTCCTGTGAAACGCCTAAAGGGCTAAAATACTTTCTGAATGCTGTTTTGAATACTTTGATGGGTGCAGTTTTCAAAATGGGGTGATTTATGGTGACTTTCTAATATATAAGGCCCTCAAAGCCGCTTTAGAACTGAACTGGTCCCTGAAAAAATAGCCTTTTGAAATTTTCTTGAAAATATGAGAAATTGCTGCTAAAGTTCTAAGCCTCGTAACGTCCTAGAAAAATAAAAGAATGTTCAAAAAACGACGCAAACATAAAGTAGACATATGGGAAATATAAACTAGTAAGTATTTTGTGTGGTATTACTATCTGTTTTACAAGTAAATACATTAAAATTTAGAAAAATGCTAATTTTTGCTAATTTTCTCTAAATCTTGGCGTTTCTTACAAATAAATATTGAATTTAATGACAACATTTTTTCAGTATCATAAAGTACAACATGTCACGAGAAAACAATCCCAGAATCGCTTGGATAGGTAAAAGCATTCTGGAGTTATTACCACATAAAGTGACACATGTCAGATTGGCAAAAATGGGGCTGGTCCTGAAGGCCAAAACAGGCTTAGTCACTAAGGGGTTAAAGTTAATGAAAAATTTAAAAAAGTGCACAGTAAAAATAAGCTCAACCCAATTTTTTCCCCCTACATTTTTTCCCGTCGCGCAAACAAAAAAAAACAACATATGGTTACATTGATGGAAAAGTACTAAAACGTTCTTGGAATGCGGCGATGCAAAACATTTTTTGTTTAACCCTTTCACGACCAAGGACGAAAATGCACGTCCTGGTCGGCTGCTAGTTCCCGCACCAGGACGTGCATTTTCGTCCGCATTTCAAACTGTCACTCTGTGTAAACACAGAGTGACAGACGCGCGCTGACAGCTGTCCTAGACAGCTGAGACATTAGTCTCGCCGGACAGCGGACCATCTCCGCTGCTTTCGGCAGTTAACCCCTTAAGTGCGGCGACGGATTGCCGTCGCCGCATTTAAGTGGTTTGAAGCATATCAGCAGCCCCCACGAAGTGATCGTGGGGGCTACCGATGCTTGTCACGGCAATCGGAGGTCAGATAATGACCTCCGGGTTGCCATGTACGGAAGCCTCGGAGGAACAGCCTCCGGCCGTTCCTCCTCTGCTTCCTGTCAGTGTGACAGTCACGTCACAATGACAGTTAGAGTACATTACACTACGTGTGTAGTGTAATGTACTCTAGCAGCGATCAAAGCTGCAAGTCTCAATGTCCCCTAGTGGGACAAGTAAAAAAAGTAATAAAAATGTTTTAAAAAAAAAGTGTAAAAATAAAAGTTAGAAGTGATATAAACATGAACTGTTTTTTTTCCTATAATAAAACTTTTATTATAGAAAAAAAATGAACACGTTAAAAAAGTACACATATTTTGTATCACCGCGTTCGTAACGACCCCAACTATAAAACTATAATGTTATTTTCCCCGCACGATGAACACCCCAAAAAAAATCAATAAAAAACGACGACAGAATCACAATTTTTTTGGTCACCACCGCTCCCTAAATAAAGAATAAAAAGTGATCAAAAAGTCGCATGTTCCCAAAAATAGTACCAATAAAAACTTCTATCCGTCCCGCAAAAAACAAGCCCTTACACAGCTTTTTTGACTAAAAAATAAAAAAATTATGGCTCTCAGAATATGGTGACACAGTTTTTTTTTTTTTATAAATAAGTCATTTTATTGTGCAAACGCTAAAAAAAAGGACCAAACCTATATACATATGGTATCGGCGTAATCGTACCGACCCGCAGAATAAAGTAAAAATTTAATTTATAGCGTACGGTGAGCGCCGCAAAAAGAAAACCTAAAAAAACGGTGTCAGAATTCCTGTTTTTTGCTCAGGATTGCAAAAAAATTTAACAAAAAGTGATAAAAAAAAATAAATCGCATGTACCCCAAAATGGTACCAATGAAAACGACAGATTGTCCCGCAACAAATAAGCCCTCACATGGCTCCGGTGGTGAAAAAATAAAAAAGTTCTGGCTCTCAGAATATGGCGATGCAAAATGTGCAGAGTGTTCCAAAATCGGATAAGATCGGGCACCATTTATCAGTGCGACACCGGCCACATAGCTATGAATTATTATTTATTTACCCCATTATTATACCCTCTTATTATGCCCTGATGAACCCCGCACAGATTACATATGCCCCCACATTATAAACTGAAATACCAGCGAAACCCAAAACAAAAAAACTACCAAGCAAAATCTGCGCTCCAAAAGCAAAATGGCGTCCCTCCCTTCTGAGGCCTGCAGTGTGCCCAATCAACAATTTGCGCCCACACATACGGCGTCGCCATACCCGAGAGAACCCGCTTAACGTTTTATGAGGTATTTGTCTTCTGTGGCACAAACTGGGCACAACATATTATGCACTAAAATGGCGTATCAGTGGAAAATTGCAATTTTCACTTTGAACCATCTGCTGTGCACTAACCCCTTTGCGCACTATGACTTAATTGCCCGTCATGGTGCGGCGGTTGATGTATGGAGCGGGCGCACATGCTGTGCCCGCTCCATACGCTGCGGGTGTCGGCTGTGTATTACAGCAGGCCCCCTCGGTACTAACGGACAGGTACAGCGATCGCTCTGTTACAGAAGCCTGTAAGAATAACATTATACTGCAATACATTAGTATTGCAGTATATTGTACCAGTGATCCAATGATCGCTGGATCAAGTCCCCTAAGGGGATTGAATAATAAAATGTGTAGAAGAATTATAGTTATTAGTAGTGAGAATTATTTTTTTTAAAGTTAAAAAAACAAAACACCTTTTCGCATTTTTCTTCTAAAGTAATTTAAAAAAATTAACAAAATTGGTATCGCTACGTCCGTAAAAGTCCGAACTATTACAATATACCATTATTTAATTTGCACAGTGCACACCTTAAAAAAATGTAATAATTGAAACCGCCAAAATCGCAGGTTTTTTTTTTTGTCACCTTCGCTCTAAAAAAAAAATGTAATACAACTTTTGAATCACTTTTTATGTACCAAAAAATGGTACCAATAAAAGCTGCAGCTCCTCACGCAAGAAATAAGCCCTCACACCGCTCTATTGATGGAAAAATAAAAAAGTTATGGCTCTTGGAAAGCGGGGAGTGAAAATCTAAAATATGAAAGCAAAAACTGGATCAGTCCTGAAAGGGTTAATTCATTTCTAATGAAAAAACGTATGACCCCATGTGCGGTATTTCCGTACTCGGGAGAAATTGCTTTATAAAAAATGGTTGTTTTTTTCCTCCTTTATCCCTTGTGAAAATGAGAAAATTCAACATTTTAGTGGAAAAAATGTTGATATTCATTTTCGCGCCCTAATTCTAATAAACTCTGCAAAAGACCCGTGGGGTGTATATGCTCACTATACCCCTAGAAAAATTCCTTGAAGGTTTTTCCAAAATGGGGTCACTTTTGGCGGGGTTTCCACTGTTTTGGTCCCTCCAGTGCATTGCAAATGCGACATGGCACCGAAAACCATTCCAGCAAAATCATAAATCCAAATGGCGCTCCTTCCCTTCTGAGCCCTGCTGTGGGTCCAAACAGCAGTTTATTACCACATATGGGGTATTGTCGTAATCGGGAGACATTGCTTTACAAATGTTGGGGTGCATTTTCTTCGTTATTCCTTGTAAATAATAAAAATTTCTATGTTGTTTCAGAAAAAAAGTACATTTTAATTTTTACAGACTAATTCCAATATATTTAGCGAAAAACCTGTGTGGTCAAAATGCTAACTATACCCCTAGATAAATACCTTAAGGGGTCTAGTTTTCGAAATGGGGTCGTTTATGGGCAGTTTCTATCGTTCTGGCAGCTCAAAGCTTCTCCAAATGCACATTGGGGCCTAAAACATTTTCAAGCAAAATATGAGTCCTGAAAGCCTCCAGGTGCTCCCTTCCTTTGGGGCCCTGCCGTGTGTCCAAACAACGCATTAGGGCCACAATGTGGGTATTTTTGAAAACAGGAGAAAGAGGGTGATAGATTTTGGGGTGTGTTTCTTCATTCTCATGTTCGCTTTACAAAGAAATCGGTCTTCAAACTGATACTTTTATGAAAAAAGTGAAATAATTTTTTTTTTCACCTGTTATGCATTCAATTTAGCAAAAAACTGTGGGGTCAAAATACTTACCATACCCCTAAATAAATACCTTATGGGGTCTAGTTTTCTAAATGGGGTCGTTTATGGGGAGTTTCTATCGTTCTGGCAGCTCAAAGCCTCTCCAAATGTACAGTGGGGCCTAAAACATTTTCAAGCAAAATATGAGTCCTGAAAGCCTCCGGGTGCTCCCTCCCTTTCGGGCACTGTCGTGTGTCCAAGCAATGCATTAGGGTCACAATGGGGGTATTTTTGAAAACAGGGTGATATATTTTGGGGTGTGTTTCTTCATTCTCATGGTCGCTTTACACAGAAATCGGTCTTCAAAGTGATACTTTTATGAAAAAAGTTTTTTTTTGTTTTTTTTCACCTGCTATGCATTAAATTTAGCAAAAAACTGTGGGGTCAAAGTACGCACTACACCCCTAGATAAATACCTTAAAGGGTCTAGTTTTCTAAATGGGGTCGTTTATGGGGAGATTCTATCGCTCTGGTAGCTCAAAACCTCTCCAAATGTACAGTAAGGCCTAAAACATTTTCACGCAAAATATGAGTCCTGAAAGCCTCCGGGTGCTCCCTCCCTTTCGGGCCCTGTCGTGTGTCCAAGCAATGCATTAGGGTCACAATGGGGGCAGTTTTGAAAACAGGAGAAACAGGGTGATATATTTTGGGGTGTGTTTCTTCATTCTCATGGTCACTTTACACAGAAATCGGTCTTCAAAGTGATACTTTTATGAAAAAAGTGAAATTATATTTTTTTACGCCTGCTTTGCATGAATTCTTACAAAAAAACTGTGGGGTCAAAATACTTACAACACCCCTTAATAAATACCTTAAGGGGTGTAGTTTTCAAAATGGGGTCACTTGTGGGGGTTTCCACCATTCTGATAACTATGAGCCTCTGAAAACCTGGCTTGGTGCAGGAAAACAAAATGTACTTCAAAATGTATAAAATTATTACTAAACTTGTAAGTCTTCCAAATTGCTAAAAAAAAATATTTTTTTTTCAAAAGTGCTACCAAAATAGAGTAAAGAGATGGAAATATATATTTAATTAAAAAAATTGTGCAGTATGTATGTACATATGTCACATATTGCAGTTAAAAATAGGGAAAAATTATAATTTTTACAAAATTTCTTCAATTTCTCTATTTTTTAATTAATTTCCGCAAATCGTATCAGTCTACTTTTACCACTAAAATAAAGTACAACATGTGACGAAAAAACAATGTCAGAATTACTTGGATATTCAAAACTTTCACAGAGTTATTCTCTGATAAAGTCACACATACCAGATTTGACAAATCTGGCTTGGTCATTAAGGTACAAACATGCCCGGTCATTAAGGAGTTAAGTGTTTTTATTGTGCAAAAGTAGTAAAACCATAACAATTGTACCCATAAAATAAAAGGTAAAAGGTTATTTCTGCCGCATAGTGAACGGTGTAAATTTAAAAAAACAATACTAGAATAGCTGTTTTTTTTCAATTCCCTCCCAAAAAAAGTTGAAAAAAAATTAAATCAACAGTTTTTTGTTTTCGTTTTTAAACCTGTTTTTATTAAAATTTGCAACTTTTTAGTGAAGGCATACAGAAAGGAAAAGGGGAGGGGTGCTGAGGTAAGGGGTGGATGATGCAAACACAGTAATATATTCCAAAATGTCAATTTCCATAATATGTTCAGAGTTATTTTGTACATTCTTCTAATGACATTCAATCCAAAATCTAGTCTGATGGTACACAACTTGCCATGGACAATATAGATCAGCATATTATCAATACAGGGGAAGAAGGAGGGGAGCAGTGATGGGACATCCGGTCCCGTCATGGACTAAAGTGTTGGGTCGTCACCCCCAAATATTTTGATTCCATCAAATCCTAATCGGTGGGGAACCAAAGAGAGTCTGCTCCAAGTACCAAGTAGTAGGGCCAAAGCAGGATTTTAATTTAAAGAGGCTCTTTCACCACATTATAAGTGGCCTATCTTGTACATAATGTGATCGGCGCTGTAATGTAGATTACAGCAGTGTTTTTTATTTAGAAAATCTAGCTAGATCACTATGTGCAGCCACTTACTCACACATTAACGTTACTCAAGTGCCCTGACCGTGAATAGACATCCCTACCAGCCAGGAATTGATGTCTATTATACTATTGATGTCTATTGACTGCCTGACAGCATCTCACACGTCTAAAACTAGAGGAGTAGCGATCATCATACATAAATCATTATCATACTCCATTCATGAATCTTACGCAGATCCAGAAGGGAGATTTCTATATTTGGACATAATCCAGGACGCTAGATATAGCCTCCTCAAAATATACGCTCCTAATTACCCTAATGCAAATTTTTTCGGTCACTTACTAAACTTTCTACTACAACAATCACTTCATTCCCTAACAATAGTGGGGAGACTTTAACACCACCTTACATAATGACATAGACCGCACTAGCTCTTCTACACAGGATGACGTGGAGGCCTCTGTCATTCTTGACCTAATGACCCAATTATCTCTATGTGACCCTTGGCGACTACTTCATATGACCGAACGAGACTGTACCCACTACTCACACGCTCACCAATCACACTTCAGAATTGATTTCTTCATAATGTCATTACAGGCCTTCCTTGCGATTGCCTCAGCGGAAATATTGACAATGGTCATATCTGACCACGCTCCCATAACTCTCACAATAGATGCAGGACCACCAAAACGTAAGTCTTAATTGGAAATTTCCTTCTTACCTATTTACCTCAGAGGATTTTAAACAATATCTAAATATGCACTGGTCACACTACACTACGGACAATAAGGAACATATAGATAACTCAAGCCTATTTTGGATGACATCAAAAGAAAGCAGTTATGCGAGGTCATGTCATCTCATATCTGAAACAGACGTACCAACCTACAGAAACAATTCAATGTATTAAATCTTGGTGTTATGGAGGCACATAAATCCGATCAGACAGATCGGCAGAATAAATCCCTTTTCATAGAAGCTAAAACCCTTCTGGATAACTACCTGCAGGGACCAGCTAAATGGCATATTGATGCCATAAGTAACAAGTATTTCCGCTGGGGCAATCATATAGGCCAGCTGCTGGCAAAGATCCACAAACCTCGTAGATCCTCATATGATATACCGAAATTAAGGCTGGGTTCACACGACCTATTTTCAGACGTAAACGAGGCGTATTATGCCTCGTTTTACGTCTGAAAATACGGCTACAATACGTCGGCAAACATCTGCCCATTCATTTGAATGGGTTTGCCGACGTACTGTGCCGACGACCTGTCGTAAGAGACAGTTCTCGTGTGCACATACCCTTACTCATCCCACCACGGGAGAAAACCATGTTGATCCCAGACCAAATCCAACAAGCTATTAGAGAGTAGTTCTTGAAGTTTTACAAACCCACACAATTTGATTTGGAGACAATCTATCCTCTCTTACATTGCCTAAACTCTCACTAACAGATCAACAACTCCTAGACCAGGCACTCACGGAAGAGGAGGCACAATTAGCCATCACAGCCTTACCAAATAATAAAACACCAGGCGCAGATGGCATAACTTCAGAATATTACGAAATGCTTTCACCCCACTTAATAGCGCCATTAACTAGATTTCTGAATGACATCTAGACAAAGGGATCTGTGCCATGAAAATTTTTCAGCTTGCGTACTATTCTAATCCAGAAACCACATAAAAACCAGACAGACCTAGGTTCCTACAGACCTATATCCCCATTAAACTGGGACTATAAAATTGCTAACGAAAATTTTGGCAGATCGTATGCAACTGATCCTGGGAAACATAATTACACAGAACCAATTAGGCTTTCTTAGAAATAGACACTCAACCAAAGGGATTAGACAGGCAGTGGCAGCCACGATACAGGCACACACTCCGCACCCACAATGCTTCTGGGACTAGACGCGGAAATTACCTTTTGATTCTGTGTCATGACCTTTCTTACACGCCAATCTTCGAAACAGAGGTTTTGGAAATATTTTCCTTAACTTTCTCACGGGATTATAAAACCAGGCGCATACCATCTTCACTATAAATGGAAGTAACACTCCACCCATTGAGATTAACGGAGGCACACGACAGGGATGCCCATTATCACCTCTTTTATTCAACCTCTCCATAGACCCCTTTCTTAAACACTTACTCTCACTGACCCCCTTTGAGGGGATACACATTGGTACCACTGAACTGAAGCTCTCAGCCTTTGCAGATGATATACTGTTGTATATCACCAATCCAAGAACCTCCCTTGACGCCTTACTATATGATTATCATCAAATTTGGCTCCATATCGGGTTTCAAAATTAACACAACAGAGTCAGAAGCACTGCTTCTAAAAGACCCTGCAAATCCATCTTGGGCCCCTGGATATGACTTCCACTGGAACATCACTTCTATTCACTACTTGGGTATCCAAATTACTAGATCTCCCAATCTCCTATACAAGCAGAATATAGGAGCCTTTATCTCATATCTGGGGTCCCAACTTATCACATGGCAAGGCTTCACACTCTCCTTTCTAGGAAGGGCTAATCTCCTAAAAATATATTTCGCAAAGTACTACATATTTTTCAATCTCCCTGTTTTTTTTAAAACCCCGGGACATTAAGGCTACGTTCACACAGAGTTTTTTTTTACGCGCAAACGGTGCCGAAAAACTCGTCAAAAACGGCCCAAATATGCCTTCCATTGATTTCAATGGGAGGCGGAGGCGTCTTTTTCCCGCGAGCGGTAAAACAGCCTGGCGGGAGAAAGGGACATGCCCTATCTTCGCGCGGTTGCGCCTCTTACCTCCCATTGACATCAATGGGAGGCAGAGAAAGCGTATTTCGCAACGTTTTATGCCTGCGACGCTCAATGGCCGCCGGGTGAAAAACGCCACAAAAATAGACGTGCAGGGAGAGGAAAATCTGCCTCAAAGGCTATCAATGGGTTGTTTCGCCGTTTCATTTGGAACAAACGACCACGACCACATCCTGCAACAACAAAACAAATGGGGGTATAAACTTCCCGGACATACATTATAACATAGCCGCCCAAGTGCGCATTGTGGGAGACTGGTTGCAGCAAACCTCTGTATACACAGACATCATATTAGAGGGTCAATTTTTCCCTCATATCGCTAACTAACCTCCTACATACCCCATACTCAGAACTTCCTCAGGACATTACAAAAAACCCTTTATTGTTCACAATAAGGAAATCATGGACCAAGAGTAGACCGATAGGGTCACTTAATCCGAGATACTCCCTATCGCTACAATTCCTGAAAAATCCTACTTTTCAGCATAGGAAACCACCCCCAATATTCAAACTCTGGCACTCTGGAGACCTGAGTAGCGTTGGGAAACTAGTGGATAACTCCAGGAGACAGATATATACTTTTAACGAATGAAGATTGAAACATGATGTAGTGGGTCCACACCCGTTTTACTATTTACAAGCCCACAGCTACATCACTAAGATACTACACCACATGACGGACAGAGATTGGGATGACCCCTTTTTGGCACTGACACCAGCCAGACAACCTTCCCCTAAACTAATAACGACATACTACCAACTACTTTGCCATAAATATGATTACTCTAAATCCAAAGCGGGAACGATCCGTTGGACCACTATACTAACTGATATTATGGTGGACGATATCTTAGTTGCATTACAAACGGCAAATAAATACCTACCATCAGCAATGTATTGGGAAATGGCATATAAAATAACTCACAGAGCTTACATTTCCCCACATAGAGGCTTTATGATCAGCAACATCACAGATCATTCCAAATAAGAATATTCTGGAAACAAATACAATCTTTTGTCACCAATAACCTGCTACATACTTGTCCAAACGCAGATGTGTGGAGCTTATTTGGTATTGTCCCACCTGAACATAACATAATCCTACAACATGAGAAAAAGTTCTTACTATTTATTTCAGCAACAGAACGTAAAACTATATTCCACTGCTGGATCTCACCCTCCCCGGATACTTTTAGACTCTTCCTTGCGAAGTTATCCTACCTCTTTTGTATGGACTGGATAGAAGCCTCCCTGTCTAAGGAACAAAAAAGTAAAACACATCTTCAAAATTTGGAACAAATGTATAATCCTTCTCCCCGATAGGATCAAGCTATTATTTACGGGAAGGTGTCTGGACCGTAATAGTGTACCGCAAAAGATAGGATATGTCCTATCTTTTGCATTTTACGGTCCATGCTTTAAAACTTTGTATGGGAGCACGGGTCATTTTCTTGCTTTCTGACTGGCACATAAAGAGGTGGTTTGGTGAAAGCAATTACACCCCTTTAGTCGAACGCTAGTGTTGCAGCTGTTCAGGTGTTTATGGGCATTTATGGCATTATTACTATGCATACAAAGAAAAACAAATACAAAACTAAAATAACTGCGGTACACATTAGTATTTTTCAGTCCTCTTATTAACCACTGGATAAATTCAGAGAATACCCACAGGCTTGTGTACGTTAGGATTCACATCCCCCAGCCTGTAGCTATACTTAGAATTTATCAAGTAGTTAAAAAAGGATTTAAAAATACAGGTGAGAGCCAGTGTTTTTTTCATGCATATTGAACCATGAACTTGGTTAGGGTTCGTTCACATCGGCACTAGGGTCCCGTTCAGACGTTCCGTTGGAGCTTTCCGTCGGAACGGGACCCTGACTGACACAAACGGAAACCAAAGGTTTCCGTTTCCATCAACATTGATTTCAATGACGACGGATTCGGTGCCAATGGTTTCCGTTTGTCTCAGTTGCGCAGTGGTTCCGTCGTTTTGATTAGTCATTGTGCCAACTGTAAAGTTTAGTGGGAGAAATATAATGCTATGGGGTTATTTTTCAGGGGTTGGCCTAGGCCCCTTCGTTCCAGTGAAGGGAAATCTTAATGCTTGAGAATACCAAGACTATTGTATGCTTGCTACAGTTTTGGAGAATGCCCTTTTCTTCTCCAGTATGACTGTGCCCCAGTGCACAAATAAAGGTCCAAAAAGGCATGGTTGGGTGAGGTTGGCGTGGAAGAATTTGACTGGCCCGCACAGAACCCTGACAATAACCCGATCGAACGCCTTTGGGATGAACTAGAATGGAGATTATATATGAAATCCCACTTCACTCCGGTATAGTAAGAAAAGGGG
The DNA here is from genome assembly GCF_050947455.1 of Rhinoderma darwinii. Lineage (NCBI taxonomy): Eukaryota > Metazoa > Chordata > Amphibia > Anura > Rhinodermatidae > Rhinoderma > Rhinoderma darwinii. The sequence goes on from NC_134689.1 coordinate 163,340,338, forward strand.
GTTTATTCAGTCAGCACAAGCTGCAACGTTTCCGTCCTGCTACAAGAGCTTTTTCAAGCTGAATACAAACAAACATGCGTGAAAGAGGCCTTTGGCTGGTTGGACACTGAAAAAAGGCCTATATTCTAAACGGAATTTATCTGTACTAGCATTCAGCAAGAAAAGAAAAGAAAAATAAAAAAGGAGGCCAAAACGTGTGCAAATCTGTAATTGTTCTTTATCACACGCAAATGGCAGTGGAGAAACCACTGGATACTGACCACCTAAAAATTTGGATGGACAAAAAAAAAAACAAAAAAAAAAAACGACCACACAAAAACTGAAAGAATGGTGCCAGAGACCAGATTTATAGTGAAGTGTGCTACGTGTAAATGATTCGCAAAACATTTTTCTTTAGCCCAAAAGTATTCATTAATAATTTCCAGAAAATAGATAATTTCTAGAGGCAATTTCTAGAGCTCAAAACAGTACAGAGTTCAATTCATAAAACAAAATCCTCTTTACGCATTTCTGCTCTTTGTAGGGCTGATATTTTCATACAGTTACCAATGTTGTACAATCCGTCAGGAACAGTCCAAAGCTACTGCACACAAAGCTGTGATAGGTCATTGTCTTTCTGCAGAAACTCCCACTTGTGAACACTAAGCTTCGTGAATACATGAAGATTCTTCTATATGAATGGTAAGCAGTGAGAAGCTGGTGCAGCCAAGTAAATAACTAAACAGCTGAGAACCTTTCACCTGTGCAGCAGGTAACGGGCAGGGCTGCACAAACCCTGGGGCACTTGACATTTTTTCCCTACCCTCCTCCGTTATTTAGATATGTTATGTTTGGCGCCTGATATTTAAATAACCACCTGAACTGTCAATGGGGCGTGTAATGGCAAGGGTGCGTGTAACATGGCTGTGACACTATCTAATCAGCTACGGTCAGCGCCACAGCAAGAGCTGGAGAGAGGAGAGCGTGTGCGAAGACAAGGACGAGACAAGCTCTCCTCTCTCCAGCTCTTTGACGCTGTCCATAGCGGATTGGACAGTGTCACAGCTCTGTTACACGCCCACTTGCCATTACACGGCCCATTGAAAGTTCAGGGGGTTATTTAAATATCAGGCGCCAAATATAACAGCACCGATATCTAAATAACGGAGGAGGGTAGTGAAAAAATTGGGCCCCAGGGTTTGTGCAGCCCTGCACATTACATGCTGCACATGTACGGGCCGATGAAACGTTCTCTTTAAGGGCTCGTCCACATGCTCCGAAATTGTCACTTTTTTCCGGCCGGAAATTAACAAATCTCATCCACACGCTATGTAAAAATTACAAGCCGAAATTGACCTGCGGTGCGTATTTTTCAGACTGCAGCATGTCAATTCCTGCTACGGAAAGTGTGCAGAATTGCTGCGTTTTCATAGATGTCGTCTTAATCTCCTAAAATTGGGAAAAACACAGCAATTTACGCACCATTTTCTGCCACAAAAAAAATGCAGGAAATAGTGCATTTTGGCCGCAGCGGAAAGCCTTTGACTTTCAACGCAATTGCTGAAGAAATTTTCTGCAGCAATTCCGTTGTGTTTGGAAAAGCCCTAAAACTTTAGGGCTTGCACTTCTCAACATCGAGACTTTTCCTAAAGGAACACTTCAGTGATTTTTTATTTGATCTCAGTCCCCGGACTTAACGGCGGCCGAGATCGGAGTTGATAATTAGACAAACCGCCAAGTAAGAGACCTACCTGCCCTACCTTTTATCGGGAGTACTTTCCAAACAGGAGCGGAGTTAAAAACAAACGCCAAGAAAAAAATAGATTTGCATTCATTCAAAAGGCTAAGAGACATACATTTTCTAACTGAAATACTGCAGGATGATTTCAGCAATACTTTCTATGTTTAAGTAGGTGAAATAATTAACCCCTTAGTGACCAGCCCATTTTAGGCCCTAATGACCAAGCTATTTTATTCGTTTTTCTATAGTCGCATTCAAAGAGCTATAACCTTTTTATTTTTTCGTCTACATAGCTGTATGAGGACTTGTTTTTTGCGGGATTAGTTGTGCTTTTTAATAGCACCATTTTTGGGTACATATAATTTTTATATTAACTTTTATTAACCTTTTTGGGGGAGGGGGATTCTAAAAAAAAAATGAAATTCCGCCATTGTTCTATGCGTTTTTAAATTGACGCCGTTCACTGTGCGGCGTAAATAACATGTTACCTTTACTCTATGGGTCGGTACGATTACGGCGATACCACATATGTAGAGGTTTTTTATGTTTTACGACTTTTGCACAATAAAAACACTTTTGAACTAAAATTATTTGTTTTTGCATCGTCGCTTTCCAAGAGCCGTCATTTTTTTATTTTTCCATCAATGTAGTGATTTTTTGGGCTGGTTTTCTGCGGGACAAGACGTAGTTTTGAATGGTACTGTTTTGGGGTGCATGGGACTTATTGATTCATTTTTATTATGACTTTTTTGGGGGGCAATGGAAAAAAATTGCAATTTCGCCATGGTTTTTTGCGTTTTTTTTTTTTACGGTGTTCACTTTGCGGTTAAATTACATATTAACTTTATTAATGGAGTCATTACGGTCGCGGCGATACCACATATGTGTACTTTTTTTTTTTTTTTTACACTTTTACTAAATAAAACCACTTTTTTACGGAAAAAAATGGATTTTTTTACTGTACTTTTTATTAATAATCTTTATTTCACTTTGATGACTTATTTCATTAGTCCCACTAGGGGACTTTACTGTGCGATATTCCGATCGCTGCTATAATGCTTTGGTATACTTCGTATACCAGAGCATTATTGCCTGTCAGTGTAAATCTGACAGGCAATCTGTTAGGACGTGCCTCCGACGCGTCCTAACAGGCATATGTCCAGGGCAGACCTGGAGGCTTTTATCAAGCCCCCGGCTGCCATGACACCCCATCGGAGAGCCGCGATTGCATTCGCGGGCCGCCTATGGGTGACAGAGGGAGCTCACTCCCTTTGTAAACAAAGTTAAATGCCGCTGTCGCTATTGACGGCGGCATTTAACGGGTTAAACGGCCGCGATCGAAGTAAACTTTTATCGCGGGCGTTGGAGCAGGAGCTCAGCTGTCATCAGACAGCAGAGCCCCGGCTCCAGCATGCACGGGAGACCCGTGCAGGACTTGGACTAGGCTGACGTGAAAAGGCGTCAGCCTAGCCTAAAGCCCATTAGTGACCGACGTAAAAAGGCGTATTAGTGGTCACTAAGGGGTTAAACAGTAAAAAGATCTAAACGGCTAAGAGAGAAAACATTGAAGGGGTTTTCCAGTTATAAGAAATGAATGGCCTTTCCTCAGGATAGGCCATCACTATGTGATTGGTGGGGGTCCGTCCCTCAGCTGATCAGCCGCTTTAAAGGGGCCACGGCGCTCATTTCTGTTGCTGCTCGTACTGTGAATCCCTGACACCCTTGTAGCGGTGGTTCATAGTATAACAGCCTGAAAGGCTGCCCCCAAAGCAACCACAATGTGCGTCAATACCCTGGCGTCTGGGCCGTAGATCCCAGGGCAAACAACTTTAGAAGCAAGCCGGCCAACCATCATTTGCTGTACCTGCAAATAAACAATCAAAACTTTACCATACAGAGCAGTACAACTCAAATATAGGACTGATTGTCACAACTACAATATTCTACTCCACGTGGTTGGACTGACCACTACTATACTGCAACGTCACCTAGGGACAAAAAAAAAGCAGATAACAGAGGCAACAGCAGATGAATAAAGGCACAGTGAACAAATGATCATGTAAACAAAGGCACAATTGACAGTAAGGGCCAAAATAAACAATAAAAAGGTAAAGGCCCCTTTAAGATTTGGGAATGCTATTCCCACACTTTACATCTCCCCAGTTTATCGGATGCCGTCCTCGGCATCAGGACAAATTAAAGTAGGCCAGACGGCGAACTGGACCTACACAACACAGTCATGAAACAGAACAGGCCAAAAGGACAACAGTCCCTCTTATTTCAGGGGTATACCGGTTTCAATGCACAGTCTACTTGCAGGAACATCAGGACACAGGAACAGTCCTTACGATTTCCGCTCCGGAGTGCCCAGTCCAGAGTGGACAACTGGCTGGGCGTTGATGGGGACACATGAACAGACACAAATCTCTTCTGCCACTGGCAGTTCGCTACCTCTCCGCCACAGCAAAAACAGTATCTTCAGCAGATCATATATGCAAAACAGGATGAGCAGATGATTCCTAATATCCAGGCTCCAAACTGTATTAGTCATACAATTTTGGGCATTTTTTTTTGTTTTGTTTTTTAAAGGACTTCATTTCTGCCTTATAACAACATTTACGAAAAAAGAAAAAAAGAAAAAATGATCCAGAAATATGGCTAGGCACTCTTGGGTTCAATAAGAATAAATAATCATTTTATTTTTTGAATCCAGATAATACCGGCAAAGTTAAATTCATACATAAATAAACAAATAACAATTTAAAAAGAGAATTCTCCTGGCCAGGAAAGAAAACATACATCTAAGAAAGAGGTGAAGATCTTTACATATTTCAAATTCCTTTCCAGGGGTAACTGGTGAAAAACCCAATCCACGGTTCAATAGGGATATATGGTGTATTGATAGAGGGAAATCGGTTAGATTGATTATATTGTTCAAATTATTGTCTATCTTCCCCTGCGTTGCCTTGTATTGGGTCCTCCTTTTTTCTCTACTATTCTTTCCTCTCCGTATTTCCCTCTGTTTCGGTCCCCTAAAAAAGAAACCTTGGATTGTGATTCCTCAATTCTAATGTGTTTCCCCATCTCATTGTCACTAGATGGGTCACTTGTAGTTTCCCCATCTGTTGACATAAGAGTATTCCTTCTCACCCGTAATCTATTTCTATTCTGTCTTTCTCTATTTTTTGTAAAGGAGAAAATTTGTTTCTGCTCAAACTCAAAAGTATCCCTTTGGAAATTTTCTCCTTTTTCGTATTGATATTTCACGAAGTTCCATTTCCACCTCTTTTTTAAGACTAATATTTAATTTTTCAAATTCCGGATCCTTGCAAAATATATCAAATTTTTTAACACTCTCCTCAATTTCCACATTGAGCGAACTAAGCATATTTTTCTCCTCTTCTATCAATAAGTCCATCAAATTCCTTGAGTGTCTCAGGCACTCCTCATCCCATTTTTCCAAAAATACTTCACTTTTGAAATGTGATGCTGGTGTTGTACGTCTACGTAAACCTCTTGGGATAATTTTGGACAGCCTATATGCCTCTAAGCTCTGAATATCCCACTTGCGTCTCAGATGGCTCAAAATAAGTCTCCGATGATTTTTAAATAAACCATATATATCTCCTCCAATATCCTCTGCACTTCTATTCCTTTCACAATTCAGAAGTGCAGCAATCTGTGCATCAACCTCTAAGTCTAGACAATAAGCCATACTCGAGACACACCACTGATTCCCTCACAAATTCAAAAAGAAAATACTTTTCCCTTCTAAAGGTATATAAGCAAAACAGGAAGGAAAAACACCCTCCAAAATATTATATAGAGAAAAAAGATGTGGTTATTGCAAACCATACCTAACAAACCCAAAATTGCAATATAATATAGCACGGTGCCATTCCTGATATAGATTAATGAAAAAAGAAAAAAAGAAAAAATGATCCAGAAATATGGCTAGGCACTCTTGGGTTCAATAAGAATAAATAATCATTTTATTTTTTATTTTATTTTATTTTTTTATTTTATTTTTTTTTATTTTATTATTTTTTTATTTTTTTTAATCCAGATAATACCGGCAACCCAAGAGTGCCTAGCCATATTTCTGGATCATGTTTTCTTTTTTTCTTTTTTCATTAATCTATATCAGGAATGGCACCGTGCTATATTATATTGCAATTTTGGGTTTGTTAGGTATGGTTTGCAATAACCACATCTTTTTTCTCTATATAACTACATTTACCCCTGATAGATTTAAAGTAAATGAAGTAAAATCTATAACAAATGCTGATAAAAAAATCAAATACAAAAAATTGTTTCCACAAAACTACATAATATCCATAAGGAGCAAACAATTTGCCAACAGTTTAGCATGAACTGGATCAATTATGCTTTTGTTTAGTATCACAGCCAATGGCAAATGATAATTGTGTAGGAGGAAGGGAGAACATATTTTACTAGATATCAATAGATCCTGGCTTCAAGCTACATAAAAGCAATTGTGGTTTTAACCCCTTCAGGACACAGCCAATTTTTTCAAATCTGACATGTTTCACTTTATGTGGTAATAACTCCGGAATGCTTTCACCTATCCAAGCGATTCTGAGATTGTTTTCTCGTGACACATTGGACTTTATGTTACTGGCAAAATTTGCTCGATACATTAAGTATTTAATTGTGAAAAATACCAAAATTTAGCGAAAAATTAGCATTTTTCTAAATTTATATGTATCAGCTTGTAAGACAGATAGTATTACCACACAAAATTGTTGCTAATTAACATCACCCATATGTCTACTTTAGATTGGCATAGTTTTTTGAACATCCTTTTATTTTTCTATGACATCACAAGGCTTAGAACTTTCTCACATTTTCAAGAAAATTTCAAAAGGCTAATTTTAGAGGGGCCAGTTCAGTTGTGAAGTGGATTTTAGGGCCTTATATATTAGAAACCCTCGATAAGTCACACCATTTTAAAAACTTCACCCCTCAAAGTATTCAAAACAGCATTTAGAAAGTTTCTTAACCCTTTAGATGTTTCACAGGAATTAAGGCAAAGTAGATGTGAAATGTTCAAATTTTTTTTTTTGCAGAAATGCATTTTTCATCTATTTTTTTTGTAACACAGAAAGTTTTACCAGAGAAACGCAACTCAATATCTATTGCCCAGATTCTGCAGTTTTTAGAAATATCCAACATGTGGCCCTAGTGCACTTATTGACTGAAGCACAGGCCTCAGAAGCAAAGGAGCACCTAGAGAATTTTGGGGCCTCCTTTTTATTAGAAAATATTTTAGGCTCCATGTCGGGTTTGAAAGGCTCTTGCGGCACCAAAACAGTGGCAATCCCCCAAAAGTGACACCATTTTAGAAACGATACCCCTTGAGGAAATTATCTAGGGGTATAGTGAGCATTTTGACCCCGCAGGTTTTTTGCAGAAATTATTGGAAGTAGGCCGTGAAAATGAAAATCTACATTCTTTCAAAGAAAATGTAGGTTTAGCTTATTTTTTCTAATTTCCACAAGGACTAAAAGGAGAAAATGCACCACTACTTTTGTAAAGCAATTTCTTCCGAGTAAAACAATACCCCGCATGTGGTCATAAACGGCTGTTTGGACACACGGCGGAGCTTAGGAGGGAAAGAGCGCCATTTGGCGTTTGGAGCTCAAAATTTAGCAGGAATGGTTTGCGGAGACCACGTCGCATTTACAAAGCCCCTAAGGGACCAAAACAGTGAAAACACCAAAAAAGTGACTCCATTTAGGAAACTACACCCATTGAAGAATCCATCTAGGGGTGTAGTGAGCATTTTGAACCCACAGGGGTTTCATAGATTTTATTAGAATTGGGCATTTTCCAATAAGACGTAGCTTTAGCTCAACATTTTTCATTTTCTAAACAAATAAAGGAATAAAACAACCCCAACATTTGTAAAGCAACTTCTCTGGAGTACGGCAAAACCCCATTTGTGGTCATAAACTACTGTTTGGGTATACGGCAAGGATCAGAAGAGAAGGAGTGCCATTTGGCTATTGGAGCACAGATTTTGCTGGATTGGTGTCTTGACACCATGTCACTTTTGCAAAGCTCCTAAGGTACCAGTACAGTGGAAACTCCCCAAAAGTGACTCGATTCACGAAACTACACCCCTTGAGGAATTCATCTAGGGGTGTAGTGAGCATTTTGACCCCACAGGTGTTTCATAGATTTTATTAGAATTGGGCAGTGAAAATAAAAAAATTCTTTTTCTTCAATAAGACGTAGTTTTAGCTGAAAATGTTTCATATTCTCAACAAATAAATGAAAAAGAGCACCCCAAAACTTGTAAAGCAACTTCTCCTGTGTACGGCAATACCACATATGTGGTCATAAACTGCTGTTTAGGCACAGAGTAGGGCTCAGAAGGGAAGGAGCGCCATTTGGCTTTTGGAGTACAGATTTTGCTGGATTGGTTTCTGGTCGCTATGTCGCATTTGCAAAGTCCCTGTGGGACCAAAACAGTGGATCCCCCCCCAGAAGTGACCCCATTTTGGAAACTACACCCCTCAAGGTATTCACCTAGGGGTGTAGTGAGCATATTAACCCCACAGGTGATTGGCAGAAATTGGTGTGCACGCGATGTTGCAGAGTGAAAATGGTTTTTCAATAAATATGCGGCACCCAGCTTGTGCCACTGGAGACACACACCCAAAAAATTTGTTAAAAGGGTTCTCCCGGGTATGGCGATGCCATATATGTGGAAGTAAACTGCTGTTTGGGCACACTGTAGGGTTCAGAAGGGAGGTAGCGCCATTTGGCTTTTGGAGCGTGGATTTTGCTTGTACTAGTTTTGTTTGGAGTCTTCCTGGTGTTTCCGTTTATAATGTGGGGGTACACGTAAGGCGGGCGGAGTATATAAGGGGCATAGTCAGGTGGTATAGTGGGGTAAAAAAAAACAACAAAATAATCCATAGATGTGTGTTACGCTGTGACACAATCCTTTCTGCATAGGCCAGTGTTGCACTAATAAATGGTCCTTACTTATCCCCCTTTTGGTCCACACTCCGCACCTTTGAAGTTTGGGGAATTTTGCTGGGAAAGTGTTGTCCTGGTATAATACGGGTGCCCTCACTTCCAGCAGATATGTTTGGGCCCTCCCCTTCCTGGTTCCCTAATTTTAGGGGCCTTGATAATACGCCACTTGAAACAGAAGAAACGTTCCCCTCGGGCTGGCACAACTGCATATTTTTATTTCCTGGCTTATTGGTGCCTTGACTAATTTTATTTTTTCATAGACGTAGTGGTATGAGGGCTGTTTTGTTGCAGGACGAGCTGTAGTTTTTATTGGTACCATTTTGGGGTACATGCGACTTTTTGATCACTTGTTATCCTTTTTATTGGGAGGCAAGGTGACCAAAAAACAGCAATTCTGGCATATTTTTTTAGTTCTTTTTATACAGCGTTCACCATGCGTTATAAATTACATGTTACCTTTAATCTGCGGGTCAGTACGATTCCGGTGATACCTAATTTATAGCACTTTTTATGTTTTACAACTTTTTGCACAATAAAATAACTTTTGTAAAGAGAATGGATTTTTTCTGTCACCAAGTTGTGAGAGCCATAACTGTTTTAAATTTTTCGTCGACGGAGCCGTATGTGGGCTTGTTTTTTGCGAGACGAGTTATAGTTTTTATAGGTACTATTTTTAGGTACATGCGACTTTTTGATCACTTTTTATTTAAATTTTTGGAAGACAAAGTGACCAAAAAATAGCAATTATGTCAGTATTTTTTAGTTATTTTTTTTACGGTGTTCACTGTGCGGAATAAATAACATAATATTTTTATAGTTAAGGTCGTTACGGTCACAGCGATACCAAATACATATGGCTTTATTATTTTTTTCAATAATAAATGACTTGATAAGGGAAAAAGGGCGATTGTGTTTTGTGTTATTATTTGAAACTTTTATTGTATTTTTTACAACTTTTATTTTTACTTTTTTTACACTTTTCTTTAGTCCCACTAGGGGACTTGAAGGTCCAACTGTTTGTTTGATGTTCTAATACATTGCACTACCTATGTAGTGCAATGTATTAGAACTGTCAGTTGTTCACTGACAGCAAGCCGATCAGGCTCCGCCTCCGGGCAGCGGACACCCACTGCTGATGACGCCGGCTCAGCTTCTGAGCCAGAAGCTGAGCCGGCGCCATCTTGCCGATGGTACCGGAAGCCTCCTGGGCCCCGCCGACGACGGGGCATAGGAGGATTCCGTTACTGGCGGACCGGGAGGTAAGCATTAGCCCTCCGATCGCCTTTGCAGCCACCGGCAACCCAGCGATCACGTTGCTGGGGTGCCGATGGCTATAAACTCCTCACATGCTGCGATCTCTATTGAACGCAGCATGTGAGGGGTTAATCGGTCGGATCGGAGGCTAGCTCCGGTCCTGGCCGATACCTCAGGGTGCCAGCTGTAACATACAGCTGTCACCCGGCGGTGATGTGGCTGGCTCAGCTCCTTAGCCAAATTCATCTCCATCACGTACAGTTACGTGGAGATGCGGGAAAAGGCCATCTCCCATCACGTAACTGTACGTGAAATGGCGGGAAGGGGTTAAGGCTGGGTTCACACGACCTATTTTCAGACGTAATGGAGGCGTTTTACGCCTCGAATTACGTCTGAAAAAAGGCTCCAATACGTCAGCAAACATCTGCCCATTACTTTCGATTTACGATGTACTGTGCCGACGACCTGTCATTCTACACGTTGCTGTCAAAAGACGGCTTGTAAAATTACAGCCTCGTCAAAAGTGCAGGACACTTCTTGGGACATTTTTGGAGCAGTTTTCTCATAGACTTCAATGAAAACCACTCCAAAAACGGCCGTAAAAAACGCCACGAAAACGCCTGAAAATCAGCGGCTGTTTTCCCTTGAAGGGTATGTGCACACGGTAGCAGGCTTTTACGTCTGAAATGACAGACTGTTTTCAGGAGAAAACAGCTGCCTCGTTTCAGACGTAATTCCTCCTCCTGGCATTTTGCGAGGCTTGTCTGACAGCCGTAAATTTTGAGCTGTGCTTCATCGAGTTCAATGAAGAACGGCTCAAATTACGTCTGAAAGAAGTGCCCTGCACTTCTTTGGACGAGGCTGTATTTTTACGCGTCGTCGTTTGACAGCTGTCAAACGACGACGCGTAAATGACAGGTTGTCTGCACAGTACGTTGGCAAACCCATTCAAATGAATGGGCAGATGTTTGCCGACGTATTGTAGCCCTATTTTCAGACGTAAAACGAGGCATAATACGCCTCGTTTACGTCTGAAAATAGGTCGTGTGAACCCAGCCGAAAACAGCTCCGTATTTTCAGACGTTTTTTGTTAAGTGTGTGAACATACCCTAACAGTTAAAAAAAACTAAATAAATAAATCTATGGTCTTTCAAGAGATGTTAATTATATTTTTAAATAATCCAATAACAAAACTTGAAGGTAGACAAGAATCTATAGGTCCACAGTCTGCTCACCACAATGTGTATATTATAATTACAAATTTGTAGTCTGGTACGTTACAAATAGCAGAATTAATGGGCTTTCTAAACGACACAACCCCTTTCAATCAGCTGATCACGGTACCCACCGATCTGAAATTGATGACATACTTAGGCCTTATTTACACAAGTGTATTTAACGTCCGTGATAAGCGCGTGAAAATCACGCGCGTCACACGGACCTATGTAAGTCAATGGGGCCGTTCAGAAATTCTGTGACGTTTCCACTGCGTAAAACTCACATGTCCTATACTTGAGCGTTGTTCGCGCATCACGCACCCATTGAAGTCAATGGGTGCGTGAAAACCGTGCACGGCACACGGACGCACTTGCGTGTGCCCAGCTTGATTCGCGCTTCAGTTGTTGAAGAAAAGGGAATAATAATACTACCTCCTTCATTTCTGTTTATAAACCTCAAACCCACGTGTCATAATGATGCCATACGTGCAAAAAATACGCAGCCACGCACCAAACACTGATGTCACACGGAACTGAAAAACTCTGCGTTTTTTTGCGCGCGCAAAACGCACACGTTCGTGTGAACTTTGCCTAAGGGTATGTCCTCAATATCAAGATCCCGGAAAGCCCATTTATATAAAATATTTATATTAACTCTTTCCCGACCTATGACGAAAATGAACGTCATGGTCGGCTGCTAGATCGCGCATCATGACGTTCATTTTCGTCAGTATTTTAAACTGTCACTCTGTGTAAACACAGAGTAACAAGCCCGTGCTGACAGCTGTCCTAGATAGCTGACACATCAGTCTTGCTGGTCAGCGGACCATCGCCGCTGCCTTCATCAAAATTAACCCATTAAATGCGGCGACGGATTGTCGTCGCCGCATTAAAGTGGTTTGAAGCACATCGGCAGACCCCACGAAGTGATTGTGGGGGCTGCCAATGCTTGTTGTGGAAATCGGAGGTTAGACAATGGCCCCCGGGTTGCCATGTACGGAAGCCTCGGAGGAACAGCCTCCGGCCGGTCCTCCTCTGCTTCCTGTCAAAGTGACAGTTACGTCAAAATGACAGAGTACATTACACTACGTGTGTAGCGTAATGTACTCTAGCAGCGATCAAAGCTGCAAGTCTCGTAGTCCCCTAGTGGGATAAGTAAAAAAAAGTAAAAATAAGTAATAAATGTTTTTTTAAAAAGTCTAAAAATTAGTTATAAGTTCTATAAACACAAAATGCTTTTTTTTCCTATAAGACGATTATAGGGAAAAAAATTAACACGTTAAAAAAAGTACACATATTTGGTTTCACCGCATTCGTAACGACCCCAACTATAAAACTATAATGTTATTTTTCCCGCACGAACACCCCAAAAAAAAAAAAAATCAATAAAAAAACCGACAGAATTGCAATTTTTTGGGTCACCAACCCTCCCAAAATAAAGAATAGAAAGTGATCAAAAAGTTGCATGTACCCAAAAATAGTACGAATAAAAACTTCAATCCGTCCCGCAAAAAACAAGCCCTTGCACAGCTTTTTTGACTAAAAAATAAAAAAATTATGGCTCTCAGAATATGGCGACACAGAAAATATTTTTTTTTTATAAATAAGTGATGTTATTGTGCAAATGCTAAAAAACAGGAAAAAAAAACCTATATACATATGGTATCGCCATAATCGTACCAACTCGCAGAATAAACTAAAAATATGTCATTTATAGCGTACGGTGAACGCCGCAAAAAAAAAACCGGTGTCAGAATTCCTGTTTTTTAGTCAGGATTGCAAAAAAATTGAATAAAAAGTGAACGGAAAAAAAAAATAGTGTGTATCCCAAAATGGTACCAATGAAAACTACAGATTGTCCCGCAACAAATAAGCCCTTACACAGCTCCAGGGGTGGAAAAATAAAAAAGTTCTGGCTCTCAGAATATGGCGATGCAAAAAGTGCAGAGTGTTCCAAAAGCGGATAATATCGGGTGCCATTTATTAGTGCGACACCGGCCACATCTATGAAATATTATTTATTTACCCCATTATTATACCCTCTTATTATGCCCTGATGTACTTCTGCACAGATTACATATGCGCCCACATTATAAACTGAAATACCAGTAACACCCCAAACAAAAACTACTACCAAGCAAAATCTGCGCTGCAAAAGCCAAATGCCCCTGCAGCGTGCCCAAGCAGTAGTTTGCGCCCACATATATGGCATTGCCATACCCAGGAGAACCCGCTTAACGTTTTATGAGGTATTTGTCTTCTGTGGCACAAACTGGGCACAACATATTATGCACTAAAATGGCATATCAGTGGAAAATTGCAATTTTCACTTTGAACCATCCGCTGTGCACTAACCCCTTTGCGCACTATGACTTAATTGCCCGTCATGGTGCGGGAGTTCATGCATTGAGCCGGCTCACGTGCTGAGCCCGCTCCATACGCTGCGGGTGTCACAGCTGACACCCGGGACTAACGGACAGGTACAGCGATCGCTCTGTTACAGAAGCCTGTAAGAACAACAATATACTGCAATACATTAGTATTGCAGTGTATTGTACCAGCAATCCAATGATTGCTCATCAAGTCCCCTAAGGGGATTAATAAAATGTGTAGAAGAATTAAAGTTATTAGTAGTGAGAATTATTTTTTTAAAGTTAAAAAAAAAAAACCTTTTCCCATTTTTCTTCTAAAGTAATGTAAAAAAAACGAATAAAATTGGTATCGCTACGTCCGTAAAAGTCCAAACTATTACAATGTACCATTATTTAATTCGCACGGTGAACACCTTAAAAGAATTCAATAATTGTAACCGCCAAAATAGCTGTTTTTTTTGTCACCTTAGCTCTAGAAAAAAAAAGTAATACAACTTTTTAATACATTTTTATGTACCAAAAAATGGTACCAATAAAAAACTACAGCTCCTCCTGGGGTGCATTTTCTTCGTTATTCCTTGTAAATATTAAAAATTTCTAGTTTTCTAAATGGGGTCGTTTATGGGGAGTTTCTATCGTTCTGGCAGCTCAAAGCCGCTCCAAATGTACAGTGGGGCCTAAAACATTTTAAAGCAAAATATGACTCCTGAAAGCATGCGGGTGCTCCCTTTCTTTTGGGCCCTGCCGTGTGTGTGCAGGCAACACATTAGGGCCACAATGTGGGTATTTTTGAAAACAGGAGAAACAGGGTGATCTATTTTGTGGTGTGTTTCTTTATTCACATGGTCGCTTTACAAAGAAATCGGTCTTCAAACTGATACTTTTATGAAGAAAGTGAAATTAAATTTCTTCACCAGCTATGCATTAAATTTAGCAAAAAAAAGTGTGGGGGTCAAAATATTTACTATATCCCTAGATAAATACCTTAACCCGTTAGTGACCAACCCATCGTGTTTCTACGTCGGTTACTAACGGGCCTTATTCCGATGCCATAGACTTTTTACGTCGCAGCATCGGAATAAGTTAACAGAGCAGTGAGCTGTCAAACCTCCCTGCTCTCAGATGCTAGAGGCAGCTGAGGGCTGGGAGCGTCCCTGCTCTGCCGGGTGAGATCGATATTAGTATCGATCTCACCCGTTTAACCCCTCAGATGCGGTGCTCAATAGCGAGCACCGCATCTGAGTGGTTTTGGAGAGAGGGAGGGAGCTCCCTCTCTCCCCCACCGACACCCGGCGATACGATGGCCGAGTGTCTGTCTCCAATGGCAGCCGGGGGTCTAATAAAGGCCCACAGGTCTGCCTGGAGTGAATGCCTGCTAGATCATGCCGCAGGCATGACCTAGCAGATGCCTGTCCGTGTTAAACGGACAGGCAGTAATACACTGCAATACAAAAGTATTGCAGTGTATTATAAATGCGATCGCAGAAACGCATATTATAGTCCCCTAGTGGGACTAGTAAAAAAGTGAAAAAAAAGTTTAATAAAGTGAATTTTTAAAAAAAATGTGAAAAAAAAAAAATTAAAAACCCAGCTTTTCCCCTTACAAAATGCTTTACGATTAAAAAAACAAAATAAAGTTAAAAAGTTACACATATTTGGTATCGCCGCGTCCGTAACGACCCCGACTATAAATCTATTACATTACTTAACCAGCACGGTGAACGCCGTAAAAAATGTAATAAAAAACGATGGAAAAATTGCTGTTTTCTGTGAATACTGACTTTAAAAAAAATGTGATAAAAAGTGATCAAAAAGTCACATCTACTCCAAAATGGTACCAATAAAAACTACAAGTCTTCCCGCAAAAAAAAAGCCCTCACACAACTGCATCGGCTAAAAAATAAAAACGTTACGGCTCTTCAAATATGGAGACACAAAAACAAATAATTTTGAAAAAAAAGCGTTTTTACTGTGTAAAAGCAGTAAAACATACAAAAACGATCCAAATTTGGTATCGTTGCAATCGTAACAACCCGCTGAATAAAGTTAGTGTTATTTCTATCACACGGTAAACGGCGTAGATTTAGGACGCGAAAAAGAGTGGCGAAATTTCAGGTTTTTTTCTATTTCCCCCCAAATAAAAGTTAATCAATAAATATGTCCCCCAAAATGGTGCGATTAAAAAATACAACTTGTACCGCAAAAAACAAGACCTTATATAGCTATGTCGACGCAAAAATAAAAAGGTTATAGCTCTTGGAATGCGACGATGGAAAAACGTAAAAAATGGCCTGGTCATGAAGGTCTAAAATAGGCTGGTCATTAAGGGGTTAAGGGGTCTAGTTTTCTAAATAGGGTCATTTGTGGGGGTTTCCATCATTCTGAGACCTATGAGCCTCTGAAAACCTGGCTTGGTGCAGGAAAACAAAATGTACTTCAAAATTTATAAAATTATTATTCAATTTGTAAGTCCTCTAAATTGCTGGAAATGTATTTTATTTTTTCAAAAGTGCTGCCAAAATAGAGTAAAGAGATGGAAATATATATTTAATTAAAAAAATTGTACAGTATGTGTGTACATGTGACATATTTCAGTTAAAAATAGGGAAAAACGTTAATTTTTACAACATTTTCAACTTTTTTATTAATTTTTGCAATTGTATCAGTCTACTTTTACCACTAAAATAAAGTACAACATGTGACGAAAAAACAATGTCAGAATTACTTGGATATTCAAAACTTTCACAGTTGTTCTCTGATAAAGTCAGATATACCAGATTTGACAAATCTGGCTTGGTCATTAAGGTCCAAACTAGCTTGGCCATTACGGAGTTAATAAAAAATGTGTTTTTAAATCACTTTGGTATAGCCAACTGTTATGCCTATGGGGAAAATCAACCATTTCAGCAACAAACACAATAGGGGATTAGGCCCCATGCACACGAACTTGTTTTTGCGTCCGCAATTCACCTGCAAATTTGCGGGTGAATTGCGGTCCCATTCATGTCTATGGGCCCATGCGCACGACCGTGGTTTCCATGGTCCGTGCATTGCCCAGGAGACTGGACTGCAAATAGATAGGACATGTCTTATCACGGCCTCACAGAAATAAATGCACGCGGCCATGTGCACGGCCCGCGATTTGCAGGCAGCCCGCGGGTGACACTCGGCGTCGGTCCGAGCCGCAAATCATGGCCGTGCACACCACTACGGTCTCGTGCGTGAGGCCTTAATAACGCATTATATTTAAAAGGGATGCAACAGAGAAGCAGTACACAAGCCTCCCTTTGTATCTGACATTCGTGGTCCTGGTAAGGGTGGCGAAAATCTGGTATGTAACTAAAGAATGCTAAATACTGGTCATTGGTATAACCGGAGTTATAAATATGTTCTCTTAAGCATTATAGTTGTAAGGCTGGTTTCACACGAGCGTGTGCTTTTTGCGCACGCAAAAAACGTGGTGTTTTGCCTGCGCAAAAGGCACTTAACAGCTCCGTGTGGCCTCAACATATGATGCGTGGCTGCGTGCATTTCGCGCAGCCGCTATCATTATGACACTCCGTTTGGATGTTCGTAAACAGAAAAGCACGTGGTGCTTTTCTGTTTTCATTCATCCTTTTCCGTTGCACGGACGTATATCCCGTTCGTCTGAATAAGGCCTAATAGATATACCTAGTTTTATTAGTTAGTTCGATCAATTTCTACATTCCATGTACTCAACCTATCCTTAACCAAGCTTGTACGATCGTACTGTTCATACTGAGATAAGTAGATATTGGTCTGGTTTATTTATGTTTGAAATTAATAAAAGACTGAACCGTAAAAGAATGAATAAAAAAAAGAATAAATAAAAAAAATTAAAAAAACACGACAACCATTGAACAGAAATACTTGCTAGAAAAAATGGATTTGTAATTACGGGCCCATAGACTTCTATTGGCCACGGGTACCTCCCCGTATGCTTACGGGAAGGTGCCCGTGCCGTTGAAAAATATAGAACATGTCCTATTTCAGGCCGTAATTACGGCACGGGCAGGCCCATAGAAGTCTATGGGGCTCCCGTAATTACGGGTGACTACGTGTGTGCACCCGTAATTACGGGAGTGTTGCTAGGTGACGTCAGGGTATAGTCACTGTCCAGGGTGATGAAAGAGTTAAACGATCGGCAGTAACTGTTTCAGCACCCTGGACAGTGACTTCCGATCACAATATAGATCAACGTGTAAAAAAAATAAATAGAAGTTCATACTTATCCAGAACTCCCTGCTTCTTCCTCCAGTCCGGCCTCCCGGTATGACATTTCAGCCCACGTGACCGCTGCAGCTAATCACAGGTCGCAGCTGTCACGTAGACTGATGCGTCATCCAGTGAGGTCGGGCTGGATGTCGAAAGAGGGACGCGTCACCAAGACAATGGCCGGGTAAGTATGAATTTCTTTTACTTTTACTGCGGAAAGGGCTGTCCCTTCTCTCTATCCTGCACTGATAGAGAGAAGGGCTGTCGATTAGTGCAGTGCAAATTTGCAGCGAAAACGTGCCCGTAAATACAGGGGGAATACGGGTCGAATACGTGTGACCAAGGACCCGTATTTACAGGAGGGAAAAAATAAGTTTGTGTGCATGAGGCCTAACAGACAAAAACGAAATAAATAAAAAAATCTTGTAGGTGACTGGCATTTTTTTTTACGTGTAGCTTCCAGTGCTTACTACCACCTAGTCACTGTGCTATTTCTAGCAGATTGAAAATAAACTGATAAGAGGCGATTTCTTTTCCAACGTTAAAGCATTTTCCATTTATTATCCTTTCAACATCAGCGTTCTATGAACGTTATGCAATCATTTTAGGATCATTCAATTACCAAAAATCTGGTGGTCATTTCATCTCCTAATGTAACAAATGGGATGATGCCCAGAGTGATTAATGTAGTCTACAATGTAAAGTAAGGGCAAACAAATTATATTAACCCCTAAAAAAAAAAAAAAAATTAATCCCACTTTACCAAACATGATATTAATGTAAAAATGATGCAACGGAAGCCAAAATGGTATAGTAAACAAAACAAAAAAAAACAAAAAAAAAACTTCCATATTGCTTTCAATTACGCTTTCCTACAAAGGAAGGGCATTGCAAAACGTAAATGGGGCTTTAATTTTCACAAATATTCCTGAGGGGGTAATGATTTCACCCGATTTCCTTACTGTCTACAGACGTGAAGATCCTTGTGAAAGCTCTAGCCATTAGATTAAATATGGTTATTACATCTATTAATCGCCATGACCAAACTGGTTTTATTCCCGGGAAAGCAACGTCCGTAAATATTCGGTGCCTGTTTCTTCGTTTACAGATCCTGCCAGATAATGATGGGAATAGGGCTATCCTTTCGCTTGACGCAGCTAAGGCATTCAACAGTGTCAAATGGCCATATCGATGGCACTCGCTTGCTAGTGTGAGGATAGGTCCGGTCTCAATCTCTTGGGTTAAAGTCTTATACTCTAGTCCCAAGGAAAGTATTAGAGCAAATGGGAGCTTATCGGAGAGATTTCAGCTTTACAGGGATGTCCACTTTCACCTCGTTTGTCAATGCTATAGAACCCCTAGCCGCTGCGGTTAGACTTTCCTCAACAATTAAGGGGTTTGCATATGATAGCTATGAGAATAAAATGTCCTTGTATGGAGACGATGCTCTGTTGTTTTTGGGTGATACTGGTCCTTCCCTGGAGGCGGTTATGACTCTGGTGGATGAGTTCGGAAGTCTTTCTGGACTTATTAATTGGCATAATTCAGCACTACTCCCGATTGATCCCTTAACCAGGCCTCTATTAAGTGTGGGGAACCCGATGCAGTTTGTTAAGCGCATACGTTATTTGGGTGGGGAGATTACTGGACATTTGTCTGACTTTGAAAACCTAAATCTAACTCCGTTGTTACAGAAGTTTAAACGTAAGATTGGTGCATGGTGCATGCGGTCCCTCTCGGTCATTGGCCGCGTGAACCTTATAAAAATGATACTGATGCCACAACTGCTGTACTTGTTACATAATCCCGCACAATAGGTTCCATAGTGTAAATGCCTTTTTCGGAGATCTTACTTGGCCAAGTTAAAAACGCAGAAAAGGCCATACTCGCAAATTAGGCAGGTAAAAACACGTTCCAAACAGGACACGACCAGGTCAGAGAATGCTACTGAAGGAAAGTGCTCAGGTGTGTTAAATAATGATAGCCACTACCACTAAGCTTGAGGGGAGTGGTGTGTAGGGAATGGAAGTAAATGTGTAATGAAAAAAAATATACTGTGTATAGTATACATGTGAAATATAGGGGACATTACTAGGTGTGGTGTATAGGGGTCAGGGCTGTGAGTGATACGAAGACGTGAGCGCAGTGTGTAAAACATGGAAGGATACTGTTCGGATAGTGAGGCACAGCATGTATCGCCGAATAGCAGCCTATTTAGAACGCCCATACTATAAGATAGAGTGGGCTGCCCTGCATGCAATGCCAAACACCTGCACACCATGCTCTCCCAGCACCATAAGACCTGGCCGCGTCCTAAAATAAAAAGTATATACAGTGTAAGTAATCATGAAAAAAAACATGGGGTATTGGTTGTCGTTTTGGCTAAAAGAACGCAAGCTCGCAATCCTCGTCACGGATCCCCACACTTGCGAGTCCCTAACTGGACTGGTTCCCGAACCCCCGTACATACTTTTCGGCTGCACAATGCCAGCATCTTAAAGGGTGGGGCGTGCACATAGAAGAGGGGGCTTCTGAGTTAATATTGCAATACCATCTGATTATGTGACACACTGTTGGTGGCTGAAGGAGGCTGTTTTGCTGGCAGTCACTGTGTTTCCGACATTGGATCTTATCCACAAAACATGGGGGAAAATCAAACAACTGAGAGGGGTAACTGGTTGTACGGAACATACACCCCTGTGTGGGAATAGATAGTTTCCAGAGTTTAATCGCATTAGATGGCTTGGAGTATTGGAAGAATGCGGGGCTTGGGAGTGTTTCTCAACTCGTTAGTGGGTCCACATAGCGGGTTCTATAGGCATCTACAACTAAGGCATGCGTTCCTGGCACAATTTTCACAGACACCAGTGAATTAACAACAGGATGCTATAGTCCAAACCCTTGGTCCCTCTGGAAGTACAAGGGATGTTCTCTCATGGATATATCAGCTCTTACTGTCGACATTTTTAGATAGATACCCCCTTGTGTCTAAGCATAAATGGGAAAGGGACATACCTTTTATTGAGGAGGATCAGTGGTCCACCATAATGGCGTATTGGAGTTCGTCCCGATGCGTCTTGCCCGAGATGTTGCTTGGAGCCTGCCGACCTTATTCATATGCTGTGGGACTGTTCACTACTAGATAGGTTTTGGTCCAATGTCTTTGCAACTGTGAGTAGGGTCTTTTCTGTGTCTTTACCTAGAGACCTAAAGGTCTGTTTGTTGGGATTTGTTAATTGCTTAGCTTTGGACCCCAATGGTAATTTAGCTGTGGGGCAATTACTGTATGCAGCTCGAAAACTAATTGCACAACACTGGATACAGTCTTTCCCCACCAACTGACCAAGAGTTTATTGCTAGGGTGAACCTATTGCTAGTCAATGAAAAGGCTGTTTTTCTTAAAAAGAGCTCATGCTTGATTTGAAAAACTATGGGCTCCATGGCTGGATACTGATGGACTGGCTTGTGCCACTCTATGAAGCAGGAGACATAGGTGTCGGAACCCTCCCTGCTCCATCCCTTAGCAGAGTCCTAGGTCCTGTGCGACTGCTGTAGGAGGGGGTAATTAATATATATGCTTATACAGGTCTCTGGGTTATCCCCTGCTGTACATGTAAATACTTCTAGGTATACATGTGCTCAGTTGCCCTCTGATTGTTTTTGTGAATTTTAGCGGATGTGTATCTGTATACGCCCTGCGTGGTGAGAACTTTGTATGTCATTATGGTTTCTCCTCATTTATTTTCTCTCATGGTGCCTGGTCGAGCGGACAACGCAGGGGTCTTGGTTGTGGGGAGCGGGGATTCCTTTCATGTATGTTCAATAAAAAAATATTTGATATAAAAGCAAAAAAAAAAAAAAAAAATCAGCAGGTTTTAAACCAGATTTGCTGCTGCAGCCGACAATAAGGAGGGATTAAAAAAAAAAAAAAAAAAAATTAAAAAAAAGCCCATATTTAACTTTCTTTTATGCTCCCAAAGCGACGCGTCCCTGATCCTATTGGCTGGTCACTGTTGAGCCGACCTCCTGGGGTGATGTTTTGTCCCATGTGATTGCCTGCAGCTGGCTATACAGAGATCAGCAGAGACGCATACCAGGGGAGGCAAGTACGGTATTTGATTTTATTTTACAGTGAAAATAGGGTATTTATATTTTTAACTATTTTTTTCAGCAGAAATTAAGATCTGCCACAGAAAAATCTGCAACATTTGGCATTTGTTGCAGACCATCACATCCCCTTAAGGGCATGACCACACGTGGCGGATTTCCTCCGCAACTGTCCGCATCAATGCCGCACCTAATCCGGGTTGCGGATTACGGCTGTGGATCTGCCCAAAATGTGCAGTAAATTGATGCGGACTAGCTGCTGCGGACTGCGGGAAAAGTGCTTCCCTTCTCTCTATCAGTGCAGGATAGAGAGAAGGGACAGCACTTTCCCTAGTGAAAATAAACTAATTTAATACTTACCGGCCGTTGTCTTGGTGACGCGTCCCTCTTTCGGCATCCAGCCCGACCTCCCTGGATGACGCGGCAGTCCATGTGACCGCTGCAGCCTGTGATTGGCTGCAGCCGTCACTTAGACAGAAACGTCATCCTGGGAAGCCGGACTGGAGACAGAAGCAGGGAGTTCTCGATAAGTATGAACTTCTATTTTTTTACAGGTAGCTGTATATTGGGATCGGTAGTCACTGTCCAGGGGGCAGAAACAGTTACTGCCGATCGCTTAACTCTTTCAGCACCCTGGACAGTGACTATTTACTGACGTCACCTAGCAACGCTCCCGTAATTTCGGGAGCCCCATTGACTTCCTCAGTCTGGCTGTAGACCTAGAAATACATAGGTCCAGCCAGAATGAAGAAATGTCATGGCAAAAAAGCAAGACGCATCCGCAGCACACATAACATGTGCATGACAGCTGCGGACTTCATTGCGGAACTTAGAATCTCCATTGAAGTCAATGGAGAAATTCCGCCATGAGTCCGCCATGAGTCCGCAACCAGTCCGCCACTGCTCCGCAACAGACAGAGCATGCTGCGGACACCAAATTCTGCTCCGCAGCCTATGCTCCGCAGCGGAATTTTACGCATCGTCTAAACGAACACTTCTAAATAGAAGTGGAAGTCAATGCAGAAACGGCTCCGCTGCGGATTAACGCTGCGGAGTGTCCGCAGCAGAATTCAAGTGAAATTCCGCCACGTGTGAACCCAGCCTTAAACTCAATGGGGAAAATCTGCAACCATTCCGCAGAATAAATTGACATACTGCAGATTTAAAAATTTGCACCGCAGGTCAATTTTCCACGGATTTATTAAAATCTCATCCACTATGCTTCTACTGTAACAAGCTACAGATTTTCCTCTTGCAAATCTGGTAAGAAAATCCATATCAATTCCGTAAGCGCATAGTCTTATAAATCCAAGCTTGAAGTTACGAGAGGAAAAAAAATCCTTCTTTAACATGGTAGGCAGAAAATCTAAAGAAAAATATAATTCATAAAAAACATAGTCATGAGAAAAACAAAAAGTACACACTCTTTGAATTCTATACTTTAACATACATATAAGGACATAATATATATAAAAAAAGAAAAAAATCATCTGGTCTTAAAATTAGGTAAATACCATCTCAGATGACCACCACATGACAAATTACACTGTTATTTGACAAAAACTAGGCCAAAATGGAAAACCCATGTGCGAAACACTAAATACACCCCTTGAATCAATAGCTTGTAGAACCACCTTTAGCAGCAATAACTTCAAGTAATCATTTTGCGTATGACTATCAGTCTCGAAGGGGCCGTTCACATATATCCGTTATCCCTTTCAGTTTCCCTCTGGTGTGTTGCAGAAAAGCCGGAGAAACGGATGCTAGAATGAATCCAATAGCCTTTATGGGATCTGTCCTGGCACAGGGGACATCCGTCGTAGCGCCGTACCGATGCAGGAGCCGGACCCAAACCAGTTACATGCAGCGTTTTTAGGTCTGGCCATAAGGGAGGTCCAGCGTTGTATCCTATCTTATTTCATTGTAGCCAGATGAATGGCGGGTGCTGCCACATCCACCATCCGGGAGCGTCTAGCGTGAGAATCTACGGCCAGAGAATTGCCGATGCTCTAGCGGAGAAGCAGGAGCGGAATTTAATGCCACCCCTATAGACAGCACCACCCCCACTGTATATAGTGCTATCCCCATTCCCCTGTAGATCAAGCCACTATAGCTCCCTCTAGCAACGGAATCCCCGGCCAGATTATGGCCGAAGCTGTGGCCAGGGATTCCACTTCAGGAGTTGCCCTCGATGTCACGGTCCATAAATGGATAGTGACGTCAGGGGATTCTCCTGGAGCAGAATCCCCAGCCAGCAGAGCTTCGGTAACACTTGGGCCGGAGATTCCGTTTCTAGAGATAACCGCTGATGTCACTGTCCTTATATGGACTCTGGCATTAGGGGAACCTCCAGGACCATGTTGTGTGAATAGATACAACAGTAATCCCAGCGTTGTGTGGGGTGGGTAGGAGATTCGAGGTGGAATTGGGTAGCTGTAAGGCGCTAAAAAAAAATCAGCTACTCCCTGAAGTTAGGGCTAGTATTTGGAGTCTTTGCAGGCTCACACTGCTGCTTCGAAGATCTGATCTAAGGGGAGCTCAGTGGACGACAGCAGCTGCCTCCTGGGCTCTCTCTCGGCGCCGGCCTTGCCGCTGCACTGAATATGAGACGCGTGACATTATAATGTGTGTGTCAGACTTCAGTGTAGAGACAAGGCCGGAGCAGAGAAGAAGAGCCCTGACATAGTACACAAGTATCTAATTTATCATATATCCAATCGATCACAAGCTATGCCCCACTGATAAAATTGGCACATTTTCAGACCCTAGACTGCATTTTTGGTGGACCACTGTGGTAATAACTGATGTTAAAAACGGATGGTAAAAACTGATGACAACTAACGACAACTGATGGTTTTGTGATACATTTTTGCATCAGTTGTAATCACTTGAGACCAAAAAAACAAAACAAAAAAAAAATAACTTTTTTTTTTTTTACACTTACTTGGGGAATTGAAGATCGGATCTTCTGAACCCCTGTTCAATGCAGTGTATTGTAACTGTCATTTTACAACTGACAGTCAGTCAGGCAGGACCCAATAGTCTTCCGTTCCTGGCCGACCTGGAAGTCGTTGCTAGGCTTCCTGGTTGCATTAGCAACCATCGGAACCCTACAATATTTTGCAGGGGCCAACAGGGTGCAGAGGGAGCCCCCTCCCTCCGTGTCAATCACTTAAATGCCGATGTCGCTATTGACAGTGTCATTTAAGGGGTTAAACGACAGCGATCGGAGAGAACAGTGATCGTCGTCGTTGCAGTGAGATGTCGGCAGTATATTACAGCCGACACCCACTGAATATGAAGCACGCTCAGCTCCCGTGCCCGCTTCATCCTCAGGGTGTTACTATAAGCCCATTTGCGGGAAGGGGTTAATTAAAAAATAATATATATATATTTTTTTTTTACATGGCTTTCTGATCTCCTCACTGATCTCACATAAATGAGGAGATCAGAGAAGGCGACAGGATCTTTCTCCTGTAGACGACGTCATAGACGGCTATGATTGGTCAGTCTCTGAAGACTGACCAATCACAGCAATCGCCTGCATAGGGGCCTGCTGATTTGTCCCCAGCCCGGTAACAGAGACGGTTGGCTGTCGTTGACAGCTGCAGTCGCTGTGTTATAACTATGTGGAATAATAGCATCTTTTCTCATAACTCTATGGTGTGCCATAAAAACTCAGTGCTACCAATCAGTGCTGAGAGAGTGAGACTGTATTGACACCCCCCACCCCCCTTTGACATGGGGACACCATGGTAAATTTTAAGAGGAATAACAGAAACGGCGCAACGCAGAGTTCTAAGAAAACATGTTCCAGAATAGTTATTTCATGGGAAAAACAAGTATGTACTAAAATAGATATGTCAGGAGAAGCGACAGGTCCTCTTTAAGAGTATGTTCCCACACACAGGTTACGCTGCAGATATTCTGCAACAGAAAATCAGCAGCAGAAGCTTGAGAAAAACACTGGTAAATCTGTGACATTGGTTATAGCACAGTATATGTGCAGCTGCGGATTCCCAGAGTGTTTTACTGCGTTTCCACTGCGTAAACGCTGTAAAAACCGCAACATAAATCTGTTGCGGAAGTTCTGCTCCCCATTGTAGTCTATGGGCAAAACATGCAGCATAAGTTGACATGTTGCAGAATTTTTTTTCTGCAGCATGGGCATGAGTTTTTCTAAATCTTTCATTTTGCTGCTACTGTAAATGCTGGGGAATTTCCGCACAAAAATCAGTTGCGGAAATTCCGCAGTGTTTACGCTACGTGGGAACCCGGCCTAAGGGCCTCGTATGAACAGCAGAGCTGGATGCACTGAGTCTATACGAAGTTACAACAACGAGTTCCTGCGACTTCATACTACGGAGAAGTGCCACTGTGTGCCATCGCATGGTCTGCGAGTATCTCTGAAATCTGTTATCAGATGGAACATGGCAATCTTTTTATGGGTTTTTGCTAACCAAATTAATAGGAAATAATAATAATAATAATAATAATAATAATACTACTACAAGCTTTCAGTAGAAACATGGAATGTTCATTAAAATTCACCTATTGAGGCCTCGTTAGCATTTCTACTTTCATGCATATATAGATAAACCCATTTTATATGACTTAATATTTATCGCCTGGCATCCTGTGTCTCCCTATTAACCATTCATTTTCCAGTCGTTCTATAGTTCAAGAAGGCGCATTATTCCTATCTCTTCTACAGTTTCTGATCTCCTAGGCTGTATGTGCTGTGCCGTTAAGATACTTTTTTTTAACCCAGTTTATGATCATTGTTTTATCTAGCTGTTAGCAGGAACCTATACAAAAATATGCATCACTATCTTTTAAAAGTTTAAATGTATACAGTTTACAAATGGAGTGATTACCTGTTTCGCGAGATTACGCTTGCTGTGCTGTAGTGTCGGGATTGTGTTAGCGAAGTGTCAGGATTCTGAATACACATAACGTCCTGGCTGGAGGTAATGTATATTCATTGTCAGGACACTGCAGTAACGTTATACTGTGTTTATGTGGCTGCACATAGCGATATAGCTATATCGCTATGTGCTGTGTAAATGAATGGAGACAAGTGTATGACATTGATTGGTCAGCGTCATACACTTCTCTCCACAACGCCCACTTGGTCAAAAAGTAAAAACACGCCCAGTTGTCCATTAATAAAGTAATTAGCATAAAGCTAAAATAGGTCATAACTCAGTCAAAAATGATAATTTTTCTAAATAAATAACACTGCTGTAATTTACATTACAGCGCTGATCACATTATGTACAAGATAGGCCACTTATGATGTGGTGACAGGGTCTCTTTAAATAGCGTATTTCACTGTAAGGCTAAGCTCACACTACCGCTGTCTCCCGTTTAGGTCTCTTTCGTCGGAGGAAGAGATGACTGAAAATCTAAACAGAAAGCATCACTTCCATTTGAATTACCATTCTAATTCTTTTGTTTCTGTTGGATTCGGTTTGCTTCCGTCCCGCTAGGTTTTTGTTTTTTTTCACGGAAGCAAAAGTGCAGTCTGCAGCACTTGCTTCCGTGAAAAAAAGTAAACCTAGCGGATGGAACGGAAGCAAAAAGAATCCAACTGAAATAAAAGAATTACCATTGGAATCAATGGTAATTCAAACGGAAGCGATGCTTTGTTTGGATTTTTGGTAATCTCTTCCTCTGATGGATGATACCTAAACGGGAGACAACGGTAGTGTGAACTTAGCCTTACCTTACTAATACTTTATACACACTTTAACCTCTATCAGTGGTTCCAAACCGGGGTGCCAGGGTGCCGCAAGAACAGTCCAGGGGTGCAGCGACACTCCGCTCATCCACTACAAAAAAACAAAACAAAAATAAAAACATACTTTTGCTTGTAGCAGACGTGGCGCACTCCCCCGAAGCTTACTTCAACTATTCTTGTAGCAGAAGTGACGCACGCACGTCTGCTACAAGTACCGAACACCACTTCCTGCTAGAAGAGCCTGACCGAGGGAGAAGAGCCATTAACACTGCGGAATAAGCACACTTTGTCTGTGATGGCCACTTTACTGGGGGGGGCTGAGGCGGATTGTCATTTTTCCGTGAGTGGGGCGATGGTGGTAATTTTTCCTGTGAGGGGGGGTGATTGTTATTTTACTGTTATGGTTATTTTTAATTTTATATATATGAATCATGGATGGGTGCCGACCTGCCGAGGTCAGGGCTAACAGACCTGCTGTAGTAGAATCCAAAAATCAGGCAGCACTCCAAGGTATAAGCAAAGTAGAAAAAGGTGCTTTATTGGTCCATATACACACACACGACGTTTCAGCTCAACACAGGAGCCTTTCTCAAGGGGACTTGAGAAAGGCTCCTGTGTTGAGCTGAAACGTCGTGTGTGTGTATATGGACCAATAAAGCACCTTTTTCTACTTTGCTTATACCTTGGAGTGCTGCCTGATTTTTGGATTATATATATATATATATATATATATATATATTTTTTTTTAAATGTGGGCAAGTAACCACGACAACAAAGCATCAAACAATGCTGTCAATTCAAAATCTGCCTCAAAATTCCTACAAAAAAAACGCCATGAATATACCCCAAGAGTGTAGTGCTTGCTTTTAGCAGTTTTTTGTCTTTTTGTAAACAATTTTTGGTAGGAGCGCCCTGAGGAATTTTGTTTTTGGTAGGTGTGCCCTGAGGAATTTTGTTTTTCCAGGGGCGCCTCGAGCCTGAAACGGTTACGAAACTCTGCTCTATATGTATAGAAGGTTGCACAACCTACCTGAGCTTCCTACATTTAAGCTGGCCCTTCTATAACCCTGATCCGACTAGAACGGTGCATTAGCACTAGGGCAGATTTCAGATCTTGTAGCACATAGTGCTTGGCACTGCGCTTATCATGTACTCTCCAAAACTACAGTTACAGGCTCGGTTTACTCAACACCGTTGCATGAATAAACGGATACTAAAGAAAGCAAACAAAGCACTCAGGAAATACAAATATAAACCAATTTAAAATGTTACATTTATTCTAATAGATAATTTATACATTGTGACAAAAACTACAAAAGACACACACATTACTAGCAAAACAAATAAAATGTTTTTAATAATTAAAATGTATTATAAAGCTAAGGCTACGTTCCTACCACACATGAAGTATATAGGTGAGCATATACAGTGATAATCTATCGACATATAAACTTTGGGGTGACCAGAGACTTAAAGGGGTATTCCCATCTCGGACATTTATGGCATATCCATACGATATGCCATAACTGTCAGACAGATGTGCGGCTCACCTTTGTGACCTGAATCTATTGAGAATGTGCCCCCTTCATTGGGCTCCAGCCACTTAGTTACAAGGTGGCCGGATTTACTGGTAAACAGCCAATCTAGAGATATGTTCAGGTCCCAGAGGATATGCCATAAATGTCCGAGTAGGAATACCCCTTAAATGGGCAAATATATGCCAAAAGGTTTTCTTTGCATAAATTTGCCCGCGATACAAAGAAATCCCGCAGCATTAACTCTACTAAAAAGCAAAGTGAACTGTATTAAAAAAAAAATTGTAATAAAATAAGAGGCACAGTATACTTTTTTCTTAGTGCCAGTCTATGACAGACATATACACCTGTAGAGCTATACCTCTGGCCACTTGAAACCGTATAACCGAAATCGTGATTGGAGCTAACAATTAAAAAAAACGTTCTATTTACAAAATTACCCTTAGGCCTCAGGCACACAAACGACGGGACCGGTGCACAACAGACACAAACGTCAATTTGTCTGTTCAGGGTCCTGTGCAGACGGAACGTCAGAACGGGACCCCAACGCAGAAGTGAATGAAGCCTTAACTACCTGTTTCAGCTATAATCAGGTTGCTGCAACAAATAAACAAATTATTAAATTTGGCTATAAAGTCCACAAAATGTACAATCTAGCTCCTCTGTAACACAATTTATACTAAGTATGACTGAAGTGAGGAAAGTTCCAAAAACATATATTTGCAAAATAGGAAAAAAAAAAAAAAAAGTAATCCAAACATGAAGAGGTATTCCTAGTAGAACCTGGAACCTGAGAAATTTGTTCAAACTATCAATGACGGAGTAGAACCGCCCACTGGACTCCTAAGCCCGGAATGAGCAGAGATTTTAAATAATAAATTAGTTATAAGTTAAAGTTATACTGAATCTTTTACTACAAAACGTATATTAAATTCGCTCCGCTCCCCCTCCAGCTATCATGCTGTCTGCAGATTGAACTGTATTTCCAACGTGTCAGGTTCCCATTAAAGAACTACATAAGCATAAAAGGGGCTAAGAATTTAATATCCCTATCATTGGCCTGTATTTCTTCCAGCAGCCCACTGACTGCAGTCTATAATCTGTGAATGAGTTTGAGACTAAATGGAAGTTAAGGCTGGGTTCACACAGTTTTTTGGCGTGGAAACCGCTCCGCAAAACTCGCCAAAAAACGTCCGAAAAGGCCTCCCATTGAATTCAATGGGAGGCAGGGGAGGTTTTCTCCCGCGAAGAAGGGACATGCCCTATTTCGCTCAATGGCCGCGGGGGCGAAAAACAGCATGCAGACAGAGGAAAATCTGCCTCAAACTTCCAAACCGAATTTTGAGGCAGATTTTCCGCCTGCAAAAAACTGTGTGAACCCAGCCTAAGGCTATGTTCACACGGAGTATTTTGGAGGAGGAATATCTGCCTCAAAATTCCGTTTGGAACTTTGAGGCAGATTTTCCTCTCCCTGCACGCCGATTTTCGCACCGTTTTTCACCCGCGGCCATTGAGCGCCACGGGCATAAAACACCGTGAAATACGCTTTCTCTGCCTCCCATTGAAGTCAATGGGAGGTCAGAGGCGGAAGCGCCCGAAGATAGGGCATGTCGCTTCTTTTTCCCGCGAGGCAGTTTTACTGCTCGCGGGAAAAAAAAAAAAAAAAAGACGCCGACGCATCCCATTGAAATCCATGGGAAGCGTTTTCGGGCCGTTTTTGCCGAGTTTTGCGACGCGGTTTCCGCGTCAAAAAACTCGGTAAAATACTCCGTGTGAACATAGTCTTATTGAGTATTTCCACCCAAAACAAAAGAATGATAAAATATTAGTAAATAAGAACTTAAAACAATAAACAAAGTTGGTTAATTATTCTGAAAACCCAATATAGAGTTGGAGTCGTGCTGCGCGGAGTACGCCTGTCCTGTTACACCGCGACTGGTGTCTGCCTACTGCCAAAGTCCCATCCAAGCCTGTCTTGCTACTGTCTGAAGTTACCACAGATAGACCCATTTGAACTATAGGCTGGGTTCACACGACCTATATTCAGGCGTAAACGAGGCGTATTATGCCTCGCTTTACGCCTGAAAATACAGCTCCAATACGTTGGCAAACATCTGCCCATTCATTTGAATGGGTTTGCCGACGTACTGTGCCAACGACCTGTCATTTACGCGTCGTCGTTTGACAGCTGTCAAACGACGACGCGTAAAATGACTGCCTCGTCAAAGAAGCGCAGGACACTTCTTTGGACGGTTTTGGAGCCGTTTTCTCATAGACTCCAATGAAAACAGCTCCAAAAACGGACGTAAAAAAAGCCGCGAAAAACGTGAGTTGCTCAAAAAACTTCCGAAAATCAGGGGCTGTTTTCCCTTGAAAACAGCTCTGTATTTTCAGACGTAATTGCACTTATCGTGAGCACATACCCATAGACTTTGACCTGTATCCTGTTGGCCCGCTGCCATACCGTTAAGGCGGTACAGCCCAGTGGGTCCACGCACCCAACGTGACACGAACGTGGCCAATTTTACATTTTTGGCATGCACCAACTGCTTTATAAAGAACAGAGAACAGATGCTGCAGTAAACCGTACCATAACAAATAATTTCTTAGCCACTGCTTGCGAAGCAGCAGCCTGAATTCATTTAGGTCTCTGCTTAGTAGCTTTAACCTTGGATAGCGAGTGATGTTCACATAAAGGAGCATCTCCAGCACTTTTGTTTCTTGTTGCCAAGTAGAGAAAGGTCTGCCAAACCAGCACTAGATTGATGAATACGCCTTATGATTTTT
Source organism: Rhinoderma darwinii (assembly GCF_050947455.1). NCBI lineage: Eukaryota > Metazoa > Chordata > Amphibia > Anura > Rhinodermatidae > Rhinoderma > Rhinoderma darwinii. The sequence goes on from NC_134689.1 coordinate 163,372,320, forward strand.
TTTTTTATATATTTCTTTATAATCCTACGACATTTACCATATGAAATTTCTAAGACATGCTGAAAGCTGGCACACTTCATTTACCTAAAAGGTGCAGAGAATTATTCTTAGGAGCACAGTGATCATTATAAACTCTTAGGGTATGTTCACATGCTAGACTAAAATCAGCTATAAAATACAGAGCTGTTTTCAAGGGAAAACAGCCTCTAATTTTCAGCATCAAGCGTTTTTTACGGCTGTTTTTGGAGCTGTTTTTCTATTGACACAATGAAAAACTGCTTAAGAAGTGAAATGCACTTCTTTTTTACGGGGCGTTTTTTACGCACCATTTTTAAAAACTGGCGCCTAAAAAAATGCCCCAGGTGAACGGAACACAGTTTTTCCCATTGAAATCAATGGGCAGATGTTTGGAGGCATACAGCCACTGTATTTTCAGCCATTTTTCGGGGGCGTTTGCGGCCCGAAAAAAGGCTGAACATAAACAGTGCGAACATACCCTTAACCTCATACCTGGAATATTTGTTATCTGGAGTTATAAAAATGTTTAAGGCTTCGCGCACATCTGCGTCGGGACTCCATTCATGGGTTCCGTCGGACCTTTCCATCAGGGGAACCCATGAACAGAATCCAAACTAAAACAAACAGAAACCATAGGTACCCGTTTGCATCACAATTGATTTCATTGGTGACGGATCCGATGCAAATGGTTTCAGTTTGTCACTATTTTTTAAAGGTTCCGTAGTTTTGACAGAATGAATTGCGCAGTAGATTATGGCGAAGCAAATGGAAACCTATGGTTTACCTTTGTTTCACTTTGGATTCCGTTCATGGGTTCCCCTGACAAAAAGGTCAGACAGAACCCATGAACGGAGTCCCAACGCAGATGTGAACGAAGCCTGAGGGTATGTCCACACATCCTATTTTCAGCCGTTTTAACGGCTGACAAAAAGGGGGCTAAACGCCTCCAAACATCTACCCATTGATTTCAAAAGGGAAAAGCTGCGTTCCGTTCCCACAAGGCATTTCTTACGCGGCGGTTTTTAAAAACTGTGCATAAAAAAAAACGCCCTGTAAAAAAAGAAGTGCATGTCACTTGAGCAGTTTTTCATTGGGTCAATAGAAAAACCGCTCCAAAAACGGCCGTAAAACAAACGCTTGATGCTTAAAAAAAAAAAAAAAAAAAAAAACTGTTGAAAATCAGAGGCGGTTTTCCCTTGAAAACAACTCCGTATTTTACAGCCGTTAGCAGTGTAGCGTGTGAACATACACATCATGTAAATCTACAGATTCTTATATGCTAACAAACAAAACTACGCTAGATGTGTATTAAAATTCTGTTTTTGACAAACACTAAGTAAGCAAAAAGTAACTGTGGCCAAATATATATATATATATATATATATATATATATATATATATATATATATATATATATTTATATATTTCATATTGTTACATCTTGGGGACCACTTAGCTCACAGGATCGCCATCTCCCGGGTGAGATGGTTGGCACACTTATAAAGTTCACTCCAACTCATTGCATAAAAGTTTAAACCAGCCGCAGCTAGCTTCATTGTCTTCACCACAGCAAGCAGTGTTACAACAAAAAAACACACAAAATAAACCCTAGGCCGTCCAGCCTCTAACTAACACATTCAGTGTCCCTCACTACGAGACACTTGACCTTACACGTTGGTGACTCTCACAGGCTAGAATGCCTGTCTTCCCCAGACTGAGAGCCCTGTGTGAACTGCACACACCTCCATTAAAAAGCCGCCTCAGGTGAAGCCTAACTAGGCTCATCAGACAGCCCAAGACACAGACTGTGTGTATGGAGTGAAAGCCCGCCCTTCTCCTTCACACTCCAGGCCCCATTCCGGGCTACATCTACACACACACACACACACTTTATCAGTGGCTTATGGTTTTTGTGGGAACATTTTGAGCCATACAACACAACGTTAACCAATAACGAATTGCCACATAAAGTGTAACAAACAAGTGAAGGAGAGCTCACAGCACTATTTGTTGCTAAATAAGGTAAGACAAACCCACAAGATCTAAACAGGAAATTAATTTCACCACTTGGAGTTTTAAGGCTATGTTCACACGGGGTCTTTTGCCGAGTTTATTGACGCGGAAACCGCGTCGCAAAACTCGGCAGAAACGGCCCGAGAACGCCTCCCATTGATTTCAATGGGAGGCGTCGGCGTCTTTTTCCCGCGAGCAGTAAATCTGCCTCGCGGGAAAAAGAAGCGACATGCCCTATCTTCGGGCGCTTCCGCGTCCGACCTCCCATTGACTTCAATGGGAGGCAGGAGAAAGCGTGTTTTATGCCCGCGGCGCTCAATGGCCGCGGGCGAAAAACGGCGCGATAATTGCTATTCACACGGAGTGTTTTGGGGGAGGAATATCTGCCTCAAAATTCCGTTTGGAGCTTTGAGGCAGATATTCCTCCCCCAAAATACTCCGTGTGAACATAGCCTAAGTTGGCAAGAATAGTCAGTGCCCTTTTCATAAAATAATATAATAACAATGTGACAATAACGCTCTATAACTGTAAAAGATTCAAACTGATATAATCACACTGCTCATGCAAATTTATAATCTAAAGAACATAACGTGGGTGGCAGAAGAGGTCCAAAGTGGCAATTTTGTCCAGTGGACCATCCACTTGCGAGAGAGCGAAAGAGGGAGCGAGAAAGATATACCATGCTTTGCAAAAGTGTTCACCCCTTTGTGTTTTTCCGGTTTTGTTGCATTACAACCTTTAACATGGATTTTTGAGGGTTTGTACCATTTGATTTATGCAACAAAGCCTATCACTTGGAAGGTGTACATTTTTTTTACTGTGACGAAATCAATAATTAAAGAGAACCTTTCACCTCCCCATACATGTGCAGCTGAGTGCAGCATGTAATGGAGAGGGCTGCACAAACCCTGGGGCACTTGAGATTTTTTTTTCTGCCTCCCACTGTTACTTCGATATCGGTGCCATTATATTTGGCGCCCGATATTTAAATAACCCCCTGAACAGTCAACGGAGCGTGTACTGTCAAGGGGGCGTGTTACTATGGCTGTGACACTGTCCAATCCGATATGGACTGTACCACAACACGAGTGTGCGCGATTGCAGTCTTTTCGTTCGAACAGGCAAGGGGGGTTTGTCAGTGCTACGGACTGAGCTGTGGAGAGGAGAGAATGCGCTCTCTCATCTCTCAGCTCTTGCGAGAGATCAGTTTTGTATTGTCTGCCGAACTGGCAAGGAGGCGTGTCTCTGCTACGGACAGTGTAAGCACTCCCTAGCAGTGACACGCCCCCTTGCCAGTCCGTCAGACAAAGTACAAGACTGATCTCCCACAAGAGCTGAAGAGATGAGTGCTCTCCTCTCCACAGCTCTGTCCGTAGCAGTGACACGCCCCCTTGCCTGTTCGGATGAAGATACTGCAATCGCACACTCTCTCATGCTGTGGCACTGTCCATATCTGATTGGACAGTGTCACAGCCACACGTCCCGTTGACTGTTCAGGGGGTTATTTAAATAACGGGCACCAAATATAACGGCACCGATATCTAAATAACGGTGGGAGGTAGAAAAAATATGTAAAGTGCCCTAGGGTTTGTGCAGCCCACCCCAATACATGCTGCACTCAGCTGCACATGTATGGGGAGGTGAAAGATTCTCTTTAAGACAAAACACGGAGAAAGTTAACCCTTTCATGACCATGGGTCATTGATGCCCGTGTTCAGGTCACATTTATTATTTTTGATATGCACTTCTTTAAAGAGGCTCTGTGACCAGATTATAAGTGCCCTATCTCCTACATAATCTGATCGGCGCTGTAATGTAGATAACAGCAGTGGTTTTTATTTTCAAAAACGATCACTTTTAAGAAAGTTGTGAGCAATTTTAGATTTATGCTAATGAGTTTCTTAATGACCAACTGGGCGTGTTTTTACTTTTGACCAACTGGGCGTTGTTCAGAGGAGTGTATGACGCTGACCAATCAGCGTCATACACTGCTCATTGTTGCAGCCCAGCTTCATTCACTGCACAATCACACTGTGCTGTGGATCATGCTGAGCTGGAACAATGAGAAGTGTATGACACTGATTGGTGAGCGTCATACACTTCTCTGTACAACGCCCAGTTGGTCAAAAGTAAAAACACGCCCAGTTGGTCATTAAAGGAACAGTGTCATCACAAATAATTTTTTTATATGTTAAAGATGTTAGTGCTTTAATAAAAACGTTTATATTCATTTGTGTGTTTGTGTTTTACTGTTTCTTATTTTTACACTTTTTCTTCCCTATGGGGGCTGCCATTTTTTGTTCCATTTCTGTGTGTGTCGATTAACGACACACACAGACATGGAATACGGCAGCCACAGTCCCATAGGGACTGCGAACGGCTCCCGTCCCATTGACTGCCGTGTACGGCGTCTGTGTGGGAACTGCGCATGCGCCGCTCCCACACAGTCCTATTCGAAATTGGCGCCGTCCGGCGCCATTTTCCTGTGGACCGGAAGTCGCGGCCGGACAGTAATATTACTACTTCCGGTCGCGGCTTCCGGACTTGTGCACATGGAACAGCGGCAGCAAACGGAGCGGACGGGCCGGAGGGAGCCGCGGCGGCAGGAGCAGGTAAGAGATTTCAATGTATGTTAGTGTTTGTGTGTGTTTACTACTGTATGTAAACCTACTACACTGTGGGTTACCTCAAAAAATGGCGACACAGTGTAGGAGGTTAAACCTTTCAAACCCCTCGTTTATCCCGGCACTAGCCAGGATAAAGGAGGGGGGGATGCTGAGACCTCACTAGAGCGAGGGCTTTTAACCCAATGTTGCAATGCTGCAATTTTGGGAACTAGCTCCATCTAGTGACCAAAAATGGGTAGTATTATAAATTAGAAAAAATTTATAATATTTCCTGACTCGCGAAAAAAATAAAAAAAATTTGAACAATGTTTAATCACCCACACACTAAATGTTTAATTTATAAAAAAAAAACATGTTTTTCTGGCAACACATTCCCTTTAAGAAACTCATTAGCATAAATCTAAAATAGAAAATAAAAAAATGATTGTTTTTCAAAATAAAAACCACTGCTGTTATCTACATTACATTGCCGATCAGATTATGTAGGAAATAGGGCATTTATAATCTGGTGACAGAGCCTCTTTAAACGATAATATCTTTGTAACCACTTTGAATATCATAACTATTTTTTACTTGGTTTTTCTTACAAGACTTAAGAGGCTTTCAATTTCTAGATTAATTGAATTAATCCCATGTTTCACATTTTTATCATGAATAGACAAATCGCTAAAAGATAGATGGGCACTGTGTGGTACTGTGTGGGCACTATCTACAGTGGGCAGTGTGGCCCTTTTTGGGCGCTATCTACAAGAGAGATTGGCGCTATCTAAATGGGCACTGTGTATAGCACTATGTAGATAGGGCCAGTGTCCCCTGTAGATTGTGCCCTTATAGTGCCACAGTGACCACGTAAATAATGTCACACCCCGTAGATAGCACCCTCCCCGCGTTTCCGACACTCTAGCTGAGGATTCCGCTCCCAGGCGAGCCCCTGACGTCACTGTCAATATATGCTCCCTTTAGAAGCAGAGTCTCTGGACAAAAAAAAAAAAAAAAAAAAAAAAAAATCGGCAACGCTCTGGACAGAGATTCTGTTCCTAGAGGGAGCTTCAGTGGAGCCATCTACAGGGGGGGGGGGTGTGGTGGCACTATCTACAGGGGGTGTAGTCCATCATCTCGAAGCCCCTAACGTCACTGCCCATATATATATAAAGTTCGCAAAGCGAAGTCCCCTAGTGGGACAAAAAAAAATAAATTACAAAAAAAGTAAAATAGTTAAAGTTCAGATAAAAAAAAAAAAAATAATAGATTACAGTAAAAAATAAAACAAAAACCATATTTTTCCCCAAAAAGTGGATATAGTAAAAAGTGTCAAAACAAATAACACATATATGGTATCGCCACAATCGTAACGACTCGAACAATAAAATTAACAAACCGCCGGATGAACGGCGTCCAAAAAAATGCTTTCCCCCATAAAAAAAATAAAAAAAAAAAAAAAAAATCAAAATCAAATAAAAGCTAATCAATAAGTCCCATGTACCCCAAAATAGTACTAATGAAAACTACACCTTGCCCACACTGCCAGAAAAAAAAAAAAGTTACGGCTCTTGGAATGCGGCGGGGCAAAAACAAGTAAAAAATTTTTAAAAGGGTTTTCTATTGTGCAACCATAGGAAAACGTAAAACCTATACATATTTGGTATTCCCGTAATCGTGCCGACCCATAGAATAAAAGTAACATGTTATTTACGCTGCATAGTAAATGGCGTAAACTTATAACGTGAAAATCAATGCTGGAGCAGATGCTTATTTTCAATTCCTTCCTAAAATAAAGTTCATAAAAGTTAATCTATATAACATATATATCCAAAAATGGTGCAAATGAAAAACTCAACTCATCCCGAAAAAACAAGCCCTTATACTGCTAGGTCTACGGAATAATAAAAAAAAAAAAAAGTTACGACTCAAAATGCAAAATGGTCTGGTCATTAAGGGGTTAATAAATGACGCATTTATACGGATATCATGTGACACTTTTATTACACACAAGGGACCTTTATGCAACTAAATTGTGTGACTTATGAAGTGAATTGCCATGAAACCCCTAAATAAGGCATGGTGAATACATATGCACTCACAACTTTGATTTTACTTTATTTATTTTTTAAACAAGATTTTATTTTTTTCATTCTGCCGTAACAATTTAGACTATTTTGTCAGGTCCGTTATATAAAATCAAATTAGGCGGGATTCACACGACCGGGTCGTTCCCGAGCCCGAGTGTCGGCCGGTAAAATCGCCCATTTTGCCCGGCCGGTTTGCATAAAGTTATGCATCCGTGCCGGGCCGGGCAGATCCGGACAGTGACATCAGCGGCAGCTCCTGAAGGGGAATCCCCATGTGTTCGGGGATTCCGCTTCAGGAGTTTCCCCTGATGTCACTGCCCAGATATGGACAGGAGCGGAATCCCCGAAAACACAGGGATTCCGCTCCTTCAAGGAGCTAAAGTGCGGCTAGCACATAGCAGAGCGGGGAGATACCTCCCTGCTCTGCTATAGTGGCGTCGCTGCAGTAGTAGCAGCCGCAGCAGCTGCTGCTACTAGCGGCGCCATCGAAGGTGTCGCCGGGCCAGGGTGCTTTTAACAAGCAGGGGAAGGGAGCCAGCGCAGCGCTCCCTCCACCTGCTGTACACCCCGGCCCTGCAACACAGTGTACAGCGATGCCATTCGTCAGAATGGCATCAACTCCTCCTCCTCACATGCACCCTGCGCTGTGAGGAGGAGGAGATAGAGCGCAAGCGCCGGGAAACCCGGCCATCACTCGGAACACATTCCGGTGATGGCCGTGTAATACCCGGCCCCATAGACTTCTATGGGAGCCGGGCGGCCGGGCAAAGATAGAGCATGTCCTATTTTTTGACGGCCGGATTTCCCGGCCGTCAAAAAATCGGTCGTGTGAATAGCCCCATTAGGGGTCTATCATTCCTAATGCAGTCGGGTGCCGGCCGACTTATGAACGGCCGGCACCCGGCCGGGAAACCCTGCCGTGTGAATGAGGCCTTACATTTTAATTCCATGTTGTAAAGCAAAATAACAGGGGAAAAAAAAAAAAAATTACATGTATATATATACACACACACACATCTTTTTTTTTGCTTGTTTTCTTCAACTGCACTGCTGCCAAACATTTATAAGGCTATGTTCACACAGAGTTTGTCAAGTTTTTTGACGTGGAAACCGCGCCGCCAAACTCATCAAAAACGGCCCGAAAATGGCTCCCATTGATTTCAATGGGAGGCGGAGGCGACTTTTTCCCCACGAGCGGTAAAACCGTCTCGCTGGAGAAAGGGACATGCCCTATCTTCGGGTGTTTACGCCTCTGACCTCCCATTGACATGGGAGGCAGAGAAAGCGTATTTCGCGCCGTTTTATGGCCGCGGGTGAAAAACGCAGCGAAAATCGGCGTGCAGGGAGAGGAAAATCTGCCTCAAACTTCCAAACGGAATTTTGAGGCAGAAATTCCGCCTGCAAAAAACTCAGTGTGAATATAGCCTATTGTTCATTTAACCCTTTCCACGTGCAGCCATTAGTTTTTTCATTTTTGTTCTTTCCTCCCCACCTTCCAAAAGACATCATTTTTTTATTTTTCCATAGATATACAGTAGTCGTATGAGGGCTTGTTTATTGCAGAAGTTCTAGTTTTTCCCAGCAACATTTATTGTACAATATAATCTACTGAGAAACAGAAATTTTTTTGTGGGGTAGAACGGAAAAAAAAATTGTGGTTCCTCCAATGTTTTTGGGATTTCTTTTTTATGGCGTTCACCATGTGGTAAAAATGACATGCTAACTTTATTCTGCAGGTCAATACGATTACGTCAATAGCAAATATATATTGTTTTTTTATGTTTTAATACTTTTACAAGGAAAAAAAATAGTTGTTAAAAATTCTATTTGTAATATTTACCATACCTGCTAAAACAAGCGAATTGAAAAGATGGAACTCCTTCAGCACATCATGAGTCACATCTCTGTACCTTGAAAAAAAATTAAATAAAATATTACTAATATTGTCCACATAACCACAAATCTTTATTTCCTATGTTCAGTGAAATGAATCATTCTATCTATTGTTTTATTTTCCATTTCAGATTGTGCATTATCAATTTCCTCTGAGGCGCCACTGCTTCAACGATTTTGCACGGATATTGGCAAACTTCCATTTAGATATCTTTGCCACGATGAGTAAGGAAAAGCTGTCTCCACAGTTAAAGCATATCACTAGAGCAGCAGTAATAGCAGGTGTTTATAGGGCTTTTATCTGAAGAATATATAATGGCTGAATGATACAGCAGCTAAAAATTAGAATTTACTAAACATATAAATAAAACACTTTATTGGAGGTGTATCAAAACTGGTGCAAAACAAAAAGTAGAGTAGCCCATGGTAACCAATCAAGTTGCTGTATTCATTTCCAAAGCGTCCCTGAAAAAATGAAAGATAGAATCTCGTTGGTTGCTATGGGCAACTACTCTACTTTGCCTTTGCACCATGTTTTCATAGATCTCCCTTTATTTTGTGTTTTTCCAGACATATAAGCAAAGCTTAAATGGGTTTTCCCATGAAGGACATTTATGACATATCCACAGGATATGTCATAAATGTCAGATAGATGCGGGTCCCAATTCAGAAATCTTAATGGCCTTTTTTATGGGGGAGGGGGGAGCATTCTATTTACAGGATGATAGTATGATCTATAAGTTGCCCCTGTAATATTTTATTAATCTGTCTCTGGGTTTTTCCTTTTCACCAATGCAGAATCTCTTAAAACACATTTTATGCCGCAGGGAACTCGTTGCTAACAGTCATTGCAAAGTAACGGCTAGTAAACTGGTAATTGCATGACTGGAGGCGGGTTCCAGCGGCAAAAATCATGTTTGCAGGGGGGGGGGGGGTGTCAGCACCATAGCTCCCATAGGAGAGGAGTTATTTGCGGTCGGAAAACCCCTTAAACATTTAATGGAGTATTAGTACATGAATGTTAGAAACTAAGAAACATAAAAGTCTAATTTTTTTTATAGAGCGGAGTAAAGTACATGGCACAGTCTTCTGCACATTAAAATTGGATTTAGCCAATTTCAAATCTACTACCGATGCAGATCATGACAAAGTACTGTAAAACTTATCAGTACATTAGCAAAATGCGACTTTATAGTATCATACCAGAACCTGCATAAACCAATACAAAAAACATGGTAACCTTCAGAAAACATGCGGAAAAACTGGAGGCCATGCAGATATCAGGAAGTCTATGTTATGGCTAGTAAATAGCAAATACACATCATAATCCGACTCTTTTAGATAACGTCCAGGACAATGATTCAGTGTCAGTGTTTACACACATAATCTCATGAGCTGCTGAAGGAAGAAGTTGAAAAGATTAAAAAAAAAAAAAAAACACCCTGAAAATTGGATCAACACCAGATGAAACTGTTCAGATTTGTATGCACACGTCTCAATGCTGCAAGTTCAGGTATAAAAACACTTGGAGAATAAAGATAATATTGACGGACTTACAGTTATTGGCCATACAGGTGAAATGACTCAAACCCAGCCCTCGTTTCACATTTTTTCCCTAGAACTGTCGTTAAGAACAAATACTAGAAAATATTTCTACAACTGTTTAGACAAAAAGCAACATATGCAGTTTTACTAGGGATAGGGCCTCTGTACTTTTAAACATCTATGTATGATCATGAGGATCTATACAAAAGAATGGCTACAATAAAAAAACGGACGTCTAAAGTTTTCAATTCTACTTCTCCCTTTAGAATGCACTTCAGTTATTTAACTCCTAGATGACTACAATCCGTATACAGTGGTCCCTCAACATACAATAATAATTGGTTCCGGGACGACCATTGTATGTTGAAACCATAACCCTATGGAAAACAGGTAATGGGTTTCCGAAGCCCCCAAAATGTCCACCCAAAACGATAAAAAAGGTGGATTGAAGACAAATAAGCAGAAAAATACAAATAAAACATGTATTGTAAGTACAGTGGTCCCAAAAGTTACAATATTAATTGGTTCTGGGGCAACGATTGTAAGTTCAATATAGTGTAACTTGAGACAATAACTATGGAAAACTAGGAATTAGTTCCAAAGACACCAAAATATCAACCACAGATCAGAAAAAATATTATTTAGCAGATAACTAATACAGATAAAGCAAGTTCTCCCGTATAAAAGTCAGAAATACTGTAACTGCTGGAAGGTGGAAATCACTTTCTACGATGGGGACAGGAGCTTCTTCAGGAGATGGTGAAGTACGCAGTGTACAAGAAATATAACATGGAGCCGCCCTCACCTAGTGTCCAAAGGAGCAACTCATTCTGGCGCAGGTAAAGAGCAGTACAGAACATGCAGTACTGTAGAGAAGCGCTACTAGACAGCCAATTAGGGCATGCACTGCATCCCAGCAGGTGCTTTACCAATAAAATGCCCATGCTGATTGGCTGGATCTTCCAGCCAATCACACGCGCCCAAGATGCAGACCATTTGTGGCATTTTATGTTGAATGTGGTTTCAAGTAGGGTTGTCACAATACCAGAATTAGTACTTTGATATCGATACTTTGTGTAGTATTGCAATTCTCGATACCAAAACGATATTTTGCCAACAATAATAATAATTAAAAAACCAAAAAGTTCTTGCATTTTCTGATGTGTGGCACGTGGTGTGATTAATTTCGAACCTCCATGTGCCGCACATTAACAGTAATTAACCGCATTATCTATCTCAGTCATAATGGACAACATTGGGTTAATGTGTGAGGTACATGATGGGGTAATTACTATTAATGAGAGGCACGTGGAGGTAGTAAATTCATAACACCTCATGCCTCACATTAGTAAGTGAAAGAAGTTTTTTGTTTTTTTTTACCGCGTACACATCACAAATGGCACTATACATTTGTTGTGCAGGTTATTACGGTCGCGACGATACCGAATATGTGTAAGGCGTCATGCACACCACTGCGGTTTTGTGGCCATATGATAGATAGATAGATAGATAGATAGATAGATAGATAGATAGATAGATAGATAGATAGATAGATAGATAGATAGATAGATAGATAGATAGATAGATAGATAGATAGATAGATAGATAGATAGATAGATAGATAGATAGATAGATAGATAGATAGATAGATAGATATAGATTTCTTGTATTATTTAACATTACTATATTTATTTTTTTAAACTTTGATGTGCTGGCATATAACTATGCCAGTACATTAGCCTGTGTACCGATAGTACACAGGCAGTTGTTAGGACATACCTAAGTATGCCCTAACAGGAAATATGGTCAGACAGCCCTGGGCTCCTACAATGGACCTGGGCTGTCTGCCCATATATGGCATGCCCCTCGATGACACCTTCCAAGGGGCATCCCTCTTCTCATTTTGTGAGTGAAAATCCCCCAAAAGTGACCCCATTTTGGAAACTATACCCCTTGAGGAAATTATCTAGGGGTATAGTGAGCATTTTGACCCCGCAGGTTTTTTGCAGAAATTATTGGAAGTAGGCCGTGAAAATTAAAATCTACATTCTTTCAAAGAAAATGTAGGTTTAGTTTATTTTTTCTAATTTCCACAAGGACTAAAAGGAGAAAATGCACCACTACTTTTGTAAAGCAATTTCTTCCGAGTAAAACAATACCCCGCATGTGGTCATAAACGGCTGTTTGGACACACGGCGGAGCTTAGAAGGGAAAGAGCGCCATTTGGCTTTTGGAGCTCAAATTTAGCAGAAATGGTTTGCGGAGCCACGTCGCATTTGCAAAGCCCCTAAGGGACCAAAACAGTGAAAACACCAAAAAAGTGACTCCATTTAGGAGACTACACCCCTTGAAGAATCCATCTAGGGGTGTAGTGAGCATTTTGAACCCACAGGGGTTTCATAGATTTTATTAGAATTGGGCAGTGAAAATAAAAAAAATCCTTTTTTTCCAATAAGACGTAGCTTTAGCTCAACATTTTTCATTTTCTCAACAAATAAAGGAATAAAAGAACCCCAACATTTGTAAAGCAACTTCTCTGGAGTACGGCAATACCCCATTTGTGGTCATAAACTACTGTTTGGGTATACGGCAAGGATCAGAAGAGAAGGAGTGCCATTTGGCTTTTGGAGCACAGATTTAGCTGGATTGGTTTCTTGACACCATGTCACTTTTGCAAAGCTCCTAAGGTACCAGTACAGTGGAAACTCCCCAAAAGTCACTCGATTCACGAAACTACACCCCTTGAGGAATTAATCTAGGGGTGTAGTGAGCATTTTGAACCCACAGGGGTTTCATAGATTTTATTAGAATTGGGCAGTGAAAATAAAAAAAATCCTTTTTCTTCAATAAGACGTAGTTTTAGCTGAAAATGTTTCATATTCTCAACAAATAAATGAAAAAAAGCACCCCAACACTTGTAAAGCAACTACTCCTGTGTACGGCAATACCACATATGTGGTCATAAACTGCTGTTTGGGCACAGAGTAGGGCTCAGAAGGGAAGGAGCACCATTTGGCTTTTGGAGTACAGATTTTGCTGGATTGGTTTCTGGTCGCTATGTCGCATTTGCAAAGTCCCTGTGGGACCAAAACAGTGGAAACCCCCCAGAAGTGACCCCATTTTGGAAACTACACCCCTCAAGGGTACACCTAGGGGTGTAGTGAGCATATTAACCCCACAGGTGATTGGCAGAAATTGGTGTGCACTCGATGTTAGAGTGAAAATGGTTTTTCAATAGATATGCCAATATGTGGCGCCCAGCTTGTGCCACTGGAGGCACACACCCCAAAAATTGTTAAAAGGGTTCTCCTGGGTATGGCGATGCCATATATGTGGAAGTAAACTGCTGTTTGGGCACACTGTAGGGTTCAGAAGGGAGGTAGCGCCATTTGGCTTTTGGAGCGTAGATTTTGCTTGTAGTAGTTTTGTTTTGAGTCTTACTGGTGTTTCCGTTTATAATGTGGGGGTACACGTAAGGCGGGCGGAGTATATAAGGGGCATAGTCAGGTGGTATAATAATGGGGTAAAAAAAAAAACAATAAAATAATCCATAGACGTGTGTTACGCTGTGAAGCAATACTTTCTGCACAGCCCGGTGTCGCACTGATAAATGGTCTTTACTTATTCCCCTTTTGGTCCACACTCAGTTTGGGGAATTTTGCTGGGAAAGTGTTGTCCTGGTATAATACGGGCACCCTTCCAGCAGATATGTTTGGGCCCTCCCCTTCCTGGTTCCCTAATTTTAGGGGCTTTGATAATTTGCCACTTGAAACAGAAGAAACGTTCCCCTCGGGCCGGCACAACTGCATATTTTTATTTCTTCCCTTATTGGTGCCTTGACTAATTTTATTTTTTCATAGACGTAGTGGTAGGACAGCTGTTTTGTTGTGTGACGAGCTGTAGTTTTTATTGGTACCATTTTGGGGCACATGCGACTTTTTGATCACTTGTTATCGTTTTTTTTTTTTGGGAGGCAAGGTCACCAAAAAACAACAATTCTGGCATATTTTTTTTAGTTCTTTTTATACAGCGTTCACCACGCGTTATAAATTACATGTTACCTTTATTCTGCGGGTCAGTCCGATTCCGGTAATACCTCATTTATAGCACTTTTTATGTTTTACAACTTTTTGCACAATAAAATAACTTTTGTAAAGAGAATGGATTTTTTCTGTCACCATGTTGTGAGAGCCATAACGGTTTTACATTTTTCGTCGACGGAGCTGTATGAGGGCTTGTTTTTAGCGAGACGAGGTATAGATTTTATCGGTACCATTTTTAGGTACATGCGACTTTTTGATCACTTTTTATTTCAATTTTTGGAAGACAAAGTGACCAAAAAATAGCAATTATGTCAGTATTTTTTAGTTATTTTTTTTACGGTGTTCACTGTGCGGAATAAATAACATAATATTTTTATAGTTTAGGTCGTTACGGTCGCAGCTATACCAAATATGTATGGCTTTATTATTTTTTTCAATAATAAATGACTTGATAAGGGAAAAAGGGTGACTGTGTTTTGTGTTATTATTTGAAACTTTTATTGTATTTTTTACAACTTTTATTTTTACACTTTTCTTTAGTCCCACTAGGGGACTTGAAGGTCCAACTGTTTGTTTGATGTTCTAATACATTGCACTACCTATGTAGTGCAATGTATTAGAACTGTCAGTTGTTCACTGACAGCAAGCCGATCAGGCTCCGCCTCCGGGCGGGGCCTAATCGGCTAACGTAATGGCAGATAGGATGCCTAACAATGGCTTCCTGTTGCCATAGTAGCAGTCGCCAGCCTTGCCATCGCATGGCAAGGCTGCCGATTGCATACAAACCACTTTGATGCAGCGATTGCATTGAATCGCTGCATTGAAGGGGTTAATGCCAGGAATCGGAGCTAGCTCCGGTTCCTGGCGTTAGATCGGGGTGTCCGCTGTAACATACAGTGGACACCCACTGCTGATGACGCCGGCTCAGCTTCTGAGCCGGAAGCTGAGCCGGCGCCATCTTGCCGATCGTACCAGAAGCCTCCTGGGCCCCGCCGACGACGGGACATAGGAGGATTCCGTTACAGGCTGATTGGGAGGTAAGTATTACCCCTCCGATCGCATTTGTAGCCACCGGCAACCCAGCGATCACGTTGCTGGGGCGCCGGTGGCTATAAACTCCTCACATGCTGCGATCTCTATTGAACGCAGCATGTGAGGGGTTAATCGGTCGGATCGGAGGCTAGTTCCGGTCCTGGCCGATACCTCCGGGTGCCAGCTGTAACATACAGCTGTCACCCGGCGGTGATGTCGCTGGCTCAGCTCCTGAGCCAGCTTCATCTCCATCACGTACAGTTACGTGGAGATGCGGGAAAAGGCCATCTCCCATCACGTAACTGTACGTGAAATGGCGGGAAGGGGTTAAGAAACTTTAGACTTTTACATACACTTGGACTGCTACACCAGTCTTCATAAATGAGGGCCAGTGGGTTTCACAGCAGTCATTTATCAAAGATTTAGTGCATTGGTGTAACAGGTTGTTCTTTAGTAAATTCGTTTTCTCAGGAGCAGAATGTTTATTCTTCATTATACGCGGTTTCATGCCGCCATTGTTTGCAGCTGCTATACGCAATGCATCTATTGTCATTTTTAATTACATGAGCAGATTTTGCAATAGGGAAACAGATAGCTAAAGTAGGGCAATTTGCTGGATTACGCTGCTATATGCATACAAATAAAAAGTATTATGGCCTTATTATTTGCTTAGTCACTGAAACAACCAGCAGCTCCATAAAACACTCTGGGGAACTATTTAATGAAAAGGAGATAAGAAATAGAATTTGTTTAAACAGTAAACAATCTACACATGTGCTTTGGTGCAAACAGAGATTTATTTCTTTAAAAAAAATTGAACTTTCCTGTTAGGCCTCCTTCACACAGGGTTTTTGTCGGACGCTTCAAACGGCATTTCGAAATGCCAGGGTTTTTTTTAAATGTAACATGTTTTTCCATGTTGCATTTTGCTAAAAAAAATAATCAAAAGAACAACATGATTGATATATTTTTAGGATTCTGGAAAAAACGCCTTTATTAATGTGGTAATGCCAATGAACACTAAATAGATAAAATATGTAAAACAGTATAACGAAAAGAAAATACAAATGTAAACGTCAGCTAAGTTCAGCTTCCTGTGCATTACACTAATGTGTTCAGAAAAAGCCAAGATTACTTTGAAAGGGTAATTGTTCATAAAAACAAGTCTCAAAATAGAAGGAACAAAATCATTAACACAAACGCACAGTTATACAAAAGGCACAAATTAGGTGCTGGAAAGACTAGCACAAAGTTTCTATACTTAGGAATCACTGGCACATAAAACACAGAGCAGGAGGATAGCATGACTAGCATGTCTGCAAGCCTCAAGATAAGGAAATCTCTCATGACACCTACATTTGGTAAGACACCTGCCAACATGCTACTGGCGCTTTTTTTTTTTTTTAAACTAACTGCAAAAGGAGCCCCGACCAAGTACTGAGGGCATATACTGTACGTATTTTTCAGTAGGCCTACATTTCAGTATTAAAAATAATTTTTTAAATTGGGCTTATATAATATTCTAATTCTCTGACTAAATTTTGGGTTTTCATTAACGGTTTGCCATAATCATCAACATTAAAAGAAAGAAATGCTGGAAATAGATCACTGTGTGTGTAATGAATCGATTTAATATGAGCTTCACTTTTTGAATTGAATTACTGAAATCACTTAACTCTTTGTGATGATATTGTAATTCACTGAGAAGGGCTAGTGTACGTGTATATAAAAATAAATAAATACATTTAAAAAAAAATCTATTAAAGACCCTCAATTTTTTTTTTTAATCAATGATTTTACGCTCTTTTTGATTTGACATTACATAAAGTTTTTTTCTTTATGAAGCAGCTTCTATGCATAGTAAAGGAAATAAGTATTTGATCCCTTGCTGATTTTGTAAGTTTGCCCACTGTCAAAGACATGAACAGTCTAGAATTTTTAGGCTAGGTTAATTTTACCAGTGAGAGATGGATTATATTAAAAAAAAACTGAAAATCACATTGTCAAAATTATATATATTTATTTGCATTGTGCACAGAGAAATAAGTATTTGATCCCTTTGGCAAACAAGACTTAATACTTGGTGGCAAAACCCTTGTTGGCAAGCACAGCGGTCAGACGTTTTCGATGGGATTAAGGTCTGGAGACTGGCTAGGCCACTCCATGACCTTAATGTGCTCCTTTTTGAGCCACTCCTTTGTTGCCTCGGCTGTATGTTTCGGGTCATTGTCGTGCTGGAAGACCCAGCCACGAGCCATTTTTAATGTCCTGGTGGAGGGAAGGAGGTTGTCACTCAGGATTTGACGGTACATGGCTCCATCCATTCTCCCATTGATGCGGTGAAGTAGTCCTGTGCCCTTAGCAGAGAAACACCCCCAAAACATAATGTTTCCACCTCCATGCTTGACAGTGGGGACGGTGTTCTTTGGGTCATAGGCAGCATTTCTCTTCCTCCAAAAACAGCGAGTTGAGTTAATGCCAAAGAGCTCAATTTTAGTCTCATCTGACCACAGCACCTTCTCCCAATCACTCTCAGAATCATCCAGATGTTCATTTGCAAACTTCAGATGGGCCTGTACATGTGCCTTCTTGAGCAGGGGGAACTTGCGGGCACTGCAGGATTTTAATCCATTACTGCGTAATGTGTTACCAATGGTTTTCTTGGTGACTGTGGTCCCAGCTGCCTTGAGATCATTAACAAGTTCCCCCCGTGTAGTTTTCGGCTGAGCTCTCACCTTCCTCAGGATCAAGGATACCCCACGAGGTGAGATTTTGCATGGAGCCCCAGATCGATGTCGATTGAGTCATTTTGTATGTCTTCCATTTTCTGACTATTGCACCAACAGTTGTCTCCTTCTCACCCAGCGTCTTACTTATGGTTTTGTAGCCCATTCCAGCCTTGTGCAGGTCTATGATCTTGTCCCTGACATCCTTAGAAAGCTCTTTGGTCTTGCCCATGTTGTAGAGGTTAGAGTCAGACTGATTAATTGAGTCTGTGGACAGGAGTCTTTTATACAGGTGACCATGTAAGAGCTGTCTTTAATGCAGGCACCAAGTTGATTTGGAGCGTGTAACTGGTCTGGAGGAGGCTGAACTCTTAATGGTTGGTAGGGGATCAAACACTTATTTCTCTGTGCACAATGCAAATAAATATATATAATTTTGAGAATGTGATTCTTTTTTTTATATATATAATCTATCTCTCACTGGTAAAATTAACCTAGCCTAAAAATTCTAGACTGTTCATGTCTTTGACAGTGGGCAAACTTACAAAATCAGGAAGGGATCAAATACTTATTTCCTTCACTGTAACCTCTACACATAGATGCTGTATCATTCACTCTCAGGGTATGTGCACACACACTAATTACGTCCGTAATTGACGGACGTATTTCGGCCGCAAGTAGTGGATCGAACACAGTGCAGGGAGCCGGGCTCCTAACATCATAGTTATGTACGATGCTAGGAGTCCCTGCCTCTCCGTGGAACTACTGTCCCGTACTGAAAACATGATTACATTACGGGACAGTTGTCCTGCAGAGAGGCAGGGACTCCTAGCGTCGTAAATAACTATGATGCTACCGTAGGAGCCCGGCTCCCTGCACTGTGTTCGGTCCGGGACTTGCGGCCGAAATACGTCCGTCAATTACGGACATAATTAGTGTGTGTGTGCACATACCCTCAGCCTAATCAGTCAGGTTCAATTGAAATGAAGGCTCGGGTGAGAGCGGGTCCCATGTGTCTCTCATAGGATCCACCTGATATTGGTTACATCCAAGTAGATTAATTTAGAGGTGATTGATATTAAGTGGATCCTTCACTTCACTGACAAAATCATCAGAGAGAATGCTACAGCTTCTATGCATACAGAATACATAGAAACTAATGTAAAAAAAATTGTAATAAGTAAAATTAAAAAACTTGCTTAAAATATAAACACATTGAATTGAAAAAATATTCTTAGGTTTACATAGCCTTTAAAGAGGCTCTGTCACCACATTATAAGTGTCCTGTCTCCTACATAAGGAGATCGGCGCTATACTGTAGGGGACAGTTTTTCTAAATAAAAAGCACTGCTATCTATTTTTACCACTGAGCGATTTTAGCTTTATGCTAATTACTTTCTTAATGCTCAAGTGGGCTTGTTTTTACTTTGGTCAGCGTCATACACTCCTCTGTACAACGCCCACTTGGGCATTAAGAAAGTAATTAGCATAAAGCTAAAATCGCTCATAAAGTGGTAAAAATAGATCGTTTTTCTAAATAAAAAGCATTACTGTCACCTACATTATAGCGCCGATCTCCTTATATAGGAGATAGGACACTTATAATGTGGTGACAGTCTCTAAGCATTTCTGCCCATAAGAAGCTATATATAGAAAATTGTAACGTTCAAAACGAGCTTAAACACCACACACACACACACACACACACACACACACACATTATCCTGTGCTACATGCGGATTTTGCTTCAGATTTCACGTCCATAATTATGCATGGATCTCGAGTGTGCGTGCAAAACTGACATATTATTGGGGTGGGGTGTGGGGGTTAACTATTTGCAACATATTCTTATGCTTTTTGGGAAGAGGTCTTTTCACATCATATAAGGCCTCATGCACACGACCGTATTTTTTCCCACCCGTAAATACTGGCGTAAATACGGGTCCGGTGTCACACGTATTCCACCCGTTTTGCACCAGTATTTACGAACCCGTGCCCGTAAATATGGGTCCGGTGTCACCCGTATTCCACCCGTATTTACGGGCACGTTTTTGGCGGCAAAATAGCACTGCACTAATTGGCAGCCCCTTCTCTCTATCAGTGCAGGATAGAGAGAAGGGACAGCCTTTTCTGTAATAAAAGTTAAAGAAATTCATACTTACCCGGCCGTTGTCTTGGTGACGCGTCCCTCTCTTCACATCCAGCCCGACATCCCTGGATGACGCGGCAGTCCATGTGACCGCTGCAGCCTGTGATTGACCTGTGATTGGCTGCAGCGGTCACATGGCCTGAAACGTCATCCAGGACGTCGGGCCGGATGTCGAGAGGGACGCGTCACCAAGGCAACGGGCGGGAGACCAGACTGGAGGAAGCAGGAAGTTCTCGGTAAGTATGAACGTCTTTTATTTTTTACAGGTTTATACTGATCGGTAGTCACTGTCCAGGGTGCTGAAAGAGTTACTGCCAATCAGTTAACTCTTTCAGCTCCCTGGACAGTGACTATTTACTGACGTCGCTTAGCAACGCTGCCGTAATGACGGGTGCACACATGTAGCCACCCGTCATTACGAGAGCTCCATAGACTTCTATTGACTGTCCGTGCCGTTATTACGGCCTGAAATAGGACATGTTCTATCTTTTTCAACGGCACGGGCACCTTCCCGTGAGAAAACGGGAAGGCACCCGTCGCCAATAGAAGTCTATGAGCCCGTTATTACAGGTCGTAATTACGACCCGTAATAACGGGAGTTTTTACGGTCGTGTGCATGAGGCCTAAATTTTATGCAGATAGGAAAGGGTGAGAAGAATATTTTTTTTTATCATGGACCTACATAATTAGTGGGGCATCAATAGGAAGTGATTTTTTTTTTTTTGCAGTTTCCAAAATTGACGATGCAACGCGATTGGTTGACAGAGGTGGACATTCCCTATGTGCTACCTGTACAGCTTCACAGGGGCCCAGTAAGGGGGGCCACCTCCATACAAAAGGCAACTAGCAGATTCCATGTAAAGGACTGAACTAATGAATTTCATGGCTCACGTTTAATGATGGACTGTCAGCTCACCTCGGATCACCCCTTTTATGTTTCTCTATTAGAAAGTGAATGGCCTACATACTGCTCTTGCACACGAGCCCTCTGCTGTCTTTGCGGAGGGGGACCGCTTCACTTTTTGTTTGCAAAAGTTGTATGCAAGAGCCTGTAGGAGAAATTTACCACCATGTCAGAAAACATTTGTCAGAGGCCAGGGACAAACATGACCTTGCATGTAATGTATTCCAATAGGAAGACTTGAACATGCGATGTCATGAATTCACGCTACTGCAACATCGCAATGGAATACCCTTTGGCTGGGTTCACACGTGCACGTCCGTTACGACTGAAATTACGGAGCGGTTTTCAGGAGAAAACAGCTCCTGAATTTCAGACGTAAATTGCTCGTACTCGCGTTTTTCCCTGCGTCCATTACGGACGTAATTGGAGCTGTTTTTCCATTGAGTCAATGGAAAACTGCTCCAATTACGTCTCAAGAAGTGACATGCACTTCTTTGAAGCGGGTGTCTTTTTTATGCGCCGTCTTTTGACAGCGGCGCGTAAAAAAAAATGATTGTCGTCACAGAACATCGTAAGACCCATTCAAATGAATGGCCAGATGTTTGCGGACGCTTAGGAGCCGTATTTTCGGACGTAATTCGAGGCTAAAACGGACGAATTACGTCCATAAATAGGGTGTGTGAACCCAGCCTTTCCCTATTTACTACTAGAACAGATAGCTTATCGAATGCAACACGGGGCAATATCTTACAGTGGTGAAAAAAAAACCAAGTAAAATTGTGCATGTGAATAAGTAGTGCGCAGACACTGAAAACGTTTGGGCATAAATAAATGCAGTGAAAACCACGTTGGACAAGTAGAAATCTCGAGTCATTTTGAAAATGGTAAAGTTTTTGATCTTTCATGTGATAAGTACGACTTTGTATACATCTAACCCAGGGGTCTCAAGCACGCGGCCCGCGGGCCGCATGCAGCCCCTTGGGCTGTCATCTGCAGCCCGCGGGACACAGAGCCGCTAGTATCGGCTCTGCTCCTGGACTCTGGAATTCCCTGACATCGCTGTTCACATATGAACAGCGATGTCTGGGGCTTCCCCAGAGCCGGAGTCCCGAGCAGAGCGCTGGTGTCGGCTCTGCTCCGGGACCCTGTGGAATTCCCTGACATCGCTGCCCATATATGGACAGTGTGTCAGGGTCTTGCCCAGAGCGCTGGTGTCGGCTCTGCTGCGGGACTCTGTGGAATTCCCTGACATCGCTGCCCATATATGGACAGTGTGTCAGGGTCTTCCCCAGAGCGGAGTCTCGGGCAGAGCGCTATTATCGGCTCTGCTCCGGGACTCTGGGGAAGCCTCTGACATCGCTGTCCATACATCGACAATGATGTCAGGGGCTTCCCCAGAGCAGGAGTCCCAGTGATGTCAGGAGCACAGCTGGAGTCCCAGGAAGAGCCTACTAGCGCTCTGCCTGGGACTCCAGCTCTGGGCAAGCCCCTGACATCACTGGGGCCGCCTCTACAGAGGGCACTGGGGCCGCCTCTACAGAGGGCACTGGGGCCGCCTCTACAGAGGGCACTGGGGCCGCCTCTACAGAGGGCACTGGGGCCGCCTCTACAGAGGGCACTGGGGCCGCCTCTACAGAGGGCACTGGGGCCGCCTCTACAGAGGGCACTGGGGCCGCCTCTACAGAGGGCACTGGGGCCGCCTCTACAGAGGGCACTGGGGCCGCCTCTACAGAGGGCACTGGGGCGTTATCTACAAGTGGGTGTGTGACAGTATCTGAAGAGGACACTGGCATTATCTAGGGGTGTGTGGCCTTATCTACAGAGGGCACCGTGGCCTTATCTACAGAGGGCACCGTGGCCTTATCTACAGAGGGCACCGTGGCCTTATCCACAGAGGGCACCGTGGCCTTATCCACAGAGGGCACCGCGGCCGCATCCACAGAGGGCACCGCGGCAGCATCCACAGAGGGCACCGCGGCAGCATCCACAGAGGGCACCGCGGCAGCATCCACAGAGGGCACCGCGGCAGCATCCACAGAGGGCACCGCGGCAGCATCCACAGAGGGCACCGCGGCAGCATCCACAGAGGGCACCGCGGCAGCATCCACAGAGGGCACCGCGGCAGCATCCACAGAGGGCACCGCGGCAGCATCCACAGAGGGCACCGCGGCAGCATCCACAGAGGGCACCGCGGCAGCATCCACAGAGGGCACCGCGGCAGCATCCACAGAGGGCACCGCGGCAGCATCCACAGAGGGCACCGCGGCAGCATCCACAGAGGGCACCGCGGCAGCATCCACAGAGGGCACTGCGGCACTATCTAAAAAGGGGCTGCCCAATCTTGACATGTGTGCTAACTGAGCCGCCGGACTGCATTTAGCGACACTTAAACTGGAAAGCTGGATTGTTGAAATAAGCACGTGGAGAAATATCTCAAATTTTAAACCTACCGGTATTATTATAGTAATGTAGTATTATTATTCTAGTAATATAGTGTTATAGTAGTTCAAATAACTAATTGATTAACAATAATTTAGTATTGTATCAAATTTGAAAGTAATGCGGCCCGTCAACTTCCCATTTTTTCTATATGCGGCCCACTTACCCGGCCGAGTTTGAGACCCCTGATCTAACCCAAGACTAAATATCACAAAGGGAGTAGAAGGGCATCCTAGAAGTCTGATACTCAGCAGGAGGAAATAAAAGGTTCCAAACATCTAGAAAACCTTCAGCCAACACCACACTATTACTATGTGCAGAGTCAACACATAACCTCAAGGTTCAGTAAAAAGATTTCCTAAGAAACATTCCACTCTTTATTTTCTTTTAAAAAATGGCAGGTCTTAACTTTTCATGTTATTCACAGGAAGATATACACTATGAACTAAAGATGTAAAACAATAAATAAGCGATTGTTAAAACATTAATGGATCTTACAGGCAGCCGAGTAAGCAAATGACTCGTTTCCGGGAAAAATAATCAGATGACACGATAATGTCAGACAGAGGATCTGCTATGTATAATCTGGGCGTCATGTGCTATTATGAAGCATCATTATTCAACAAAACTACAATGTCGAGTATAAACCAGAACACTCGCATTGACCTCACAAGGGTCTGCATTTAGTGATAGACTGATAAAATAAAAAACGACTGATCATTTCTGCCTGTATCTGCATTTGTCCTCATACAAAATAACATCTATTGTAACAAGAGACTGATACATATTAAACTCATTTTTAGGCTGAGTTCATGTAAATGCACGCAGCACATCCGCCCTGTGCACCGCAGGGAATTCCGGCGAAAAACCACACCAGACTGTGGGGCAGTTTTTCGCCTGGAATGTCCGTTGCGGAAAACTGCAGCGCTTAGCCGACATGCTAGCAGGCTGGTCTCATGTGATGACGTTTCATCCCAGGAGACCACTGTAGCCTGTGATTGGCTGCAGCAATCACATCGGATGAAACGTCATCCCATGAGGCTGCGCTGGATGGAGGAACACAGACTTCGGAGTAGGAGTTTTTTGCGGCTGAATTTCTGCGAACCCGCCGCAAAAAAACCTAAAAACAACTGCTATTTGTTTTGCGGGATTTACCTCCACATTGAATTCAATGGGGAAACCCCACGACAAATAAGCAGCGTTTACGCAAATACAGTTAACATGCTGCGGAATAAAATTTGTTTTGTTTATGCATTTTTTCTGCTCAGTATTTACGCAGCGTGTGGTTGAGATTTGTTTTCTCTCATCTACTCTGTCGCTACTGTATTATGCAGTGGATTTTCCGCAACAAATTCTGTTGGGGAAAAACTGCAGTATTTACGCAACGTGTGAACTGACCCTTATAATGTCCAAATCAGAAAACGAAAAAGCTTTTCATTTCAGGTCATAAAAAGGCAAAAAAACAAAAACTGCATGTGAAATGTATTTAATGAATGGTTGCCTATGAGGACATATGCACATCACAGGTTCCCTTGCTCAGGACCTTCCCTTTATGAGCCAAAGTGGAAAACTGCTCAGGATCAGCAACTCTATGCTCTTGTGGACCTGGCCAAACCTGTTGCGATCAACGGATTGCCGGAATGGCTTCATTTTAACCCCTTAATGACCGGGCCATTTTGCACGTTAATGACCAAGGATTATTTTTTGTTTTTTCACGGTCGCATTCCAAGAGTCATAATTTTTTTTTTTATTCCGTTGACATAGCCGTATAAGGGCTTGTTTTTTGCGGGACGAGTTGTATTTTGTAATTGTACCATTTTTAGATGCTTACAATATATCGATTTAACTTTTATTAACTTTATTTTCGGAGAGTATTGAAAATAAGCAGCTATTCCAGCATTGATTTTCACGTTATAAATTTACGCCGTTTACTATGCAGTGTAAATAACATGTTCACTTTATTCTATGGGTCGGCACGATTACGGCGATACCAAATATGTAAGGGTTTTATATGTTTTCCTACGTTTGCACAATAAAAAGCCTTTTAGAAAAAAATTACTTGTTTTTGCATCGCTGCATTCCAACAGCCGTAACGTTTTTATTTTTCCGTCAATATGGCCGTATGTGGGCTTGATTTTTGCGGGCCAATGTGTTGTTTTCATTAGTACTATTTTGGGGTACATAGAACTTAGATTAATTTTTATTTAATTTTTTATGGGGGGAATGGGAGAAAAGAGCGAATTTTGCCGTTGTTTTTTGCGTTTTTTTTGGACGCCGTTCATCTGGCGGTTTAATTAATGTGTTCATTTTATTGGTCAAGTTGTTACGATCGCGGGGATACCATATATGTGTATATGTGATTTGTTTTGACACTTTTACTAAATAATAAACAAAATAGTTTTATTTGATTTTCACTGTAATTTTATTTTTATTTTTTTCACAAACTTTATTTAACGGATTGACATTTTTTTTTTAGTCCCACCAGGGGACTTCACTATGCGATGTGCCGATCGCATATATAATGCTTTGGTATACTTAGTATACCAAAGCATTATTGCCTGTCAGTGTAAAACTGACAGGCAACCTGTTAGGTCATGCCTCCGGCATCGCCTAACAGGCAGATGCTGAAGACAGACCTGGGGGTCTTTGTTAGACCCCCGGCTGTCATGGAAACCTGACGCCGACCCGCGATTTGTTTGCGGGGGCGCCGATGGGGTGACAGAGGGAGCTCCCTCCCTCTGTCAAACACATTAAATGCCGCTGTCACTATTGACAGCGGCATTTAATGGGTTAAACTGCCGGAATCTGAGCGCGCTTCGATTCCGGCAGTTGCAGCAGGAGCCGGGCTGTGTATAACAGCCGTGCTCCTGCTGCTGATCGCGTGGGTACAGTGACAGTACCCGCGCCATCACAGGACGGATATATCCGTCCTCCTGCGCGAACTAGCAGCTGCTGAGGACGGATATATCCGTCCTTCGGCGTTAAGAGGTTAAAGAGACTCTGTCACCACATTATAAGTGTCCTGTCTCCTACATAAGGAGATCGGCGCTATAATGTAGATAACAGTAATGCTTTTTATTTAAAAAAAACAATCTTTTTTTCACAACGTTAGGAGCAATTTTGGTTTATGCTAATGAGCTTTCTTAATGCCCAAGTGGGCATACTTTTACTTTCGACCAAGTGGGCGTTGTACAGAGGAGTGCATGACGCTGACCAATCGGCATCATGCACTCCTCTCCATTCATTTACACTGCACTAGCGATATAGTTATATCACTATGTGCAGCCTCATACACAAGCCCTAACATTACTAGTGTCCTGATAATGAATACACATGACCATCCAGCCTGGACGTCATGTGTACTCAGAATCCTGACACTTTTTTTGTGAGATTCCGGCAAGTGAAACCAGCTCCGTGATCTCGCGAGATTTGGTTTCACTTGCCGGAATCTCACAAAAAAAGTCAGAAGTGTCAGGATTCTGAGTACACATGACGTCCAGGCTGGATGGTCATGTGTATTCATTATCACGACACTAGTAATGTTAGGGCTTGTGTATAAGGCTGCACATAGTGATATAACTATATCGCTAGTGCAGTGTAAATGAATGGAGAGGAGTGCATGATGCCGATTGGTCAGCGTCATGCACTCCTCTGTACAACGCCCACTTGGTCGAAAGTAAAAGTACGCCCACTTGGGCATTAAGAAAGCTCATTAGCATAAACCAAAAATCGCTCCTAACGTTGTGAAAAAAGATCGTTTTTTTAAATAAAAAGCATTACTGTCACCTACATTACAGCGCCCATCTCCTTATGTAGGAGACAGGGCACTTATAATGTGGTGACAGAGCCGCTTTAAGAAGATAACAGTTTCATGGTGAGACAACATCTTTTATTACCAATACCCCTTCAAAAATCTCCAACAATGCACCATCTTCGCTCAAATCAAATTTTCAGTAAGCAACAAAAATAATTGCAGCAAAGTACAAGAGAGAGAAGTTCGCCTTGTACTCAAGGATTCGGCAGGATAACTGATGGCGTCACCAGATGTAGTGTCTGTCTAACACCTTCTTGATAGTGTTAGTGATAACGAATGGTTCAGTAAATTCTTGCCGTTTTTATTTCTTGTGCTTAATACACAACTTCTTCTTTCCTTCTAAAATTTTAACGTGACAATTCACCCTATGATTTTCTTGTTACCTTACAATTGTACTAAAACTCGTATTATGCTGTCATCATGTATATGTATGTCATGAACTCTGACCCGCATGGTTTCGGCGTTTTTTTGGCCAATTGCCCCGTCTGAATTGGCCCAATTAAGACCTGTCTAGTTGTGTATATATACATGCTCTCTTTTTTTGCTTATTATGCCTGATGAAGACGCCAGTTCGGCGTTGAAACGCGTTGCCACCTTGTACAAATAAAATTCTTTGACATAGAACCGATTCCTCGTATATTCTCCTCATCCCTACCACGCAGCAGCGCCATCACAGATCCTACTTCTTCATTCATCTTACCAAGCGGTTATCTTTGGAAACCGGCCCGGATCTGGCAGCAGCACTTGTGGACCTATTGCGTATTGTCTATGGCTAAATGGTGAGCATGGTTTTTTCATTCCTTCACCCGCCTATCTTATTGACCTGCACTATGTGGCGCCATGGTTTTTGCTCTCTCTCCTACCTGGCGTCACCAGCACATTGTTAATAAAAGTAAATAGAAAAGTTTGTATAAATACACAGAAAACACTTTAAAATAAAAGATAATTTAATTTATGTAATAAACATAAAAGACCTCGATCAGCCACATTGACGCAAAAGTAAGAAGAAAAAAAACACTATTTGGAATACCGAGATGAAAAAACATGAAATGCATCTGGTCCTTAACGAGTTAAAAACACCACATCAACTTGATTTTTTATAATGTATAAGACCACTTTTAGCAATTTCATTAAAGAGGCTCTGTCACCACATTATAAGTGCCCTATCTTGTACATAATGTGATCGGCGCTGTAATGTAGATTACAGCAGTGTTTTTTATTTAGAAAAACTATCATTTTTGACGGGAGTTGTGACCTATATTAGCTTTATGCGAATGACTTTCTTAACCCCTTCCCGCCGGATCACGTATATAAACGTCATTAAAATCGGTGGCTTACCGCCTTTTCACGTAAATGTACGTCATGGAGATGAAGCTGGCTCAGGAGCTGAGCCAGCGACATCACCACCGGGTGACAGCTGTATGTTACAGCTGGCACCCTGAGGTATCGGCCAGGACCGGAGCAAGCCTCCGATCCGACCGATTAACCCCTCACATGCTGCGTTCAATAGAGATCGCAGCATGTGAGGAGTTTATAGCCACCGGCACCCCAGCAACGTGATCGCTGGGTTGCCGGTGGCTGCAAAGGCGATCGGAGGGCTAATGCTTACCTCCCGATCAGCCTGTAACGGAATCCTCCTATGCCCCGTCATCGGCGGGGCCCAGGAGGCTTCCGGTAACATCGGCAAGATGGCGCCGGCTTAGCTTCTGGCTCAGAAGCGGAGCCGGCGTCATCAGCAGTGGGTGTCCGCTGTATGTTACAGCGGACACCCCGATCTATCGCCAGGAACCGGAGCTAGCTCCGATTCCTGGCATTAACCCCTTCGATGCAGCGATCCATTGTGATCGCTGCATCCTAGAGGTTTGTAGAAAATCGGCAGCCTTGCCATGCGATGGCAAGGCTGGCGACTGCTACCATGGCAACAGGAGCCCTAACAATGGAATCCTGTCTGCCATTACGTAAGCTGATTAGGCCCCGCCCAGAGGCAGAGCCTGATCGGCTTGCTGTCAGTGAACAACTGACAGTTCCAATACATTGCACTACATAGGTAGTGAAATGTATTAGAACATCAAACAAACAGTTGGACCTTCAAGTCCCCTAGTGGGACTAAAGAAAAGTGTAAAAAAATTTGTAAAAAAAGTAAAAATAAAAGTTGGAAAACATACAATAAAAGTTTCAAATAATAACACAAAACACAATCGCCCTTTTTCCCTTATCAAGTCATTTATTATTGAAAAAAATAATAAAGCCATACATATTTGGTATCGCAGCGACCGTAACGACCTGAACTATAAAAATATTATGTTATTTATCCAGCGCAGTGAACGCCGTAAAAAAAAAAACTCAAAAACACTGCCATAATTACTGTTTTTTTGGTCACTGTCTTCCAAAAATTGAAATAAAAAGTGATCAAAAAGTCGCATGTATCCAAAAATGGTACCGATAAAATCTATACCTCGTCTCGCAAAAAAACAAGCCGTCACACAGCTCCATCGATGAAAAAATGTAAAAGTTATGGCTCTCACAACTTGGCGACAGAAAAAATACATTCTCTTTCCAAAAGTAATTTTATTGTGCAAAAAGTTATAAAAAAGTTCTATAAATTTGGTATCGCCGGAATCGTACTGACCCGCAGAATAAAGGTAACATGTAGTTTATAACGTACGGTGAACGGCGTATATAAAAAAAAAAGTGGCACAAGCTGGTCATGACATATTTGACACTGAATTGGCATATCTAGGGAAACATTTTAATTTGTACCTTCCGCAGCGCAATCATTTATGGAAAAGACACGTGGGGTGAAAATGCTCACTACACCTCTTAATAAATGCCTTGAGGGGTGCAGTTTCCAAAATGGGGTCACTTCTCAGGGGTTTCTTTTATTATTTCACATCAAAGCCTCTGCAATTGTGAACCAATACTTTATAAGTCGCCAAATTAGGCCTCAATTTTACATGGTACTCTTTCACTCCTGAGCCCTGTCGAATGTCCAGGCAAAAGATTAGGGCCACATGTAGGGTGATTCTAAAACAGGGAAACACCGCATAATAATTGAGAGCTGTCTTGTTATGGTGGCACAAGCCGGGCACCACATATTGGCGTATCTAAGGAAAAATTCCCTTTTTCATTCTCCCACATCGTGTGCACACGAATTTCTGCAAAACACCTGTGGGGTTAACATGCTCACTACACCCCTAGGTGAATACCTTGAGGGTGTTGTTTCCAAAATGGGGTCACTTCTGGGGGGGATCCACTGTTTTGGTCCCACAGGGACTTTGCAAATGCAACATAGCGACCAGAAACCAAATGCAGCAAAATCTGTACACCAAAAGCAAATGGCGCTCCTTCCCTTATGAGCCCTGCCGTGTGCCCAAACAGCATTTTACGACCACGTGTGGGGTATTGCCGTACTCCAGAGAAGTTGCTTTACAAGCGTTGGGGTTCTTTTTTTCCTTTATTTGTTGAGAAAATTAAAAATTTGGAGCTAAAGCTACTACTTATTGAAGAAAAAGGATTTTTTTTATTTTCACTGCCCAATTCTAATAAAATCTATTAAACACCTGTGGGGGCAAAATGCTCACTACACCCCTAGATAGATTCCTCAAGGGGTGTAGTTTTCTCAATGGAGTCACTTTTTTGGCGTTTTCACTGTTTTGGTACCTCAGGGGCTTTGCAAATGCTACATGGCCTGCGCAAACCATTC
This sequence comes from Rhinoderma darwinii, assembly GCF_050947455.1. Classification (NCBI taxonomy): domain Eukaryota; kingdom Metazoa; phylum Chordata; class Amphibia; order Anura; family Rhinodermatidae; genus Rhinoderma; species Rhinoderma darwinii. The sequence goes on from NC_134689.1 coordinate 163,403,296, forward strand.
CTGCTAAATTTGACCTCCAAAAGCCAAATGGCGCTCTTTCCCTTCTAAGCTCCGCCGTGTGTCAAAACATCCGTTTATAACCACATGTGGGGAACAGTTTTACTCGGGAGAAATTGCTTTACAAATGTTGTGGTGCTTTTTCTCCTTTAGTCCTCGTGGAAATTAGAAAAAATTAGCTAAACCTACATAATCTTTGAAAGAATGACGATTTTTATTTTCACGGCCTACTTCCAATAATTTCTGCAAAAAACCTGCGGAGTCAAAATGCTCACTATACCCCTAGATAATTTCCTCAAGGGGTGTAGTTTCCAAAATGGGGTCACTTTTGGTGGATTTCCACTGTTTTGGCACCAAAAGAGCCCTTGAAACCTGACATGGTGCCTAAAATATTTTCTAATAAAAAGGAGGCCCAAAATCCACTGGGTGCTCCTTTGCTTCTGAGGCCGGTGCTTCAGTCCATTACCACACTAGGGCCACATGTGGGATATTTCTAAAAACTGCAGAATCTGGGCAATAAATATTGAGTTGCGTTTCTCTGGTAAAAACTTCTGTGTTACAAAAAAAATAGAATAAAAATGAATTTCTGCAAAAAAAAATGAAATTTGAAAATTTCACCTCTACGTTGCTTTAATTCCTGTGAAACGTTTAAAGGGTTAAGAAACTTTCTAAATGCTGTTTTGAATACTTTGAGGGGTGAAGATTTTAAAATGGGGTGACTTTTTGGCGGTTTCTAATATATAAGGCCCTAAAAGCCGCTTCACATCTGAACTGGCCCCTGTAAAAATAGCCTTTTGAAATTTTCTTGAAAATGTGAGAAATTGCTGCTAAAGTTCTAAGCCTTGTGACGTCCTAGAAAAATAAAAGGATGTTCAAAAAACGATGCCAATCTAAAGTAGACATATGGGGGATGTTAATTAGCAACAATTTTGTGTGGTATAACTGCCTGTCTTACAAGCAGATACATTTACATTTAGAAAAATGCTAATTTTTGCAATTTTTCACCAAATTTTGGTGTTTTTCACTGGTAAATATTGAATTTATCGACCACATTTTTCCACTATCATAAAGTCCAATGTGTCACGAGAAAACAATCTCAGAATCGCTTTGATAGGTAAAAGCGTTCCGGAGTTATTACCACATAAAGTGAAATATGTCAGATTTGAAAAAATGGGTCTGGTCCTGAAGGCCAAAATGAGCTTGGTCCTGAAGGGGTTAATGGACAACTGGGCGTGTTTTACTATATGACCAAGTGGGCGTTGTACAAAGGAGTGTATGTTTCAAGGGAAAACAGCTCCTGATTTTCAGACGTTTTTTAAGCCACTCACGATTTTCGTGGCGTTTTTTACGACCGTTTTTTAAGCTGTTTTTAATAGTCTATGAAAAACTGCTCCAAAAACGTCCCAAGAAGTGACATGCACTTTTTCGCGGCCGTTTTTTACGCAGAAGTTTTTCAAAACGGCCCGTCAAAACAGAACGCCGTTTTGCCCATAGAAATCAATGGCCAGACGTTTGGAGGCGTTCTGCTTCCGATTTTTCAGCCGTTTTTCGGGGGTTTACGGGATGAAAAACGGCCGAAAATAGGCCGTGTGAATATACCCTTAAATCTGACAGACTCTGCAACCGAGTCTCCAACTGAAATGTGAACCGAGTCCAACAACATTGGCTCCCAAACGTGCATGTACTAGGATGGATTTCAAACGCATATTTGATTATACTAGTAGGGTAAATTCACACGTAGAGTAAATACTGCAGATTTTCCTTAATTGATTTCATTGCGGAAAATCCGCAGCTTAATACAGTAGCAAAGTGGATGAGATTTGAACAAATCTCATCCACACGCTGCGTAAATGAGCAGAAAAGACGCTCAAATTGACTTGTGGTGCGTTTTTTCCATGGGGAGGTAAAACTCACCTAATAGCAGATGTTGCGTTTTTTGGCGGAAGAATAGCTGTGATTCCGCCCAAAAAAACGCAACTCAGGAAAAATAATCTTATACTTACCCAGAATTCAGTACTACTTCGTCCAGGCCGGCCTCCTGGGATGGCGTTCCATCCCATGTGACCGCTGCAACCAATCACAGGCTGCAGCGGTTATTTGGGATTAAACGTCATCGCAGGAGGTCAATCTGCAAGACGTGAGAAGGTAAGAATGTGGGTTTTTTTCTTTAAGCATGCAGTTTTCCGCAACAGACATTCCGGCCAAAAAACTGCACCAAATTTGGTGCGTTTTTTCGTCTGGAATTCCCTGCGGCTGCTAGGGCGGATACGTGGTGTAGCTTTATGCAGCGTATCCTCCCTGTGTGAATGTAGCCATAATAAAGCTACATTTGGTCTAGATTAGGAGAGACTTAAAAAAAAAAGAAAAAAAAAAAGTCTTCATCTGGGAGGGTTCACGGTATATGAAATTGAACGATAATCTGTATATGCAAATAGGCATAAACCACAGTGCATGCCCTACCATAAATTCCTTCCATAAGAGGTCATTTCGGTATGTACCTGTACTAAAAAAAACACAACAAAAAAAGCTGTCCTATAGATATTAAAGGGTTTAGTAAAAGAAAACATCAGGTGTGGAAAGACGCTCCTGCATTGCTAGGCGGCACAGTTGCCGTGGCAACCATACAACGCCCAGAGTGTATCATGCACGGGGCCGATTAATTCAAAGTAAACCCATCCACGATCCCTTTTAGGGTATGTTCACATGGCTTATTTTCAGCCGTTTTTAGGACCGTAAAACGCACAGGGCGTTTTTTTACGTGGCGGTTTGAATAACGGCACGTAAAAAAACCACCCCGTAAAAAGAAATGCATGTCACTTCTTGAGACGTTTTTTATTGTTTCAATAGAAAAACAGCCCCTAAAACGTCCGTAAAAAACGGCTGAAAATCTGAGGCCGATTTCCCTTGAAAAGAGCTCCGCATTTTACGGCCGTTTTTCGTTTGCCGTGTGAACATACCCTTAAGTTTTGTACCGTTTCACTGGCAACTCCACTTAACAGTGTGCAGAAGCGTCTTTTCATCCCAGCATACGGGGAGGTACCCGTGGCCAATAGAAGTTTATGGGCCCGTAATTACTGTCCGTGATTACGGGCGTTTTTACGTTCGTGTGCATGGGGCCTGAGTCTCACACACAAATCACCCTTTTCTTGCAGCTTGACAGGCACAAATACAACCAAAGTGAAGAGATTTAATGGAAACAACACTTATTTGCTACTTAATTCAAAAGTTTGTGTTTAAGGGCTATGTACACTATTGAAAGTATTTTTTTTTTTTTTTTTAAATAAACCAATATTTTGTGTGTTATTGAACAACTTTGAAATTGACTTATTAAATTTTTTTTAATACAGTTTCTATGTATCGTGTGTACATAGAAGCTGTATTGTTATGTCAGAGCTGCGTCCATCAGTTCAGCTGAACTGACGGCTTGGCTGAAAGCTGGTCCAACATGTAGGATCCAGCTGACAACCATCATAGAAGCTGTATCTTAAAAAGTAAAAAAAATAAAAAAAAAGCCAACTTAAAAATTTGTTCAAAAACACAAGTGATTTTTTTTTAAAAAATTCTTTCAAAATGTGCACCGCACATAGCCTTTAAATGTCTTACCAATGTCAAGATTTCTGCTTGCTTTCAGTGAATGGAAATAAATTCTTTAGGAATCTTTTCCCATGATCTCTCTTCTACTAAATATAGATAACTAAATTCAGAGGCTGCCGGTTCTAACCAATAAAAAGAATAGTTGCATGACATGTAGGGAATAAACACTGAACAAGACTGATCAGCGTGCAAGCATCTGTACAGCGGACGCCACCATGCATGCAACATGAGCTAATGGATGGAAGAACCCCAGGGAGGAGGCATCCCCAGTGTAAACATAGGAGATGTTCATCTCACAGCTGCAACTCAGGTTTCCATCACTTCCAGTAAAAGCACAGGTATCTTTATTGTTGCCTGGCTAAATTCATGTTATTCATGCGAGTCCGGACACATGTTTACAGAGGAAATCAAGTGTTTCCTCATCTCTCATTCATATCAATGGAGAACGACAGGGCAAACACAGTAACCTCTGCTGACTGTTCAGAACAGGAAGGGACTTTCACTTTTAGGCCCCCTGCACACGCTGCAGATTTTATGTTTGCTTCAGATAAACGGAACTGAATTTCAGTCGCAGAAATTTCGGCAACAAAATCTTCACGCATGCAGGGGTTCGTACAGCACGTCTAAGGTTAGGCGTAAAATTACGCTGTGGAACTAGCCTGAAGATCAGTATCAAAATCCACAATAAAATATGCACGTATATGCGGAATTTAACTGCAGATTTTCATTCCTTTAATTGCAATAAATGAAATCTGTGGTGAAAGCCTGCAGCATTTCCGCAACAGAAAGGAAATGTTTATGGGTAAGTGCACACCGGGCGGATATGCTGCGTAAAAGCACGTAACGTATCCGACCTGGCAGCCGCAAGAAATTCAACCCGAAAAACGCACCAAAGCGCGATACAGTTTTTTCGGGCGTAATGTCCATTGCGGAAATAGTGCCAGAAAAAAAAAGTTCATACTTAGGCCCCATGCACACGAACGTAAAAACGCCTGTAATTACGGCACGTTTTTACAGGCCCATGGACTTCTATTGGCCACGGGTACCTCCCCGTATGCTTACAGGAAGGTGCCCTTGAAAAATATAGAACATGTCCTATTTCAGGCCGTAATTACAGCATGGGCAGGCCCATAGAAGTCTATGTGGCTCCCGTAATTACGGGTGACTACGTGTGTGCACCCGTAATTACGGGAGCGTTGCTAGGCGACGTCAGTAGTCACTGTCCAGGGTGCTGAAAGAGTTAAACTATCGGCAGTAACTGTTTCAGCACCCTGGACAGTGACTTCCGATGACAATAAAGAGCAACCTGTAAAAAAAAAAAAAAAAAAAAAAAAAAAAGGGTTCATACTTACCCAGAACTCCCTGCTTCTTCCTCCAGTCCGGCCTCCTGGGATGACGTTACAGCCCATGTGACCGCTGCAGCCAATCACTGGCGAATCATAGGCTGCAGCGGTCACATGGACTGCCGCGTCATCCAGGGAGGTCGGGCTGGATGTGAAGAGAGGGACGCGTCACCAAGACAACGGCCGGGTAAGTATGAACTTTTTACTTTTTCTGCGGAAAGGGCTGTCACTTCTCTCTATCCTGCACTGATAGAGAGAAGGGCTGCCGATTACTAGTGTAATTTTGCCGCGAAAACGTGCCTGGAAATACGGGTGCAATACGGGCCGAATACGTGTGACCAAGGACTTATATTTAGACCAGAATTTACGGACAGTAAAAAATACGTTCGTGTGCATGAGGCCTTACCCTGCTCTGTGTTGTCATAGCGAGATGTCCTGATGCTCCAAGTAGTCTGGCCTCCTGGGAGGACGCTGCAGTCCATGTGACCGCTGAAGCCTTTGATTGGTTGCAAGAGTCACATTAGATGAAAGGTCATCCCAGGAGGCCGGGCTGCATTGAGAACAGAGGATCACATCGCCATAACAATGCCAGGAGGTAAGTAAGAACCTTTTTATTATTTTTAAGCCAAACAGAGCTTCTTCACAGCTTTTCCACCGCAAAAATCCTGTTTGTTGCAGGTTTAACCTCCCCATTGAATTCAATGGGGAAAACCCGAAACAGAAGAGCAGCGATCCTGCAACATAAATTGACCACTCTGCTGCTACTGTGATACGCTGCGGATTCCACCCTAAAGGCTCATGCATGCGGCGCTGCTGTATGCACTGAGCCTGTACAGCACCAACGGAGTCCTAAGTACGATGTTGTTGCGGTATGGTGCTATATTCTCCACTAGAAGAATACCTCCATTAAACTGTATGCAACAATTTCTCTCTCTTAGGCCTTATTCACACGAACGGGTCGGTTTTGCTGCGCAAAAAACGCTGCGTTTTGCACGCGCAAAAGTTCAGTGTGGCATGTGTATATGGTGCGTGGCTGCTTGATTTTCGCTCAGCCGGCATCATTATGACACTCTTATGTTACGAAACAGTAAAGAAGGAGGGGCTTTTGGTTTCGCTTCACTTCTTTAACAACTGTAGCGCGAATCACGAGCATCACCCGGAAGCGCTTCCGTGTGCCATGCGCGATTTGCACACACCCATTGACTTCAATGGGTGCGTGCTGCGTGAAACACGGGCAAATACAGGACATGTCGTGAGTTTTACGCTGCGGACACACTCTGCGTGAAAATTACTGACAGTCTGAACGTCCCCATAGCCTAACATAGGTCCGTGCGATTTTTCACGCACGTAATATACGTTCTTGTGAATAAGGCCTTATGGCTTCATCTGTGATTTGTGAAAGTACGGAGAACCCATTCCCACCTTATATATTTTATTAAATATGAAAATATCGATCTAATGAGGAGTTCTGGCAAATGTGAACATAAAATGTAGTCTGATAATGGAATCTTTATAACTGCGCATTTCACTGGCAGGAAGAAAAAAAAGGAAAAAAAACGCACAGAGGAGACGTATATTGAAAAAGTTATAACTGTGGTTTGAGTAACTCCAGACAAGCAAAGTATAGTATATCGGATAATATATATCTGTTCAGTGAATACAAATCCTCCCTACTAATAATACTAAATCAGGATGGTCGCAGGCAGGGGTGGGCATTAGGTTAGCGACAGGCGTATACAACAGGAAATATATAGGCTAGTAATTCATTTATTTTTTGTTAAACTTAAACGTAAATCGAAAACAAAAAGTCACAGAAAAGCCCTTTCATTTTCAAAATAGTCTCCGCTGCTAGACGTGTTTATCAATATCTAGAAACAGTAGACCACATGTATGACAGACAGAGCCTGGGCTGAAACACTTTGTAGCAATACAGTAGTGAGATGTCACAATCCGGGAGACGTTACGCCGCAGGCACGACCTAAATTAAGTTTTTACATAAACCACCAGACCCATCCCCCACAACAATACTGACAAATCTGACTTTCTTCCCAGGATCACCCAAAAAGTTTTAAAAAGTGAACTTCGCCCAAAAATAGCATAAATGAGCAGTATATAAAGCAAGTTAATATAACAGTCAATTAGGTGATGTAATAAAGCCTGTATTTCAGCTGCCATAGGGGTACTCAGCTTTACAAGGACCCTGCATGTGAACTCTGCCTGATTATGCAGTGATATACCCCTAGCTGCCATATTGTATGCAATGTGCCATAGATTAGCCTGGCGTGGGCACTAGAATGCCAGCTTGACCAGAAACGGACATAGACTTGTGTGAATGTTCCGTATTTCCATCCATATAAACCAGAAACTTGATTCTTAATATCGTCTAAAATTATCTATATTGAGACAGCGCTTGTTCCTACACATCTATTGTCAAACTGGAACTAGAAAATGTGTAAAATGAAGGGACTGCTATTTAGGTTGGAAGATTCGGTCATTCACAGAACTGTAGACGCTACCTCAGTTAACCCTTAAAATAACTGTACACCGAGAAAACATTTTTGGTTTAGTCTTCCATAAGACGTAGTAAATTTGTACACAATGCAGCACAGAACATGTACACTATATACCAGTTTACAAAAGTCTGCACTAAATTGTAGTGATGTTGTTGCAGCAGGCACTACCCTTCTATATTATATATACCGTGTGGCGTATTGCTATTATACCTAGGAGGATTCTGTCCTCGGTGTTGGGCAGCTCTTACTGATAAAGAAGTTTTCTACATATTACTCTAGTGTGAGGACACGTCTATTTTTACCATATTAACACGACTGTATGTCACAACCTGCAGTACATTATAATAGGACTATACGGTGTCTTCTCCCATACACATATAATGAAGGAACGTGTCTACTAATATATATATATAATATATATACACACATACAGTGTCACCTCCAGCGTGTGCTGATGTGATGCCATCCCCAGCATCTGGCTGACAGGATGCACATAAACTACACTGTAGTAGCCGGCCACACACTACTGCTCTATGGGTACAAGCAGTCCGTCTCCTCAGCCATAAGCAGCGCTCTCTTACCGTGCCGCCTAGTATATGGAGGATAGCCACCCTTCCCGGGGAAAAGACAGACGTATTTCCTCTCAGCACTGGATACAGGCGGCTATTCAGGACGTAGGGCTACTAGCTGGCTCCAGCGCCAGTACAGGCAGCACTCCACTCTGCAGCGCGAAGTGATAGTGTCATCAATGCCACGCCCACTCTATCCACTTGCTGCCACCTAGCGGCCTAGCGTAGTGATTCCTTAGTGGGATAAGGAGCCATATTGTGGTTGGCAAGTCTGACGTACACATTATCAGAACTGTGCAGTTGTCTGTACCTCCAGCATTAGTTCAGCAGCAGTCTATTTGTCCATAAAGGCGCATTTCATATAAACTTACCTACCAACATTGAGGATATGTAAGGGTATGTTCACACGGGCTAGATTCAGCCGTTTTTCGGGCCGTAAATGCCCCGAAAAACGGCTAAAAATTCGGAACTAAACGCCTCAAAATATCTGCCCATTGATTTCAATGGGAAAAACAGCATTCAGTTCCCACGGGGAGTTTTTTACACGCCACGTAAAAACTGCATGTCACTTCTTGAGCCGTTTATGGAGCCGGTTTTCATTGACTCAATAGAAAAGAAACTCCAAAGACAGGCGTAAAAGCGCCACAAAAAAACGCTAGTTGCTTAAAAAACGGCTCAAAATCAGGGAACGATTTCCCGTGAATACAGCTCTGTATTTACAGCCGTTTTTTGTTAAGCGTGTGAACATAGCCTAAGATATACAAATGACCACCCTTTCTCAAAACACACGCACTGTCCCAATTTATTTATTTTTTTATTCGATTTTCAAACAAAGCCCAAATAAGCACAAAGTCAAATTATACAAGCAGGTAATAAAAAAAAGTTCAAAGAAGCCGATTGGTGTAAATTTCAACCTAAAAAAGAAACTCAGAACTACATAGAAAATGCAAGGCGTATATCAAAGAATCTGCTATAAAAAGTTGAATATTTAGCAAAAATAGAGTCTTAAAAAGGATGGGGTAGAACTTCTTTAATAGGGGACTGGGGAAACGTGAGTCAGGCCTAGTGTCTTGCATGGTTTTGGGTATTAAATATGATTTCTAATATGGGGAGTTATGCCACAGTGCTGCCTTTTCATGAGGTGTCCCATGCAGGCTAGAGCGGGTGTCAGGCCTAGTGTCTTGCATGGTTTTGGGTATTAAATATGATTTCTAATATGGGGAGTTATGCCACAGTGCTGCCTTTTCATGAGGTGTCCCATGCAGGCTAGAGCGGGTGTCAGGCTGTCTATACACAGCCAGGCTGTTGCTCTATTGGACAGGATTGACGTTACCTCCGTTCCCTCCCGTTTAGCCTCTTGGTAAAAAGAGACCGCGTCATCTAAGTGGTTTCAGAGGGAGGGGGCTCCCTCTGTCACCCCATTACTGTGTGCCCGTACTTACTATGGCAGCCAGGGGCCTAACAAATGCCCCCCAGGTCTGCCATTAGTGTATGTCTATTAGAGGCAGGGTCTAATATAATGGCTGTCAGTTTTTCTAACAGACATAATACACTGCAATATAGAAGTATTGCAATGTATTATGAAAGAGATCAAACGATTGCATAGTAAAGTCCCATAGTAGGACTAAAAAAAAAGTACAAAATATTTTTTATAAAGTTACTAATAAATAAATTAAAAATCCCAAGTAAAAAAAAAATGTAAAACATTAAAAACCCACTTTTTTCCCTTACAAAATTCTTTATTATAAAAGACTAAAAAAGCTACACATAATTTGAATTGCCGCATCCGTAACAATCTGAACTATAAAACTATTATGTTATTTAGGCCTCATTTACACGAGCGTAATATACGCGCGTGCGACGCGCGTGCTTTTCACGCGTGTCGTACGCACCTATATTACTCTATGGGGCAGTGCAGACGATGTGTGAATTTTGCGCAGCGCGAGTGCGTTGCGTAAAACTCACGACATGTTCTATAATCGTGCGTTTTTCGCGCATCACGCACCCATTGAAGTCAATAGGTGCGTGAAAACCACGAAGGTCGCACGGAAGCACTTCCGTGCGAACTGCGTGATTCGCGCAAGAGCTGTCAAACTCTGAATGTAAACAGAAAAGCACCATGTGCTTTTCTGTTTACAAACATCCAAAAGGAGTGTCTTAGAGATGAGCGAACCGAACTTCACCGGGTTCGGCCGAACTAGTTTTGGCCGAACCCGGCTAAAAATGTTGCGGGACGCGACGTCAGGGGACAGTCACTGTCCAGGGTGCTGAAATAGTTAAACTGGTTCAGCACCCTGCACAGTGACTTCCGATCCCAATATACGTGAACGTGTAAAAAAAAAAGTTCTGACTTACCGATAAAACTCCCGGCTTCTTCCTCCAGTCTGACCTCCCGGGATGACAATTCAGTCCAAGTGACAGCTGCAGCCAATCACAAGCCAAGCACAGGCTGCAGCGGTCACATGGACTGCCACGTCATCCAGGGAGGTGGGGCCAGATGTCAAGAGAGGCGCGTCACCAAGGACGCGTCACCAAGGACGCGTCACCAAGGCAACGGCCGGGAAGTTCTCGGTAAGTACGAACCTCTTTTTTTTTAAACAGGTTACTCGATATGGTGATCGGAATTCACTGTTGAGGGTGCTGAAAGAGTTACTGCCGATCAGTTAACTCTTTCAGCACCATGGACAGTGACTGACGTCGGCTAGCCTCATCTCTATGATGGCGGCTGCGCGAAAATCACGCAGCCGCGCATCATACACGGATGACACACGGAGCTGTCAAGTGCCTTTTGCGCACGCAAAACGCTGCGTTTTTTACGCGCGCAAAACGCACACGCTCGTGTAAATGAGGCCTTAACCTGCACAGTTAGCCCTGTAAAATTAAAATAAAAAACAATGGCACAACAGAAATTACTTTTTAATAAAAAAAAATTGTAACACAGAAGGTTTTACCAGAGAAACGCAACCCAGTATTTATTGCCCAGATTCTGCAGTTTTTAGAAATATCCCACACGTGGCCCTAGTGTGGTAATGGACTGAAACACCGGCATCAGAAGCAAAGGAGCACCTAGTGGATTTTCTGGCCTTCTTTTTATGAGAATATATTTTAGGCACCATGTCAGGTTTGAAGGGCTCTTGTGGTGCCAAAACAGTGGAAATCCCCTAAAAGTGATCCCATTTGGGAAACTACACCTCTTAAGGAAATTATCTACGGATTTAGTGAGCATATTGACCCGACAGGTTTATTGCAGAAATTATTGGAAGTAGGTCGTGAAAATTAAAATCTACATTTTTTCAAAGAAAATGTAGGTTTAGCTAATTTTTTCACATTTCCACAAGAACTAAAGGAAAAAAAGCACGCAAAATTTGTAACGCAATTTCTCCAGAGTAAAACAATACCCCACATGTAGTCAAAATCGGCTGTTTGGACACACAGCAGGGCTTAGAAGGGAAGGCGCGCCATTTGGCTTTTGGAGTTCAGATTTTGCTGGATTGGTTTCTGGTCGCCATGTCGCATTTTCAAAGCCCCTGTGGGACCAAAACACTGGAAACCCCCCAGAAGTGACCCCATTTTGGAAACTACAACCCTTAAAGGGAATGTGTCGCTAGAAAAAAATGTATTTTTTTTTTAGTTAAACAATTAGTGTATATGTGATTAAACATTGTTCTAATTTTTTTAATTTTTTTCACGAGTCAGGAAATATTATAAATTAGATTCTAATTTATAATATTTCCCAGCGCTGGTCACTAGATGGAGCAATTCCCAAAATTGCAGCATTGCATGTGGTAAAGCAACCACATTGCTTTATGCTGCAAAATTTGAGAAAACTCACTCGCTCTAGTGAGCTCTCAGAATCCCCCCCTCCTTTATCCTGGCTAGTGCCCGGAGAAACGAGGGGATTGAACGGTCAAACCTCCTACACTGTGTGTCGCCATTTTTTGAGCTAACACACAGTGTAGTAGGTTAACATACAGTAGTAAACACACACTAAAACACAAACATACATAGAAATAACTTACCTGCTCCTGCCGCCGCCGCTCCCTCCGGTCCGTCCGCTCCGTCTGCTGCCGCCGCTCCAAGTGCACAAGTCCGGAAGCCGCGACCGGAAGTAGTAATCTTACTGTCCGGCCGCGACTTCCGGTCCACAAGAAAATGGCGCCGGACGTCGCACAGTTCAAATTGGACTGTGTGGGAATGGCGCATGCGCCGTTCCCACACAGACGGCGTACAGCATAGTGGATGGAACGGGCCCCGTTCGCATTCACTATGGGACTGTATGTGCCGTATTCCATGTCTGTATGTGTCGTAAATCGACACATACAGAAATGGAAAAAAAAATGGCAGCCCCCATAGGGAAGAAAACGTGAAAAAATAAAAAAAAGTTAAACACAAACACACAAATAAATATTTTTTTTAAAATAAAACACTAAAATCAAATTGATGTAAAACATTTTTTTTTCGTGACACTGGTCCTTTAAGGTATTCACCTAGGGCAGTGGCGGATTAAGTAGACCGTAGGCCCTGGGCTGTTCCACAAGCTTTGGCCTCCCTTCTCCACCACCGCCCTGCCACGCCGTGTCTATATCAAACACCACCTTTCTGTGTAAGCATTGACAAATGAGTGTTACGATTCCCCTTGTCAAAGGGCTGTGTCCCTACATACTGTCAGTCTCCAACCATCGCTGACAGTATCACAGGGTATCACACATCCTCTTGACAATGGGAATGGTAACACGCATTTGTCTATTAGTCCTGGGTACACAAAGACTTTTTATAGAATACAAGGAATTCCTATAACAGACATGTCAGGAAAGGGGACAGATCTTCTATAAATCAAATTACTCACAAGTGATTTCTTCTCTGATGGAAATCGTTCTCTTTTCTTCTCTTCTCCATCTGACACAGACCACTATGGCGACTTCTCCTGATGACTGTAGAGTTTCCTGATGAGAAATCTTTGCCCCTCGATTCTGAAGCCATTTTCAGCATCTATAGCAACACAAAAAGTCAGAAACTAAATACCCTAAATTGTTTTATACCTCAGACCAAACCCCTAAGCAAATTAAGACCCCAGGCCCATACATTAACTTAGACCAATAAATTCAGTCCCCGAGGGTTAACTAAACTTTTAAAAATCATTTGGCGTGTCATAGTGATATGTCAGAAGTTTTGATCGATGGGGGTCCGATCACTGGGACCCACACCGATCACTAAAACAAAGCGGCAGAAGTGCTCGGGTGAGCGTTGTTCCACTTCATTTCTGATCATCTTTCTTTGGAGTGGTGTATGGACTCATAGATGTTCTATTGAGCCCGCACACCACTGGCTATCAGAAGAAAGACGATCAGAAATAAAGTGGCTCATCACTCACCTGAGCGCTTCTGCCACTTTGTTTTACCGATTGGTGGGGTCTCAGTGCCCGTACCCCACCAATCAGAACTTTTGACATGTCACTATGACATGTCAATTTTTTTTTTAAAGATTAGTTACCCTTTAAGCAGTCAGACACCGCTCCCCAGTGCATCTAACTGACTGCTGAGTGCTCTATGTGAGGGTCTGAGCGTATGACTCTTATGGCTCTGGGGGGGGAAGGAGTTAAACCCCCATAGAACCCTCAACAGTCATTCAGACGCTCTGACCCCCCCCTTCCCCCTTGCAGTATAATAACTACTGAGGGATCTATGGGGGAGATTATACTGCAGGGGGGTTCTGAGCATTTGACTTACTGCAGAGGGCTCTATGGGTGGGGAATAATTTCACACACAAAAATTTTGAAACTAAACACCCTATATACAAATCACACTAAGGGTATGTTCACACGCTGAGTCAAAAACGGCTGAAAATTACACAGCTGTTTCCAGAGAAAACAGCCTCTGATTTTCAGGTGTTTTTGAAGCTGAAAATGAAGCTTCTTTTAATTTGGAGCTTCTTTTGAGGCTTCTTTTCAGGCTTTTTTTAAGGTGTTTTTCACAGTGTTCAATGTAAAATCAGCTCCAAAAAAGCCTCAAGAAGTGACATGCACTTCTTTTTACGCAGCGTCTTTTTACGCTCCGTTTTTTAAAACAGTGGCGTAAAAAGACACCCCGTATGAACTAAATGCTGTTTTTCCTATTGATTTCAATGGGCAGATGTTTGTAGGCATTCAGCTTCCGTTTTTTCAGGTGTTTTTGGAGGCGTAAAGGCCACCCCGAAATACCCCTGGCAACACTGCGTGTGAACATACCCTAAGACCACACACTATATTATCAAACCACACACTATATACACACACTACATGCACGCACTTACACTATATAGACTTACATTATACACACTATAAACTCTATACACACAACACACACTGAACAGACTAAGGCCCCACGCACACGAACGTGTTTTTGCGTCCGCAATTCCCCTGAAAATCCACGGGAGAATTGTGGACCCATTCATTTCTATGGGCCCATACACACTATCCATGTTTTCACGGGTCCCTGCATGTCCGCAAATCCGTGCCGCACAAAATCAGGACATGTCTTATTACGGCCCGCAAATTCGATGCGGACATGCCCATAGAAGTCAATGGGCCCATGGAAAAAGCGGGTACACCTCCGTGTGTCAACCGCAGTTTGCGGATTTGCGGAAGTGTTGCTAGGCGACGACCGGGAATGTGTTCTGTCGTCATCCTGTTTTACCTAGGATTTTTTTTTTATCCGCATTTTGCGGATTACATACGGATGAACTGCGGATTACATACGGATGAACTGCGGAGGACATTTCACGGAACACGGTCCTGGAATTTGCGGACCAGAAAAACACTATGGTCGTGTGCATGAAGCCTTACACTATATACACTATACACACACTATATAGACTTACATTATACACACACACTATATAGACTTACATTATACACACAGCACACACTATAAAGACTTACACTATATACACTATACAGACACACTATATAGACTTACATTATACACACACACTATATAGACTTACATTATACACACAGTACACACTATATAGACTTACACTATATACACTATACACACACACTATATAGACTTACATTATATACACTATAAACACTATATAGACTTACACTGTATACACTATACACACACACTATAGACTTACATTATACACACACACTATATAGATTTACACTATATACACACACACACACACGGTGCCAGTGCTGTTAATATATCAGTTGATATACTGAATTGGATGAATGTAGAGATGGTCCAAGCTAAATTAAATAAAATAAATGTGCACAAGGCCCCGGGACCAGATGGGTTACACCCTAGAGTTCTTAAAGAGCTTAGTTCAGTTATTTCTGTCCCCCTTTTCATAATATTCAGAGAATCTCTAGTGACTGGTATAGTGCCAAGGGACTGGCGCAGGGCAAATGTGGTGCCTATTTTCAAAAAGGGCTCTATGTCTTCCCCGGGTAATTATAGACTAGTAAGCTTAACATCCATCGTGGGGAAAATGTTTGAGGGGCTATTGAGGGACTATATACAGGATTATGTGACAATAAATAGCATTATAAGTGACAGCCAGCACGGTTTTACTAAGGACAGAAGTTGTCAAACTAACCTAATCTGTTTTTATGAAGAGGTGAGCAGAAGTCTAGACAGAGGGGCCGCTGTGGATTTAGTGTTTTTGGACTTTGCAAAGGCATTTGACACTGTCCCCCATAGACGCCTAATGGGTAAATTAAGGACTATAGGTTTAGAAAATATAGTTTGTAATTGGATTGAGAATTGGCTCAAGGACCGTATCCAGAGAGTTGTGGTCAATGATTCCTACTCTGAATGGTCACCGGTTATAAGTGGTGTACCCCAGGGTTCAGTGCTGGGACCCCTATTATTCAACTTATTTATTAATGATATAGAGGATGGGATTAATAGCACTATTTCTATTTTTGCAGATGACACCAAGCTATGCAATATAGTTCAGACTATGGAAGATGTTCATGAATTACAGGCAGATTTAAACAAACTAAGTGTTTGGGCGTCCACTTGGCAGATGAAGTTTAATGTAGATAAATGTAAAGTTATGCATCTGGGTACCAACAACCTGCATGCATCATATGTCCTAGGGGGAGCTACACTGGCGGATTCACTTGTTGAGAAGGATCTGGGTGTACTTGTAAATCATAAACTCAATAACAGCATGTAGTGTCAATCAGCTGCTTCAAAGGCCAGCAGGATATTGTCGTGTATTAAAAGAGGCATGGACTCGCGGGACAGGGATGTAATATTACCACTTTACAAAGCATTAGTGAGGCCTCATCTAGAATATGCAGTCCAGTTCTGGGCTCCAGTTCATAGAAAGGATGCCCTGGAGTTGGAAAAAATACAAAGAAGAGCAACGAAGCTAATTAGGGGCATGGAGAATTTAAGTTATGAGGAAAGATTGAAAGAATTAAACCTATTTAGCCTTGAAAAAAGACGACTAAGGGGGGACATGATTAACTTATATAAATATATTAATGGCACATACAAACAAAAAATATGGTGAAATCCTGTTCCTCAAACCCCCTCAAAAAACAAGGGGGCACTCCCTCCATCTGGAGAAAAAAAGGTTCAAGCTGCAGAGGCGACAAGGCTTCTTTACAGTGAGAACGGTGAATTTATGGAATAGTCTACCGCAGGAGCTGGTCACAGCAGGGACAGTAGATGGCTTTAAAAAAGGGTTAGATAATTTCCTAGAACAAAAAAATATTAGCTCCTATGTGTAGAAATTTTTCCTTCCCTTTTCCCTTCCCTTGGTTGAACTTGATGGACATGTGTCTTTTTTCAGCCGTACTAACTATGTAACTATGTAACTATGTAACACTATATAGACTTACATTATACACACACTATATAGACTTACATTATACACACAGCACACACAATATAGACTTACACTATATACACTATACACACTATATAGACTTACATTATATACACTATACACAATATATAGACTTATACTATATACACTATACACACTATATAGACTTACATTATACACACACACTATATAGACTTACATTATACACACAATATATACACACAGCACACACTATATAGACTTACACAATATAGACTTACACGATATACACTCAGTTTCCCCTGGCACGTAGGTCTGACTGTCCTCCAGGAATATCCGACTGAGGGTGCGATCTTACAAATTTGCTCCTAGGTTCCTCGGTCCCCGTTGAGATCCTGCAGCAGATCAACCCTGTCGGCTACAAGCTTCAGCTGCCTCCTACCCTCAAGATTCCCAACTCCTTCCATGTTTCCCTCCTGAAACCGGTGGTTCTGAACCGCTTTATCAAGACTACTAGCACTGCGGTTGCCTCCAGCGGTCCTTCAGACACCTTCGAAGTTAAGGAGATCTTGGACACCAAGATAATAAGAGGAAAGACTTTTTATTTGGTGGATTGGAGGGGGTTTGGTCCTGAAGAGTGGTCCTGGGAGCCAGAGGAGAACCTCAATGCTCCTACCCTTCTGAAGAAGTTTCTCTCTCGCTCTGGCCCCAAGAAGAGGGGGCCATTAGACGGGGGATACTGTCATGCCCATGGCTGCGGGCCATCAGGCTCACTCACCTCCTAATGCCCGCAGCCATGGATTTGCGAGCGCTGGCCCCAGTCTCCTCCTCAGGAGATGCCAGCGCTCACTTCCGCTCACCTCGGCCGGGTCCCGTAGTGTGTGCGCACACGCTCGTGCCTGCTCTTAAAGGGGCAGCGCGCGCACTGGACTTTTATGTTTAATTAGCCCATACCACCCTGGACTATAAGAAGGGACCAGCCCCTTCCTCCCACGACTGAGTTTGTTGTCATACCCTAAGTTTATCTATGCAAATGGTCTCCTAGTGTTTCCCAGTTCCCAGTGTTCCCTGTTCCTGTTACCTGTATCCCGTGCTATCGAGGTCAAGTGCCGTGCTGAGCTGAAGTCATGCTGTGCTGTATACCACGCCTGTCCTGCTTCACCACGACTGACGTCTACCTGCTGCCTAGTCCCAGCCGAGCCTGCCTTGCTACTGTCCGAGCTCCCACAGGTACCCTATACAAACTATAGACTGTAACCTGCGCCCTGTTGGCCAGCTGCCATACCACCATGGCGGTACGGCCCAGTGGGTCCACGAACCCAATTTGACACATACACTATATACACTACACACACTATATAGACTTACACTATATACACTACACACACACTTTATAGACTTACACTATATACACAGCACAGACTATTTACACACTATACAATATATACACAATAAAAACACATATTATATGCAATATACACACACACTTAGATTATATACACTATATAGACTTACATTTAACACACTATAAACCCTATGCACCCTATACACCCTATACACCACACACTATATAGACTTACATTATACACACAGCACACACTATATAGACTTACATTATACACACACACACACACACACACACACACACACTATATAGACTTACACTATACAAACACACTATATAGACTTACATTATACACACTATACACACACTATAGATTTACATTATACACACACACTATATAGACTTACACTATACACACACACATTATATAGACTTAAATTATACACGCTATACACACACTATAGACTTACACTATACACACACTATATAGACTTACACTATACACACACTATATAGACTTACATTACACACACTATACACACACTATAGACTTACATTATACACACACGCACTATATAGACTTACACTACATACACTATACACACACTATATACACAGGACACACTATATAGACCTACATTATACATGCATACAAACACACTATATAGACTTACACTATACACACACTGTATAGACTTACACTATACACACACTATATACACAGGACACACTATATAGACTTACAATATGTTCCCTGTATACACATACCACACTACAGGGTGGGCTGTATGGCGTTATCTACAGGGGGGCTGTATGGCGTTATCTACAGGGGGGGCTGTATGGCGCTATTTACAAAGGGGTCTGTATGGCGTTATCTACAGAGGGGGCTATATGGGGTTATCTACAGAGGGAGCTGTATGGCGTTATCTACAGGGGGGCTGTATGGCGTTATATACAGGGGGGGCTGTATGGCGTTATCTACAGGGGGTCTGTATGGCGCTATTTACAAAGGGGTCTGTATGGCGTTATCTACAGAGGGGGTTGTATGGCGTTATCTACAGAGGGGGCTGTATGGTGTTATCTACAGGGGAGCTGTATGGCGTTATCTACAGGGGGGCTGTATGGCGTTATCTACAGGGGGGGGCTGTAAAAAAGGCACTATCTAGAAGGGGGGGGTTGTGTGACACCCAGGGGAGGGGGGGGGTCCCAATCAAAAGTTTGCTATGGGGCCCAGTCTTTCCTAGTTACGCCCCTGGCTGAAATAATTTATTATAATTTACACCATAAAATTGGCGTAAAATATAGTGAAAATCTATGCCAGCTCTTAGCTGGTACAGTTTTCTGTCTGTGGGGCATACAGGGTAGAGGCCTGTGTCGGGCCTCGTATATTACACCCCCCCCCCCCCAAATACAACTACCGCCCCATCAGGCAATTAAATAAAAATAATAATAATAATAAAAAGTAGAATGCTCACCTTACCGCTTGTAGCGTTCATGGCCACGGCCGTCGGGTTTACTCACCTCCCGACACCCGCAGCCTTGGATCCTTGTGCGCTGGTCCCCATTTCCTTCCTAGGAGACTCCAGCGCTCACTTCGGCTCCGGTCTGCTGTGTCCCGTAGGGTATGCTCGTGCCCGCTCTTAAAGGGCCAGCGCGCGCAGCTGTAAAACAATCATCATCATCAACCACATGATTTCCTGGTCTATAAGAAGGCCCCAGCCCTTCTGATCCTTGCTTGAGCGTTGTTAGTTATCCCAAGTCTGTCTTGCAAATGGTCCCTTAGTGTTTCCCGTTCCAGTTGTTACCCGTGCCCTTTTACCTATTCCTGTATCCCGTGCTGTTCTTGTTCCTGTGCCTACTAGTGTCGGAGTCGTGTCTACTGCACCTGCTGTCGTTTGCCACATCCAGTGTCTTCTGCCACGTCCAGTGTCTTCTGCCATGTCTAGCGCTACCTGCTGAACCGACCTCCATCCGTGGTGAAGCCACAGCCACTGTCTGGACTAGTTCAGGTACCCAAGTGTTACTAACTACTATAGGCTTTCGTATAGACTGTGAACTGGTCAGCTGCCTCTCCGCTACGGCGGCGCGGCCTAGTGGGTCCACATACCCTGTGACCGTGACACCGCTTCTTTTCTCCCGTCCAGGTCCCCTATGGCTCACTCTGCATAAAAGGCCTTGTATGAGCCAAGATATGCGGAGGGAGCTTGAGGGGATCCAGAGAGAAGAAGCGAAGAGGAGGGGTGAGGTACGTATATTACTTTTTATTTTACAATATATCTGATGGGAAGGGTGGAATGTATGGTGCGCAGCCGCGGTCGTTACGCCACAATTGTGATGCACGGTGGAATGAAAGCTGTGACCTATTTATTAAGAGGCAATAAAATGTATACATTTTTTTGATATGCGTTAAAAACATACGTAATATTAACCCCTTTAGGACGCAGCCTGTTTTGGCCTTGTGGCACAGCCGATTTTTTCAAATCTGACATGTGTCAATTTATGTGGTAATAACTCCGGAATGCTTTTACCTACCCAAGCGATTCTGAGATTGTTTACTCGTGACATATTGTACTTTATGATAGTGGAAAAATGTGGTCGATAAATTCAATATTTATTCGTGAAAAACACAAAAATTTAGAGAAAATGTGCAAAAATGTGCATTTTTCTAAATTTAAATGTATCTGCTTGTAAAACAGATAGTAATACCACACAAAATAGTCACTAGTTACCATTTCCCATATGTATACTTTATATTTGCATCGTTTTTTGAATATCCTTTTATTTTTCTAGGGCGTTACAAGGCTTAGAACTTTAGCAGCAATTTCTCACATTTTCAAGAAAAATTCAAAAGGCTATTTTTACAGGGACCAGTTTAGTTCTGAAGTGGTTTTGAGGGCCTTTTATATTAGAATCCCCCAATAAATCACCCCATTTTAAAAACTGCACCCCTCAAAGTATTCAAAACAGCATTCAGAAAGTTTCTTAACCCTTTAGGCGTTTCACAGGAAATAAAGCAAAGTAGAGGGGAAATTTACAAATTTCTCTTTTTTTTGCAGAAATTCATTCGTAATAAAAAGAATTGTGTAACACAGAAGGTTTTACCAGAGAAACACAACTCAATATTTATTGCCCAGATCCTGCAGTTTTTAGGAATATCCCACATGTGGCCCTAGTGTCCTAATGGACCGAAACACTGGCCTCAGAAGCAAAAGAGCACCTAGTGGATTTTGGGGCCTGCTTATTTTTAGATTATAATTTAGGCACCATGTCGAGTTTGAAGAGGTCTTGTGGTGCTAAAACTGTGGAAACTCCCCAAAAGCGACCCCATTTTGGAAACTAGACCCCTCAAGGAATTTATCTAGGGGTATAGTTAGCATTTTGACCCCACAGGTATTTTGCTATATTTATTGGAGTTAGTCTGTGAAAATGAAAATCTACTTTTTTTCTGAAATAACATAGACATTTTTAATATTTACAATGAATCAAGAAGAAAATGCACCCCAACATTTGTAAAGCATCTTCTCCCGATTACGTAAATACCCCATATGTTGTAATAAACTGCTGTTTGGACCCACGGCAGCGCTCAGAAGGGAGGGAGTGCCATTTGGATTTTGGAGTGCAGATTTTGCTGGATTGGTTTTTAGTGCCATGTCGTGATTGCAACGCCCTGGAGGTACCAAAACAGTGGAAACACCCCAAAAGTGACACCATTTGGGAAACTACACCCCTCAAGGAATTTTTCTAGGGGTATAGTAAGCATTTATACCACACAGGTCTTTTGCAGAATTTTGTAGAATTAGGCCGTGAAAATGAATATAAACTGCTGACGTGCTACAAACCCTGTACATGCGGAGATCGCAATCGAGCCCCGCATATAACGGGTTAATTGCCGAAATCAGCGGCAATGAGCCGTTGATCGGCAACAGTGGAGTGTCAACTGTCAGGGACAGCTGACCTCCCGGTTCCCGATGCACACTGTCGTCGACACTGTCACAGACACTGTCATCGACAGTGTGCATTGCGAACGGCAGTGATGTCCTGTCAATCTGACAGGAAGTCTATCAGGAGGCTGATCCTGATAGGCTTCCGTACATGGCGGACACGGGGGCCATTACTTGGCCTTCGATCACCATGCTAGCCATCTGCAAACCTCACGATTTCATCGTGAGGTCTGCCGATGAGCTAGAAACCCCTGAATGCGGTGATTGCAATCGATCACCGCAATCAAGGGGTTAATTGCTGAAATAAGCCGCTGATCGGCATACAGTGGAGTGTCAGCTGTGAGGGACAGCTGGCCTCCGGGTTCCCGGTGCACACTGTCGCCGACAGTGTGCACCGGGAACCATGCAGTAACTGTACGTCCCAGTGCGCTAAGACACTGGCCACATGGACGTACAGTTGTGTCCTGGTGCGCCTAGGGGTTAAAAAAGATCAAGGTACAGATCACATGAAACAGAGGATGGATATCATGGACAAATATCTGGTCACATAAATAAGGAAGATGAATGATCCACCAGACCTGTAGCTCAAGTTACAATAGTAGGAGCAGGATGGTAAGGCTAACTGTAAAAAAAGGAAGAGTAAAAGTACAACATTGTAAATCAATGCATAAATAACCTCCAAACCATCTTTAAGGAATACTTCTACCTGTAGCTCCAGGGAATTGCTATGGGGGCATCCTGTGTACCCTCATATGCAAATCTTTTCCTGGGGCTGTGGGAGAGGGAGATATTTTTGGCCAACGCTACCCAAGGGGTGCAGAATGTGCACTTCTGGGGTAGATGCATTGATGACATTTTATTTTTGTGGCAGGGAACCATCACTGATCTGGAAGACTTCATTTGCAGGCTGAATAATAACCATCATAATATTCACCTCGCCTACAAGTACAGCACAACTGTGATTGACTACCTTAATGTATCTTTACAGGTAGACAACTTGGGGTTCATACAAACAGATGTTTCTGTAAAACCATGGCCACTAAGTCTTTATTACATGCTAGGTCATCCCATCCAGGTCACCTTGTACAGAATATCCCAGTTGGTCAATTTCTCCGAATTCGGCGGATCTGTTCTAACATGGAGAATTTTTGGAAGCAATCTACAGTACTACAACCCCGCTCCCAGGAGAGGGGTTACAGCACCCACTCTATCAAGAGACCATATCACCGTGCCAAATATCAGCCATGGAATGCACTATTGAGACCGAGACTGTGGTAATCAGTTAGTGAGGGTAAGGTCAGATCATGGGCGGATTAGCCATGTACTTTACTGGGAATTATTCCCACTCCACTGCTCAGGGGCTGCTCTCCTGTACAGTCCTTCATACATCTGTGTATGTGGTCACTAATCCGTGATATAAAGAAATCCCCACAAAAACAAGTGTATGCAGGAGCCTCCGGTGCACAGTCTGCTTGTAACAGTGATTTCAGAACCTTTAGAAAAATCATCACATGGCCATCACATGATCAAAGTTTCTGACCAATTACGGCAACTTCAAGACTCAGAACATAGGCGAGAAGAAATCCTGAGAAAGGTAAGTGTTAAATGAAGTGTGTGTGTGTGTGTGTGTGTGTGTGTGTGTGTATATGTGTGTGTGTGTGTATATATATATATATATATATATGCGTGTATATGTGTGTGTGTATATATGTGTATATGTGTGTATATATGTGTGTATATATATATATATATATATATATATATATATATATCCATCTATCTATGTGTGTATATATATATATATATATATATATATATGTGTGTGGGTGTAAAGATGTGTGTGTACATATATGTGTGTGTATATATATATATATATGTGTGTATATATATATATATATATATATATATATATATATATATGTGTATGTATATATATATATATATATAAATATAAATATAAGCACGCAAACACACATACAGTGAAGGAAATAAGTATTTGATCCCTTGCTGATTTTGTAAGTTTGCCCACTGTCAAAGACATGAACAGTCTAGAATTTTTAGGCTAGGTTAATTTTTACCAGTGAGAGATAGATTATATATATAAAAAAAAAAGAAAATCACATTGTCAAAATTATATATATTTATTTGCATTGTGCACAGAGAAATAAGTATTTGATCCCTTTGGCAAACAAGACTTAATACTTGGTGGCAAAACCCGTGTTGGCAAGCACAGCAGTCAGACGTTTTTTGTAGTTGAATGATGAGGTTTGCACACATGTTAGATAGAATTTTGGCCCACTCCTCTTTGCAGATCACCTGTAAATCATTAAGATTTCGAGGCTGTCGCTTGGCAACTCGGATCTTCAGCTCCCTCCATAAGTTTTCGATGGGATTAAGGTCTGGAGAATGGCTAGGCCACTCCATGACCTTAATGTGCTTCTTTTTGAGCCACTCCTTTGTTGCCTTGGCTGTATGTTTCGGGTCATTGTCATGCTGGAAGACCCAGCCACGAGCCATTTTTAATGTCCTGGTGGAGGGAAGGAGGTTGTCACTCAGGATTTGATGGTACATGGCTCCATCCATTCTCCCATTGATGCGGTGAAGTAGTCCTGTGCCCTTAGCAGAGAAACACCCCCAAAACATAATGTTTCCACCTCCATGCTTGACAGTGGGGACGGTGTTCTTTGGGTCATAGGCAGCATTTCTCTTCCTCCAAACACGGCGAGTTGAGTTAATGCCAAAGAGCTCAATTTTAGTCTCATCTGACCACAGCACCTTCTCCCAATCACTCTCAGAATCATCCAGATGTTCATTTGCAAACTTCAGACGGGCCTGTACATGTGCCTTCTTGAGCAGGGGGACCTTGCGGGCACTGCAGGATTTTAATCCATTACGGCGTAATGTGTTACCAATGGTTTTCTTGGTGACTGTGGTCCCAGCTGCCTTGAGATCATTAAAAAGTTCCCCCCGTGTAGTTTTCGGCTGAGCTCTCACCTTCCTCAGGATCAAGGATACCCCACGAGGTGAGATTTTGCATGGAGCCATAGATCGATGTCGATTGACAGTCATTTTGTATGTCTTCCATTTTCTTACTATTGCACCAACAGTTGTCTCCTTCTCACCCAGCGTCTTACTTATGGTTTTGTAGCCCATTCCAGCCTTGTGCAGGTCTATGATCTTGTCCCTGACATCCTTAGAAAGCTCTTTGGTCTTGCCCATGTTGTAGAGGTTAGAGTCAGACTGATTAATTGAGTCTGTGGACAGGAGTCTTTTATACAGGTGACCATGTAAGACAGCTGTCTTTAATGCAGGCACCAAGTTGATTTGGAGCGTGTAACTGGTCTGGAGGAGGCTGAACTCTTAAAGGAACAGTGTCATCACAAATTATTTTTTAATATGTTAAAGATGTTAGTGCTTTATTAAAAACGTTTATATTCATTTGTGTGTTTGTGTTTTACTTTTTCTTATTTTTACACTTTTTCTTCCCTATGGGGGCTGCCATTTTTTGTTCCATTTCTGTCTGTGTCGATTAACGACACATACAGACATGGAATACGGCAGCCACAGTCCCATAGGGACTGCGAACGGCTCCCGTCCCATTGACTTCCGTGTACGGCGTCTGTGTGGGAACTGCGCATGCGCCGCTCCCACACAGTCCAATTCGAAATTGGCGCCGTCCGGCGCCATTTTCCTGTGGACCGGAAGTCGCGGCCGGACAGTAATATTACTACTTCCGGTCGCGGCTTCCGGATTTGTGCACTTGGACCAGCGGCAGCAAACGGAGCGGACGGGCCGGAGGGAGCCGCGGCGGCAGGAGCAGGTAAGAGATTTCAATGTATGTTCGTGTTTGTGTGTGTTTACTACTGTATGTAAACCTACTACGCTGTGTGTTAGCTCAAAAAATGGCGACACACAGTGTAGGAGATTACACCGTTCAAACCCCTCGTTTATCCCGGCACTAGCCAGGATAAAGGAGGGGGGGGATGCTGAGAGCTCACTAGAGCGAGGGCTTTTAACCCAATGTTGCAATGCTGCAATTTTGGGAAATAGCTCCATCTAGTGACCAAAAATGGGTAGTATTATAAATTAGAAATAATTTATAATATTTCCTGACTCGTGAAAAAAATAAAAAAAATTTGAACAATGTTTAATCACCCACACACTAAATGTTTAATTTAAAAAAAACAAACATGTTTTTCTGGCAACACAATGCCTTTAATGGTTGGTAGGGGATCAAATACTTATTTCTCTGTGCACAATGCAAATAAATATATATAATTTTGACAATGTGATCTTCTGTTTTTTTTATATAATCTATCTCTCACTGGTAAAATTAACCTAGCCTAAAAATTCTAGCCTGTTCATGACTTTGACAGTGGGCAAACTTACAAAATCAGCAAGGGATCAAATACTTATTTCCTTCACTGTATACACACACACATATATATATATATATATATATATATATATATACACATAGACACACATATATACACACCCACACATATATATATATATGTGTGTGTATATATATATATATATATATATTGATAGAGAACAGCAGCACTCTGTAGCAAATCTACCTAAAGCAACGGGTGCACAGCAGATAATCCCGATCCAAGGATTGTATAGTATATCAAGAAGAAATTCAGCAGCACTCCAATATAGTTATTCAATCAAATGTAGAGATGCGATGTTTCTGTCCAGCCTTAGGACCTTTCTCATGCTTGAGAAAGGTCCTAAGGCTGGACAGAAACGTCGCATCTCCGCATTTGATTGAATAAATCACTTTATTTTTGCTTATATTGGAGTGCTGCTGAATTTATTCTTGATATATATAGGCCATGGGGAAGCAACACTCCAAAACGAAAAATATTTATTCACCAAATATTTCACAGCAACGATTCACCCTCTCCATTTAGGCATTTTCAAGCATTTGAAAATGCCTTCATAGAGAGGGTGAAACAATGCTTTCAAATATTTGGTGAATAAATATTTTTCGTTTTGGAGTGCTGCTTCCCCGTGGCCTACTTTTCTATTGTCCATGTGGAGAGGTCACTCCTTTGAAGCTTTGCTTCGACCGAGTGGCTATTTGGCTACAGTGCTGCTCCATACACTTGCTGTTTTGTATATATATACACACTACCGTTCAAAAGTTTGGGGTCACCTGGACAATTTTGTGTTTTCCATGAAAACTCACACTTATATTTATCAAATGAGTTGCAAAATGACTAGAAAATATAGTCAAGACATTGACAAGTTTAGAAATAATGATTTTTATTTCAAATAATAATTTTCTCCTTCAAACTTTGCTTTCGTCAAAGAATGCTCCATTTGCAGCAATTACAGCATTGTAGACCTTTGGCATTCTAGCTGTTAATTTGCTGAGGTAATCGGGAGAAATTTCACCCCATGCTTCCAGAAGCCTCTCCCACAAGTTGGATTGGCTTGATGGGCACTTCTTGCGTACCATATGGTCAAGCCGCTCCCACAACAGCTCTATGTGGTTGAGATCTGGTGACTGCTCTGGCCACTCCATTACAGATAGAATACCAGCTACCTGCTTCTTCCCTAAATAGTTCTTGCATAATTTGGAGGTGTGCTTTGGGTCATTGTCCTGTTGTAGGATGAAATTGGCTCCAATCAAGCGCTGTCCACAGGGTATGGCATGGCGTTGCACAATGGAGTGATAGCCTTCCTTATTCAAAATCCCTTTTACCTTGTACAAATCTCCCACTTTACCAGCACCAAAGCAACCCCAGACCATCACATTACTTCCACCATGCTTGACAGATGGCGTCAGGCACTCTTCCAGCATCTTTTCAGTTGTTCTGCGTCTCACAAATGTTCTTCTGTGTGATCCAAACACCTCAAACTTCGATTTGTCTGTCCATAACACTTTTTTCCAATCTTCCTCTGTCCAATGTCTGTGTGCTTTTGCCCATATTAATATTTTCCTTTTATTAGCCAGTCTCAGATATGGCTTTTTCTTTGCCACTCTGCCCTGAAGGCCAGCATCCCGGAGTCGCCTCTTCACTGTAGACGTTGACACTGGCGTTTTGCGGGTACTATTTAATGAAGCTGCCAGTTGAGGACCTGTGAGGCGTCTATTTCTCAAACTAAAGACTCTAATGTACTTGTCTTGTTGCTCAGTTGTGCAGCGGGGCCTCCCACTTCTCGTTCTACTCTGGTTAGAGCCTGTGTGTGCTGTCCTCTGAAGGGAGTAGTACACACCGTTGTAGGAAATCTTCAGTTTCTTGGCAATTTCTCGCATGGAATAGCCTTAATTTCTAAGAACAAGAATAGACTGTCGAGTTTCACATGAAAGCTCTCTTTTTCTAGCCATTTTGAGAGTTTAATCGAACCCACAAATGTAATGCTCCAGATTCTCAACTAGCTCAAAGGAAGGTCAGTTTTATAGCTCCTCTAAAGAGCAAAACTGTTTACAGCGGTGCTAGCATAATTCCACAAGGGTTTTCAAGTGTTTTCTAATCATCCATTAGCCTTCTAACACAGTTAGCAAACACAATGTACCATTAGAACACTGGAGTGATGGTTGCTGGAAATGGGCCTCTATACACCTATGTAGATATTGCATTAAAAACCAGACATTTGCAGCTAGAATAGTCATTTAGCACATTAACAATGTATAGAGTGTATTTCTGATTAATTTAACGTTATCTTCATTGAAAAAAAACTGTGCTTTTCTTGCAAAAATAAGTAAATTTCTAAGTGACCCAAAACTTTTAAACGGTAGTATATATATACACAATAAAATAGGACACATTCGAAGAGTAGCATCAGAGAGGTATAGATGTAATTATACCCGAGGGTAAACAGAAAAACCCATCTAAAACAGACTGTACCATATCCAGAACCACCATGTAATGTAAGAACATATATTGCTGTAGAAGACAGCAGGGTCCAAAACCCAAAAAGTACAGCTATAGGTACGCAAACATAAATGGTGAATACATATAAAATGCAAACCTAGATTTAATAGTATCAATAAGGGTAAGAGTATAAAACCAAAAAGCGATAAACTATGCCTAAAGACATGGTGGAAGGAAATGGACACGTCAAAATAGATGTGGCACAGAAGAAGAACGCCTGAAATCAAGGCAGGGAATCCAGAGAAGTAGGAATTAAAAGAACCAGGACAACAGATTCAGCAGATTCCAACAGATTCATCATTTTAGATAGCTCAATTAGTAGAGCCACGGCCTGAGACACAGGAGTCTCTGTGTTCAAATCCTGACAGTTGTGTATGTGTAAGACAAACGTGATGTTTTCACGGTCGTGCCCCAGAGTTCTTATCAGCTCACAGGATAAACCCCATGACTGACTATTTTGTGGGAAGCTTAAAAATCGAAAGGGGGTCCCTAAAAGTAAGCAACTTCTTTTAAATTAAAAATATTGAATGTGACTGAAAGATATTTAATCTTTATGTTGCAAGTGCAGTAACCAAGAATATAAATAATTGTAAAACATTTACAGGATTCAGTGACACAGTTTATTACATTGTATAGTTCCATAGCCGGCAAATAACTTGAAAAACTACTAAATAAATATGGCAAAAAACAGATTTTAAAATCCTTTCAACCATTAGCCATTGCTAGTACAATATGCAAAACACAATAGGCTATCGCTTCTCATAGGTCCAGTGTAAAAAAAAAAATCCGATAGAAAATTGTAAGGTCTTGCTTAGACAGTGCAGCTTTGGTGCTGTTTTGCTTAAATTTTTAACTAAAATGATAAGTGAAACCCACACTTTTTTTTAAACTTTCATTAAATCCCAGTTTAAAAAAAACAGAAAAGAAAAAAAAAAAATGCACAAGCAAACTGTAAACAATTTTGCATGAAAAACAAAGGGCAAATGTGCCCTCTTGTGGTTAATCTGCGCATTGCATATATTAAAGTCCTAGTAAATTAAAATTACAAATCCTAAATTATTCAGGTAAATTTTTTTTATCACCCATTCACTGGATTAGGTGATAAGTGTGGATTTCTAACGTTAATCTGTTTTCCCTTAGTCCTACCTGCAGCACAATAATGGGGTATTTCTGCCCCTGTGTACTAGTAAAACAGATGGATTTTTTAATTCAATCAAATGAAACACTAATTAACTAGAGCTCCATCCCTACAAAAGAACGTCTAGCCGCTCCCACCTTGTGAATATTATAAAGTAGTAGCCTTAATCAGGGCGGGAAGCTTGTGAATCTGTTAGGACTAAGGGAAAACAAATTAACGTTAGAAATCAAAACTTTCCTTACGTCTTGCAGCAGCACAATAATGGGAATTTAGCAGGAAGTAACCCCATAGGGAGGGCCCTCCTGTCTGGTGGAACTCAAAATTTACCGTTCAAGAGTCGTCTCTTCGGAGAACCAAAAATTCCGCCTAAATAGTGTGAGCTACAAGCTGCACAGGAAATATGATCCAGCGGGATAAGACTTTATTCAACCCAAGAGGTGGACCCTGCTCTAATAGAGTGGGCTATAGAAAAATTAGGTGGATCACAGTTCCAATAATGTAAGTCAGTCTACTGGCCTCTTCACTCCATCTACCCAGGGTAGGTTTGGTGGATTTTAAGCACTTGTTTCTTTCAGGAAATAATAAATTCTCAACCTCCCTGATCTCTTACCTGAAGCGAATTAGATCTCAAGACAACAGAACAGATCTAGAAATGGGGATTATATTCCTCATGAGAGGAAAACTCGTGGCAGAACCCTGGAAAGGAGCGGACCTGATTACAGGTTACAAATGAGGGAACTTTGTGAGTGAAGTTTTACAGTAGCCTAAGCAAGACCATGTCATGGCGGAATCTGATGTATGGATCAACTGATGACAAGGGTTGAATCACCCCTATTTTCTTGACAGATGTTATAGTCGGGGCAGACATACCACACGTGCAAGCCATGCAGCTACACAGGAGCCCAGTACATTGCATGTAAGGGACTAAGAGAGTGGCTCACAGTTACTGGAGTATTATCAGAGAGACACAACATGGTGTGCCATGATAAACTGTCACGATCTGTGGTTAAGTGGCCGTAGCGGAGTAGCAGCTAGCCAAACATAAGTGGACCAACTCTATACAAAGTCCAAGCACAAGGGTACCTGCAATAGTCCAGACAGTAGCAGCAGCTTAGGCACAGATAGTACTTTGAGGACAGGTGATGCAAAAAGTGGCAGGGGTACCACGCGTGGCAGATGACACCATCGTGGTGTAAGACAGCAGGCATAGCAGATGGCACAACACGACTCCAACAATAGAGAGGACTCAGGAACAAATACAGCACGAGATACAGTTCACAGGTAGCAGGGCACGGGATCACTGGGAACAGGATACGACTAAGGAACCATTTGCAAGACTAACATAAGAATACAAACAACGCTCAGGCAAGGAGTGAAAGGGCACGGCCCTTTTTATAGTCCAGGGTGATCTGGGGATAATTAGTTAATTCTTTACATGTGCGCACCCTAGTGGTCACTGCAGGGCAGGACGGCCGCATGTGCTGGCATCTCCGGGGAGGGAGACGTCGGCAGGATGATAGAGGTCTGCGGCCATCAGCAGGTAAGGGGAGGAGGCAGGCCACGAACTCGGCCATTACATAAACTATTGTACATAGTTACATAGTTAGTACGGTTGAAAAAAGACACATGTCCATCAAGTTCAACCAAGGGATGGGAAAAGGGAAGGGAAAAATTTCTACACATAGGAGCTAATATTTTTTTGTTCTAGGAAATGATCTAAGCCTTTTTTAAAGCCATCTACTGTCCCTGCCGTGACCAGCTACTGCGGTAGACTATTCCATAGATTCACAGTTCTCACAGTAAAGAAGGTTTGTCGCCTCTGCAGGTTGAACCTTTTTTTCTCCAGACGGAGGGAGTGCCCCCTTGTTTTTTGAGGGAGTTTTACATGGAACAGGATTTCACCATATTTTTTGTATGTGCTATTATTATATTTATACAAGTTAATCATGTCCCCCCTTAGTCGTCTTTTTTCAAGGCTAAATAGGTTTAATTATTTTAATCTTTCCTCATAACTTAGATTCTCCATGCCCCTTATTAGCTTCGTTGTTCTTCTTTTTATTTTTTCCAACTCCAGGGCATCCTTTCTATGAACTGGAGCCCAGAACTGAACTGCATATTCTAGATGAGGCCTGACTAATGCTTTGTAAAGTGGTAATATTACATCCCTGTCCCGCGAGTCCATGCCTCTTTTAACCCCTTAATGACCGCCGATACGTCTTTTTACGGCGGTCATTAGTGGGCTTTATTCTAGAGCGCCGCCAAACTACGTCGCTGCTGTAGAATAAAGTAAACAGAGCAGGGAGCCGTGAAATCTCCCTGCTCTCAGCTGCCAGAAGCAGCTGAGGGCTGGGGGCGTCCCTGCTCTGCCGGGTGAGATCGATATTAGTATCGATCTCACCTGTTTAACCCTTCAGATGCGGTGCACAATAGCGAGCACCGCATCTGAATGGTTTTGGAGAGAGGGAGGGAGCTCCCTCTCATCTCACTGACACCCGGCGATAAAATCGCCGAGTGTCTGTGTCTTCTATGGCAGCCGGGGGTCTAATAAAGACCCCCAGGTCTGCCTGCAGCGAATGCCTGCTAGATCATGCCGCAGGCATGACCTAGCAGATGCCTGTCCGTTTTAAACGGACAGGCAGTAATACACTGCAATACAAAAGTATTGCAGTGTATTATAATAGCGATCGGAGGATAGTGAAGTCCCCTAGTGGGACTAGTAAAAAAGTAAAAAAAGTTTAATAAAGTTAATTTAAAAAAAAAGTGAAAAAAAAAAAATGAAAAACCCAGCTTTTCCCCTTACAAAATGCTTTACTATTAAAAAAAACTACAATAAAGCAAAAAAGTTACACATATTTGGTATCGCCGCGTCTGTAACGACCCCGACTATAAAGCTGTTACATTATTTAACCCGCACTGTGAACGTCGTAAAAAATAAAATAAAAAACAATGGAAAAATTGCTGTTTTCTGTTAATCCTGACTTAAAAAAAATGTGATAGAAAGTGATCAAAAAGTCGCATCTACTCTCAAATGGTACCAATAAAAACTGCAAGTCGTCCCGCAAAAAACAAGACCTTATACAGCTATGCCGACGCAAAAATAAAAAAGTTACAGCTCTTCGAATATGACAATGGAAAAATCTAAAAAATGGCTTGGACATTAGGGCCCAGAATGCCAGCAGGGGGAAGGGGTTAATACACGACAATATCTTGCTGGCCTTTGAAGCAGCTGATTGACATTGCATGCTGTTATTTAGTTTGATTTACAAGTACACCGAGATCCTTCTCAACAAGTGAATCCCCCAGTGTAGCTCCCCCTAGGACATATGATGCATGCAGGTTGTTGGTACCCCGATGCATAACTCATAGACAGTCTACAGTCCTCATTGTCCCCTATCTCTTCCCACTCCAATCTGGCTGCCAAACTTTACAATAAAACTCTCAAAAATGCATTGGATAAAGCAGCCCCCCCTACACTCCGAACTACCCGACAAAGACAACCATGGCACACACCTCAATCCCGCTTTCTTCAGCGGTGCTTGAGATGTGCCGAACGACTGTGGAGAAAATCGCATTTGGCTGCAGACTTCCTCCATTACAAATTTATGCTCAAAACTTACAACTCTGCCCTTCACTGCACCAGACAAGTCTATTTCACTTCTCTCATCTCCACACTATCTAATAATCCAAAACGCCTCTTTGATACTTTTCACTCCCTCCTTAGTCCTAAAGTGCAGACGCCGGTCACAGATCTAAGTGCCACTTATTTTAAAGTTAAAATTGACAACATCCGGCATGATATCTCCCAGTCCCCTAGTAACATCGATCCCCTTCCCTCCCGTACTCCCTCTTCTTCACTTTCAGCATTTGACCCAATAACAGAAGAAGAAGTTACCAGGCTCCTCACTTCTTCTCGTCCTACTGCCTGCCCTAGTGATCGTCCCTCTCCCCCGCTGTCACTAGACACCTGACTAAAATATTTAACCTCTCTCTTTCCTCTGGTATCTTTCCCTCCTCTTTTAAACATGCCATTATAAACCCATTACTGAAAAAAAACAACTCTTGACCCATCCAGCGCTGCTAACTACCGACCAGTCTCTAATCTGCCCTTCATCTCCAAACTCCTGGAACGCCTGGTCTACTATCGCCTTATTCGCTATCTCTCGGCCAACTCCATTCTAGACCCCTTACAATCTGGTTTCCGCACTCTACACTCCACCGAGACTGCCCTTAGTAAAGTCTAAAATTATCTCTTGGCGGCTAAATCGGACGGTAAATACTCTCTCCTGATTCTTCTGGATCTCTCTGTAGCCTTTGACACTGTAGACCACCAATTCCTACTTAAAGGGAAGGTGTCATTATTTTTTTTTATTATTATTATATTGCTTTTAATATGATATTAACATAAATTGTATTTATTTGTGTTCTCATGTTCTACTTGTTACTGAGTTCTTACTTTTACTTCTCTATGGGGGCTGCCATTTTTTTTCATCTCTGTATGTGTCGATTAACGACACATACAGAGATGCTATACGGCACATACACCCCATAGAGAATGCGAACGGGAGCTGTTCCATTCTCAGAAGTGTGCGCCGTCTGAGATCAAAGCGAAGCTCGTTTGTAGAGCAAAATCCGGTGCCATTTTCATGTGGACCGGAAGCCGCTGCCGGACAGTAAGATGACGACTTCCAGTCGCGGCTTCCGGCCATATGTTCAACGAAGTGAAGGTGCAAGGAAGAGGAGCGTAGACCAGCGGAGGCAGTGGCAGGAGCAGGTAATTTATGTTCATGTATGATGTGTGTATTATGCTCGAGTATGATGTGTGTATTATGTGCGTGTATGTTCGTGTGATACTGTCTGTTGAGCCATGTATCTAATCCTCCTAGCACTGTGCAGTCGCTCAGAAAATGGCGGCACACAGTGTAGGAGGTTTGAAGACATTCAGACCCCTCCTGCTCCTGGCACTAGCCAAAAGAAGGGAGGGGTGGTGTCACGGGCACAGGGTATGTGGACCCACTAGGCCGCTCCGCCGTAGCGGGGAGGCAGCTGACCAGGTCACAGTCTATGCGGAAGTAAATGGCAGACAGTAATGCTTGGGTACCTGAAATAGTCCGTGCGGTGGCTGTGGCTTCAGCACGGATGGAGGCAGGTGCGGCAAGTGGCGCCAGACATGGAGGGCAGTATCCGATGAAGCGGTAGACACTTGACGTGGCAGATGACACTTGACGTGGCAGATGGCACTTGACGTGGCAGATGGCACTTGACGTGGCAGATGGCACTAGACATGGCAGATGGCACTTGACGTGGCAGATGGCACTTGAGGCTGGTAGGCACAGGAACAATACGGAATACAGGAACGGTAACAGGGCACGGGTAACAGCTGGAACGGGAGACACTAAGGGACCATTTGCGAGACAGACTGGGAAAGACTAACAACGCTCATGCATCGAACTAGGGGGCTGGACCCCTCTTATAGCCCTGGGTACTCACGGGTCAAAGGTCGTTCAAGATGTCCGGTGCGCGCGCTGCCCCTTTAAGAGCGGGGACGAGCGTGTGCACCCTGCGGGCTCCGGCGGAGGTGAGTGGATGCAAGCGCTGGCGTCTCCTGAGGAGGAGGCTGGGGCCAGCGCTTGCCGACTCGTGGCTGCGGCTGTCAGCGGGAGGCTGGAGCGGACAGCCCGCAGCCACGGACATTACAGTATCCCCCCTCTTACGCCCCCTCTTCTTGGGACCGGAGTGAGAGAGAAACTTCTGTAGAAGAGTAGGGGCATTGAGGTTCTCCTCTGGTTCCCAGGACCTCTCTTCGGGACCAAACCCCCTCCAATCCACCAAATAAAAGGTCTTTCCTCTCACTCTCTTGGTGTCCAAGATCTCCTTGACCTCAAAGATGTCCGAGGAGCCGCTGGGAGCAACCGCAGGGCTGGGAGTCTTGGAATAGCGGTTTAGGATCACAGGCTTCAGGAGGGAGACGTGGAAGGAGTTGGGAATCCTGAGGGTAGGAGGCAGCCAAAGCTTGTAGGCGACAGGGTTGATCTGCTGCAGGACCTCGAATGGTCCAAGGAACCTGGGAGCGAACTTGTATGAGGGCACCTTCAAGCGAATGTTCCGAGAGGACAGCCAGACTTTAGTCCCCGGAAGATACTGAGGCGGCTCTCTTCTCTTAGTATCTGCCTTTCGCTTCATGCGATCTACTGCCAGCAAAATAGAGGACCGGGTCTGTTGCCAGATTTGCAGGAAGTCCCCATATGCAGAGTCAGCAGCGGGAACCTGAGATGAAGTCGACACAGGAAGAGGGACTCTGGGATGTTGACTGTACACGATGTGAAATGGAGTAGAGGTGGTGGACTCACTTGTGTGGTTGTTATATGAAAACTCGGCCCAAGGAAGAAGCTGTACCCAGTTATCGTGCTAAGAAGAGATGAAGTGGTGGGGATAATTTTCCATGATCTGGTTGATCCTCTCAACTTGCCCATTGGATTGGGGGTGATAGGCAGAGGAAAAGTCCAAACTCACATCCAGGAATTTACAGAGGGCTCTCCAGAATTTAGAGGTAAACTGAACCCCCCGGTCGGACACAATGTGAAGAGGCAAGCTATGCAAGCGAAATATGTGCTGAGTGAAGAGACTCGCCAGTCGGGGAGCAGAAGGTAGGCCGGTCAGCAGGATAAAATGTGCCATCTTAGAGAACCGGTCCACCACCACCCAGATGGTGTTGCATCCTGCTGAGAGAGGAAGGTCTGTGACGAAGTCCATTGCTATGTGCTGCCAAGGGGCACTGGGTACAGGCAGAGGTTGAAGCAGGCCGGCAGGCTTGGAGTGAGTCACTTTATTAGAGGCACACACCGTGCAAGCAGAGACAAAGTCCAGAACATCCTTAGGTAGCGTGGGCCACCAAAAGTGACGAGCAATCAGGTCTTGGGTATTACGGACACCAGCGTGCCCAGCTAGATTAGAACTGTGTCCCCAGCGGAGAATTCTTTTTCTGTCTGCCAACCGAACAAAAGTTCTCCCCGGAGGGATATTTCTAAGCTGCAGAGGATTGGCGGTGACAACGCAGGATGGGTCTATGATCATCTGAAGGGACTCCAGCGTGTCTTCCGTCTCAAATGATCTGGACAGGGCATCGGCCCTCACATTCTTGTCATCGGGACGGTAGTGGAGCAGAAATTGGAAACGGGTGAAGAACAGTGACCACCTGGCTTGACGAGGATTCAGTCTTTGAGCGGACTGAAAGTAGGTGAGGTTCTTGTTGTCGGTGAAGATCAGGATGGGGTGAGCTGCGCCTTCTAAAAGATGTCTCCACCCCTCCAGGCCCAATTTGATAGCCAGTAGCTCCCGATCTCCAATGGAGTAATTGCGTTCAGCAGAAGAAAACAGTCTTGAGTAGTAGCCACATACTACTGCCTTTCCTTTGGAGCTCCTCTGGAACAGAAGTGCGCCTGCACCAACAGAGGAAGCATCCACCTCTAGTGAGAACTGCTGAGATACGTCAGGGTGATGGAGGATCGAAGCTGAAGTGAAGGCTCTCTTGAGGCTAATGAATGCGGACTCTGCCTCTGGAGTCCACACCTTGGCGTTTACGCCCTTCTTGGTAAGGGTAGAGATTGGAGCCGTCAGAGAAGAAAAGTTCGGAATAAACTGCCGGTAGAAATTGGCGAAACCCAGGAACCGCTGTATGGCCCTTAGGCCTTGAGGACGTGGCCACTCCAGGACAGACTTTAGTTTCTCAGGGTCCATCTTAAGGCCTTGATCCGAGATGACGTAGCCCAGGAAGGGCAAAGACCTCTTTTCAAAGGTGCATTTTTCTAACTTGGCATACAAGCGATTCTCTCTTAGTCGCAGGAGAACTTGATGAACATGCCTCCGATGGGTCATCAGATATGGGGAGAAAATTAGAATATCATCGAGATAAACTACAACACACATATAGAGGAGATCTCGGAAGATATCATTAACGAACTCCTGAAATACTGCAGGAGCGTTACACAGTCCGAAGGGCATCACTAGGTATTCGTAGTGCCCATCGCGGGTGTTAAATGCCGTCTTCCATTCATCACCCCGGTGAATCCGGATTAGATTATAGGCCCCCCGCAGATCTAGCTTGGAAAAAATTTTGGCTTCTCGTATGCGATCAAACAGCTCGGAAATAAGTGGCAACGGGTATTTGTTCTTGACCGTGATCTGATTGAGACGACGGTAGTCAATGCAGGGTCGGAGAGATCCATCTCTCTTTTTAACGAAGAGGAAGCCTGCCCCGGCCGGGGAGGAAGATTTTCGAATAAAACCCCTCTCCAAGTGCTCCTTGATTTAGGCTGACATCGATAAAGTCTCTGGCAAGCAGAGAGGATATACTCGTCCACGGGGAAGAGAAGCATTGGGAACCAGTTCAATGGGACAGTCATAATTCCGATGTGGAGGCAGCGTCTCAGCCTCTCGTTTGCAAAAGACATCTGCAAAACTGGCATACTGAGAAGGTAGATCGGAGAGTGACTGAGGCAGAGGGGGCACAACAGGACGGACTTGTGACAGGCAATGGCTATGGCATCTGGAACCCCATTGAAGAACTTCTCCAGAACTCCAGTCGAGTGTCGGGGCATGTAGACGGAGCCATGGCAGATCCAGCAGGATAGGATTGATAGCCTTGGATAGCACCAGGAAGGTGATCTGTTCTGAGTGAAGAGCTCCGACCCGTAGTGTCAACGGCTCAGTGATGAGCATGATCGGATCAGGCAACGGTAGACCATTCACAGAGGCAACTGCCAGGGGTCTCTCCAGACGGACTGTGGGTAGTTGAAACCGATCCACTAGATCCTGGTGGATAAAATTAGCAGCTGCTCCAGAGTCAAGATAGGCGGAGGAAGGATGTGATGTCTGTCCGGTGACGATGGCCACAGGTATCGATAATTTGGAAGAGGTTTTAACGTTTGGAGACGTTCCACCTAGAGTTGCCTCTCCGACCAACCCTAGGTACTGGAGTTTCCCGGTTTCTGTGGGCATTGGTGCACAAAATGACCCTTGAGGCCACAATACATACAAAGTCCAGAGGAGCGTCTGCGCTGCTTCTCCTGTTCAGATAACCGGACTCTGTCTACCTGCATGGGTTCCTCAAGTAACGCACTAGGAGTGGACAATAGTGGTCTCTGGGCAGAGGGTGCTGGTCTGTGGGCCCGGCTCTCCTGACGAACCTCTTGAGAGCGCTCCCGGATTCTCATATCAACCCGGGTGGCTAACAGGATGAGGGCATCCAAGGTAGAAGGAAGGTCGCGGGCTGCCAGTTCGTCCTTGATGTGAGAGGACAGTCCCTGCCAGAAGGTCGCCACCAGTGCCTCATTGTTCCATGCCAGCTCGGCTGCTAGGGTACGGAAGGAGATCGCATACTCCCCTACTGTGGAGCCTTCTTGCTTGAGGGTCAACAGAGTGGCTGCGGCAGAGGATGTTCGACCCGGCTCCTCGAACACGGCACGAAAGGACTGCAGGAACAAGGCTAGGTCCGAGGATACAGGTCCTTGTTGCTCCAAGATTGGGTTCGCCCAAGCGAGGGCCTTGCCATTGAGGAGGGAGATAATAAATGCCACTTTGGCCTCCTCGGAGGGGAATTGATTGAGAAATCCTCTACATGCTCTGGGATCACTGTCGTAGCAAGGAGGAAGAGGCAGAGGAACTGAGGATCCGGAACAAACAGGGGGAGCAACAGGCAGTGGCACGGCAACAGCTTCAGGAGGAAGAACCGGAGGTGGAACAGCGAGTAGATCCAGGCGGACTAGGATAGTATTCACTGCCTCAAGGAGTTGATCCTGACGTGTGCGTAGGTCATGCATCTCTGTCTGAATCTTCTGTACTGGGGTCCTGGGCTGGCCAGCGGGTTCCATGGCCTGAGCGTACTGTCACGGGCACAGGGTATGTGGATCCACTAGGCCGCTCCGCCGTAGCGGGGAGGCAGCTGACGAGGTCACAGTCTATGCGGAAGTAAATGGCAGACAGTAATGCTTGGGTACCTGAAATAGTCCGGGCGGTGGGTGGCTGTGGCTTCAGCACGGATGGAGGCAGGTGCGGCAAGTGGCGCAAGACGTGGCGGGCAGTATCCGATGAAGCAGTAGACACTTGACGTGGCAGATGGCACTTGACGTGGCAGATGGCACTAGACGTGGCAGATGGCACTTGACGTCGCAGATGGCACTTGACGTGGCAGATGGCACTTGAGGCTGGTAGGCACAGGAACAATACGAAATACAGGAACGGTAACAGGGCACGGGTAACAGCTGGAACAGGAGACACTAAGGGACCATTTGCGAGACAGACTGGGAAAGACTAACAACGCTCAGGCATCGAACTAGGGGGCTGGACCCCTCTTATAGCCCAGGGTACTCACGGGTCAAAGGTCGTTCAAGATGTCCGATGCGCGCGCTGCCCCTTTAAGTGCGGGGACGAGCGCGCGCGCACCCTGCGGGCTCCGGCGGAGGTGAGTGGATGCAAGCGCTGGCGTCTCCTGAGGAGGAGGCTGGGGCCAGCGCTTGCCGACTCGTGGCTGCGGCTGTCAGCGGGAGGCTGGAGCGGACAGCCCGCAGCCACGGACATTACAGGTGGGATTGTGTGAGGACACTAGAGGAGAGTGTGTCCACCCCAAATTTGCAGCATAAATCAATGAGGTTGCTTTACCACAGTGACCATGCTGCAATTTTGGGAACTGCTCCCTCTAGTGGCCAGTACATGGAAATGTTATAAATTAAGAATCTAATTTATAATATTTCTTGACTTGTGAAAAAATGAAACTAATTGTTTAACTGAAAAAAAATAAAAAAAATTCTAGCAACACATTCCCTTTAACATGCTCCACTTTATTGGCCTCAAGGACGTTGTCCTCTCTTGGTTTTCCTCCGATCTCTGACCGCTCGTTCAGTGTGTCATTTGCTGGTTCTACTTTTTCTCCTTATGCACTTGCTATCGGGGTTCCTCAGGGATCAGTCCTAGGTCCGCTCCTCTTTTCTCTCTACACAGCCCCTATTGGACAAACCATCAGCCGATTTGGCTTCCAGTACCATCTCTACGCTGATGACACCCAATTATATGCCTCTTCCCATGACATCACCCCCGCTCTCATACAAAACACCAGTGATTGTCTGTCCGCTGTCTCTAACATCATGTCTTCTCTTTATCTGAAACTGAATCTTTCTAAAACTGAGCTCCCTGTGTTCCCACCATCTACTAACCTCCCTAAACCGGATGTCTCCAACTCCTAAGCAGCACGCCAGCTGTCTCATGGTTATTTTTGACTCAGATCTTTCCTTTACTCCTCACATTCAATCACTTTTACGCTCCTGTGATTTTCACCTCAAAAACATCTCCAGAATCCACCCTTTTCTTACTGAGGAAACAGCCAAAACTCTCATTGTTGCTCTGATTCACTCTCGTCTTGACTACTGTAACTCATTACTATTTATTACTCTTACCAACAAAGCTCTCCATAGTGCTGCACCTCCTTACATCTCTGCCCTCATCTCTGTCTACCACCCTACTCAGGCTCTACGTTCTGCCAACGACCTTAGATTAAAATCCTCCATAATCTGAACCTCCCACTCCCGTCTCCAAGATTTTTCTCGTGCTGCACCCGTCCTCTGGAATGCGCTACCCCAGACAATCAGATTAATTCCCAATATCCACAGTTTTAAACGTGCCCTGAAAACACATATTTTTAGACAGGCCTATAACATTCCCTAATCGGACTCCTTTCCATGGCCCCCCTTTTAGATTAGTCATCAGAATTAGATTGCCTCGCACTCCTTCACTTCATGTCTGTCATACACTGGCTGGTGACCTGCTCATGCAGCTTTATGTGTACCACCCCATGTATATAAAAGATGGTTGGACCATTGTACAGAACAAACACTGTTACACTTTGTGTCTCCCTTATTTCCTCATAGATTGTAAGCTCTTGCGAGCAGGTCCTCACTCTGATATTGTCTGTTTCATGTTCCCTCTAAATTGTAAAGTGCTGCGTAATATGTTGGCGCTATATAAAGATTATTATTATTATTATATAACTTTACATTTATCTACATTAAACTTCATTTGCCAACTGGACGCCCAAACACTTAGTTTGTTTAAATCCGCTTGCAATTCACGAACATCTTCCATAGACTGAACTATATTACATAACTTGGTGTCATCTGCAAAAATAGAAACAGTGCTATTAATCCCATCCTCTATATCATTAATAAATAAGTTGAATAATAGTGGTCCCAGCACTGAACCCTGGGGTACACCAGTTATAGCCGGGGACCATTCAGAGTAGGAATCATTGACCACAACTCTCTGGATACGGTCCTTGAGACAATTCTCAATCCAATTACAAACTATACTTTCTAAACCAATAGTCCTTAAATGGAATGTGTCGCTAGAAATTATTATTTTATTTTTTTCAGTTAAACAATTAGTATTTGAATGATTAAACATTGTTTTAATTTTTTCACAAGTCAGGTAATATTATAAATTAGATTCTAATTTATAACATTTCCATGTGCTGGGCACTAGAGGGAGCAGTTCCCAAAATTGCAGCATGAACACGAACATAAATTACCTGCCGCCGCCTCCGCTGGTCTACGCTCCTATTCCTTGCGCCTGAACATATGGCCGGAAGCCGCGGCCGGAAGTCGTCATCTTACTGTCCGGCAGCAGCTTCCGTGCCACATGAAAATAGCACCGGATTTCGCTCTGCGAACGAGCTTCGTTTTGGTCTGTGTGGGAGCGGCGCATGCGCCGTTCACACACAGACGGCGTATGCTTCTGAGAATGGAACGCATTCCCGTTCGCATTCTCTATGGGGTTGTATGTGCCGTATTCCATCTCTGTATGTGTCGTTAATCGACACATACAGAGATGAAAAAAAAAATGGCAGCCCCCATAGAGTAGTAAAAGTTTGAACACAGTAAAAATTAGAACGTTACAACACTAATAAATAAAAAAATTCTTTATATTTTATTAAAAGCAATATAATAATAATAAAAAAAAAAAATCATGACACCTTCCCTTTAATTTACCCATTAGACGTCTATGAGGGACAGTGTCAAATGCCTTTGCAAAGTCCTAAAAAACTATATCCACAGTGGCCCCTCTGTCTAAGCTTCTGATCACCTCTTCATAATGCTATTTATTGT
Source organism: Rhinoderma darwinii (assembly GCF_050947455.1). Classification (NCBI taxonomy): domain Eukaryota; kingdom Metazoa; phylum Chordata; class Amphibia; order Anura; family Rhinodermatidae; genus Rhinoderma; species Rhinoderma darwinii. The sequence goes on from NC_134689.1 coordinate 163,446,585, forward strand.
CACATAATCCTGTATATGGTCCCTCAATAGCCCCTCAAACATTTTCCCCACGATAGATGTTAAGCTTACTGGTCTATAATTACCCGGGGAAGACCTAGATCCCTTTTTGAAAATAGGCACCACATTTGCCCTGCGCCAGCTCCTTGGCACATACCAGTCACTAGAGAATCTCTGAATATTATGAAGAGGGGGACAAAAATAACAGAACTAAGCTCTTTAGGAACTCTAGGGTGTAACCAGGGGCGTAACTAGGAAAGACTGGGCCCCATAGCAAACTTTTGACTGGGCCCCCCCCCCCTCTGCTGGGTATCACACAACCCCCCCCCCCTTGTAGATAGTGCCTCCCTATAGATTCCACCACACAGCGCCCCCCTATAGATAGCACCATACACAGCCCCCTGTAGATAACGCCATACAGCCCCCTCTGTAGATAACGCCATACAGCCCCCTCTGTAGATAACGCCATACAGCCCCCCCTGTAGATAACGCCATTCAGACCCCCCCTGTAGATAACGCCATACAGACCCCCTCTGTAGATAACGCCATACAGCCCCCTCTGTAGATTACGCCATACAGACCCCCCCCAAAAAAAAAACGGCCTATAGTTTGTACTACAAAAGACATGCATCCCCTATCCACAGGACATCCACAGGATAGGGGATACATGTGTGATCGCTGGCAGCGATAAGGAGAACGGGGGACCGAAAGTCCCCCGAAGTTCTCCATGACTAACCTCGGACTTCCGGCGTCTGCGCAGTTCAATAAAAATGAAAGGAGCGCTGGTCACGCATGCGCACAAGCACGACCGGTGCGCAAGTCATTTCCATGGAGCTGCAGACAGACTACGGAAGTCCGAGGTTTGTCATGGAGAACTTAGGGGGGACTTTCGGTCCCCCGTTCTCCTCATCGCTGGGCGTCCCAGCGATCCCACATGTATCCCCTATCCTGTGGTTAGGGGATGCATGTCTTTTGTAGGAACAACCCCTTCAGTGGTGTCGCGCTGTAGCAGCCATAGCGGCTGCTAGCGGAGCCTGCGGCCATGGGAGGGGCCGTGCTGGCGGGTGGCACGGGCCCCCTCATGCTGCAGGCCCCGTAGAAGTCGCTAAGGCTGCTATAGCGGTAGTTACGCCACTGCGCATAGGTTTGTACGGCGTAAAACTACAGCTCCCAGCATGGCCGAAACAATGATAAGGATATGCTGGGAGATGCGGTTTCACAAAAAAAAATCATACCACCATCATCTCACTGCAGATCATACAGTGACTACAATACTGATTAGAGGCAGAATAAACATTTACATTAAGTGACTCACCGGTGACGTCTCAGATTCTAGTTCTCTGCTTCTCCGTCCGGTTCAGACATCTATGATGGATTTCTCCCGGGCATGACCCATTTCTGCAGTTTTCTGTTTAGATGTCTTCAGCTTCTCACTTTTAAAACATTTCTGCACCTGTAAACAAAGTTAAAATTCTCAACACATCTAAATATAACTGTCACACACACACACACACACACACACACACACACCGTGCCCCCTGTAGATAGTGCCCCCTGTAGATCGTGACCTACATAGAAGCCCCTGTAGATAGTGCCCACATATGGACTCCAGAGCTGCAAGGCAATAGTGCTAACCACTGAGCCACCGTGCTGCCCTACATATAGCTTCCCCTATAGTTAGTGCTCCACGTATAGCCCACCTCTGTAGATATTGTCCCACATATAGCCCACCCCTGTAGACTGTGCACTACATATAGCCACCCTGTTGCTAGTGCCCCACAGGTAACCCACCCCTGTATATAGTGTCCCACACATAGCCCACCCCTATAGAAAGTACCCTAAAAAATAGCTCCCCTATAGATAGTGCTCTACATATAGCCCACCCCTGTATAGTGTCTCACATATACTGCCCCACATATAGACCCCCCTGTAGATAGTGGCCCACATCCCCACATACAGACCCCCCCTGTATATAGTGGCCCACATATAGACCCGCCTGTATATAGTGGCCCACACCCCCACATATAGACCCCCCTGTAGCTACTGCCCCACATATAGACCCCCCTGTAGCTACTGCCCCACATATAGACCCCCCTATATATAATAGCCCACATAAAGACGACCCCCCCACTATAGATAATGCCATTCACATTTTTATGAGGAAAAAATATATAAAGTTGACATACTCACATTCTCCGGTTCCCACGCTGTTCACTGGCGATGCAGACATGCTCTCTTCTGAGCATGTCTGCAGGAACTGAATGAGCGTCCTTCAATGACGCTGATTGGCGGGGCAGAATGACTTGCCCCGCCAATCAGCACCTTCCAAGCATGGAAGCGGCGCGATGATGTCATCGCGCCGCTAGCCAATCAGTGTCATTGTAAGGCACTGGATGGTCAGGCACGGAACATGCCCGGCCATTCAGTGCTAATACATGTATTTGGCTGCCGCTAGCACCGGGGCCCCCTCCGGTGCTAGCGACACCTACAGGCATGAGAGTGCCTGTGTAAGGCTCGGTGGCGCGGGCCCCACAGTAGCGGTGCTACCCCTGTAGCAGCCATAACGGCTGCTAGCGGCGCCACCGGGCATTTGGGAGGGCGTGTCGGCTGGCGGCACGGGCCCCCTCAAGCCCCGGGCCCCGTAGCAGCCGCTACTGCTGCTACCGCGGTAGTTACGCCACTGGGTGTAACCGATCTGGTCCCGGGGCCTTGTGTACATTTATTTATTTTATTTCGTTTAGCTTGGACCATATCTACATTCATCCAATTCATTATATCAACTGATATATTAACAGCACTGGAACCGGCTATATCAGCTGCTCTTTCTTCTGTTGTATATACAGAGCTAAAGAACCCATTTAGTGATTCTGCCTTCTCTTGATCCCCTGTGACTAACCACACATTACCACTATCTAGGGGTCCTACATGTTCAGACCTTGGTTTTTTTGCATTTATATACTTGAAGAATTTTTGGGGATTTGTTTTACTATCCTTGGCCACCTGCCTTTCATTTTGTATTTTTGCTGATTTTATGAAGCTCTTTATAATTTAAAAATTCTACAGCTGTACCCTCAGATTTGTATTTTTCCAATGCCCTTTTTTTGTCATGTATTGCCCTTTTTACAGGAGGTGTAAGCCATGTGGGGTTTAATTTTTCGTTTATACTGGTTACCTATATCAATAAATTTTGCACTATAATTACCCAAAGTAGATTTGAAAATCTCCCATTTATCATTTGTACCATTATTTGACATTAGTTCTTCCCAGTCTATATCCTGAATTGCAGCCCTCGTCCTGGGGAAATTGGCCTTCTTAAAATTAAGTGTTTTTGCCCTCCCATGTAGAGCATGGGGGATCCATATACCCCTCTTGCACGGGAGCTCTACACCACCTATGTTCGCCCTTGATTATGACCAGGAGAAGTAATGTTTTAGCATAGGTAATTATGTGGGACATTTTCCAGTGGTTTAATGATAGATGAGCATAAACCTCTTAGGACTAAAGCAAAATCCCATTTTGCCACAGGTCTGAGGATGGTAAGTCTCATTCTAGTGGACCGTTTCAGGAACCTTTTCACCATGGGCTTTTGTGACAAGTATCTTACCCAAAAATGCGGACCTGGACTAAATTTGGACCGTTCAGGTCGATAGACTCAGCCCTTTCTGAATCTTCCTGCAGGAAGTGTAGGATGTTATTAATCCGTGGTTTGGAACTATCCACTCCTTGAGTGGAATACCAATTTGAAAAGATCCATCGACCCTTGTGTAAGCCGCCTTGGTAGATTCAGACCTGGACTGTGGGCAGGTCTTCATAAATTAATTAGAGAGCCCTTTAGATAATAAAAGGGGCTGGTCAACCTTCAGGCTATCAGGTTGAAACTCTTCAGGTCCTGGCAGGCAGAGTTGAGTGCCCTGAGACACCAAGTCCTGCACTGAGGAAGTCTCCAGTATCACCCTTGACATCAGAATGAGTTAGGAATACCATGACCTCTGTGGCCAGAACGGTATGATGACTTTTAGCGTGGCCTGGTCTTGTAAAGGATCTGCCAGACACAGCTTCTGTGTCGACGCCCATGGTTAATCAGTCTGCATCTGCTCCTAGGTCTGATAGAGTGACTCAATCTGCTACCACTCAGACTGGTAGGCTGAGGAGTGGGAGAACCTATCACAGCCTGGCCAGATGGTTCTAGCTCCCGCCCTCGATCTATTTATACCTTCATTTGCTGCTTGTCCTTTGCCTGTTATTCTCTCTTGTTTCCTGGCTCTGCTGTTCCTGCTATTACTATCGACCTCTGCTTCATATAGACCCTGGCTTTACTGACTACGCTCATGCTCTGCGTTTAGTACCTCGTACACTCCTAGTTTGACTCAGCTCATTCACTACTCTTGTTGCTCACGGTGTTGCCGTGGGCAACTGCCCCATTTCCCTTAGCTTCTGTGTACCCTTGTCTGTTTGTCTGTCGTGCACATATTGAGCGTAGGGACCGTCGCCCAGTTGTATGACGTCGCCTAGGACAGTCCGTGCAAGTAGGCAGGGACTGAGTGGCGGGTAGATTAGGGCTCACCTGTCTGTCTCCCTACCCCGACATTACAGAACCACAGTTCTTCTCCCATCCTCCTCCTCCAGTGACAGTGAGGAACCTCCTTATAGTCGCAGGAGGGTTAGTGCCCAGCTTCTGACTGACCCTGAAACTGCCGATCTGCCTGACCCTGGTACAGTCAGCAGTGATTGGTCAACCCCAACCAATTACACCCCCCAAATCCCAGAATTTACTGCTGTGACAGGCATTCACATACAGACAGAAGGGCTGCCTATTATTGGATTTTTCTAATTATTCTTGACAGACAATTTTATCCAGCAGTGTACCTTGTCCAGCTGGCACTATATAACTCCTTTTTAATTTTTAGGAAAGCTGGCAATCCGGGTATATACTTGGAGTACCAAGAGAAAATTATAAAATTTATTTTATTTGGAGACGAGGTGGGGGAAACGTCTGCTGCTCCAAGTAATGTTTGCCGAATTGTTCCTGGGCAGCACTTTCCTAGTGAAGTGCCTGCTACAGCAAAAAAAGGAAGGACACAGAAAAGGTGCCGTGTCTGCACAAAAAGGGGTATCCGTAAGGATACCACATATCAGTGCGACACTTGCCCATCTAAACCCAGACTGTGCATGAAGGAGTGCTTCCGCATCTACCACACCTCCCTGGATTAAAAATGTTATACTTTTAAAACCCCCACCCCTCCCTTTATCATTCTGGTCTTTTACCAATTTTTTAAATTGGACACTCTAAAAAAAAAAAAAACCCTCAATATACCCCTAGATGAATACCTAATACTCTAACATATGTGTATGATCTGCACAATTTTTTCAGGCCTATGCTTGTGGCTAAAAATCATCCAAGTAAAAATAAGGCCTCAAAACCCTTGTGGTGCTTCTTCACTTCCACGCACTATATTTAGACCACTTTGGGGCTATTTCTAAGCTCAGAAGAAAAATCCCAATAATCATTGAGGTGTCTTCCTGCGCTTACATGGTGTGTCTGAAAAATCTGTCCTATAAATGACGCATTTGTGAAAAATGTAACATTTTATTTTTAATGGCAGATTTCTACTAAATTCAGCCCCAAAATAGATGGGGTCATAAAAGTGATCACACACCTATATAAATTCTTTGAGGGGGCAGTTTCCAAAATGGAGTCACTTCTTTGGTGTTTCCATTGGCACCCAAAAACCTTCCCAGCAAAAGCTGTGCTTCAAATGGTTCTCCTTCCCTTCTGAGCCCTGCCATGGATCCAAACAGTAGTTTATTACCACATATGGGGTATTGCCGTAATTGGGGGAAATTGCTTTATAAATGTTGGGGTGTTTTTTCTTCTTTATTCCTTGTGTTTTTTCAGAAAAAAAGTAGATTTTCATCTTCACAGACTAATTCCACTAAATTTTGCAAAAAAACTGTTGGGACAAAATGCTAACTATACCCCTAGAAAATTCCTACAAATGAATTTCGGAAAAAAAAAAAAAATTGTCAATTTCACCTGTACTTTGCTTTAATTCCTGCAATTCCCGCAACGGAAAGTGAAACTGAAACCACAGCTTCCATTTCCGTCACCATTGATATCAATGGTGACGGAAACATTGCTAATGGTTTCCGTTCGTCACCATTCCGGCAGGTTTCCAGTTTTCCAACGGAATCAATAGCGCAGTCGACTCCGCTATTGATTCCGTCGTTAAACGGAAACCTGCCAGAATGGTGACGAACGGAAACCATTAGCAATGTTTCTGTCACCATTAATCTCAATAGTGACGGAAACGGAAGCTGTGGTTTCAGTTTCACATTCCGTTGCGGGGTTCACCCGACGGAAACCTCAGACGGAACCCCGGAAAGCCAACGCTGATGTGAACAGACCCTAAGGGTGCGTTCACATATATCAGTTGTATCCGCATTCCTTTTTTTGTCTCTCAAGTGATTACAACTGAGTATTTGTTCACAACTGCATTGGTGTCCCATTCTGACGTTCCGTCGGAGGTTTCCGTCAGAACGGGACCCTAAGCAGACACAAACTGACACCGACGGAAACCAGAGATTTCCGTCTCCATCACCATTGATTTCAATGGTGACGGAGCCGGTACCCGTGGCTTCCGTTTGCCTCTTTTGTGCACCGGACCAGTCATTTTGCCGAAAGCAATAGCGTAGTCGACTACGCTATTGCTTTTGGCAAAACGACGGGTCCATTGCACAAAGGAGACAAAACGGAAACCACGGACACCTGCTCCAATCAATGGTGATGGAGACGGAAACCTCTGGTTCCTGTCGCGGTCAGTTTGTGTCTGCTCAGGGTCCCGTTCTGACAGAAACCTCCGACGGAACGTCAGAACAGGACCCCAACGCAGATGTGAACGAACCCTTGTGCAAAAACTGATGCAAAAAAGTATCAGTTGCCATCAGGCTTTTCCACGATTTTTACCACCAAACCATCAGTTGTCATCAGTTGTTGTTAGGGCCTGTTCACATCACCGTTCATTTCCGTTCCGGGGTTCCGTCCGAGGTTTCCGTCGGGTGAACCCCGCAACGGAAAGTGAAAGTGACAGCACAGCTTCCGTTTCAGTCACCATTGATCTCAATGGTGACGGAAACATCGCTAATGCTTTCCGTTCGTCACCATTGCGTCTGGTTTCCGGTTTTCAATAACGTAGTCGACTACGCTATTGATTCCGTCGGAAAACCGGAAACCAGATGGAATGGTGATGAACGGAAAGCATTAGCGATGTTTCTGTCACCATTGAGATCAATAGTAACTGAAACGGAAGCTGTGCGGTCAGTTTCACTTTCCGTTGCGGGGTTCACCCGACGGAACCCTCTGACGGAACCCCGGAGCGAAAATGAACGGTCATCAGTTTTTACCATCCGTTTTTTAACATCAGTTTTTACCACAATGGTTCACCAAAAAGGCAGGTCTGAAAATGTGGCAATTTTATGAGTGGTGGATAGTTTGTGATAGATTGGATAAATGATAGATTAGATACTGGTTGGGTTCCATGTCAGGGCTCTCCTTCTCTGCTCCGGCCTTGGCGCTACACTGAAGTCTGACACATACATTGTAAAGTCACGTGTGTCATATTCACCCCAGCGCCAAGGCCAGCGGCAAGAGAGAGAGAGAGCCTAGAAGGCAGCTGCTGTCCACTGACTTCAGATCAAATCTTCGAAGCAGCCATGGGAGCCTGAAAAGACGCCAAACACTAGCCATAACTTCAGTGGGTACATTGTTTTTGGCGCCTTTACAGCTACCCAATACCACCCTGCATCTCCTACCTACCCCACACCACGCAAGGATTCACACAACAGGGTTCGGGTGTCAGCTGTTAAAAACAGCCATCTAAGTCCGTTTTTGACGGCCGTTTTGCATCCGTTTTGTACCCGTTCCGTGTTTTCCGTTTTTGACAAATTTTTAAAAACAGATGAATTTCACGTGTAGATAATGAAACAGTGCCCTCTGTATATAATGCCGCAGTGCCCTCGGTATATAGTGCCACACCCCGCTGTAGATAATGCCACGGTTTCCTCTGTAGATAGTGCCACACCCCCTGTAGATAATACCGCAGTGCCCTCTGTTGATAGTGCCACCCCTTGTATATAGTGCCACACACCCCCTGTAGATAATACCGCAGTGCCCTCTTTAGTGCCACACCCCCCTGTATATAGTGCCACACGCCCGGTATATAGTGCCACACATGCCCCTGTATATGCCGCAGTGCCCTCTGTATATAATGCCACAGTACCCCCTATATATAATGTCACACAGCCCCCTGTAGAAAGCACCACACAGCTCCCTTGTAGGTAGTGCCACACATCCTCCTTGTAGGTAGCGCCACACAGCCCCCTGTAGGTAGCACCACACAGCCACCTTGTAGGTAGCGCCACACAGGCCCCTTTGTAGGCAGCGCCACATAGGCCCCTTTGTAGGCAGCGCCACACAGCCCCCTTGTAGGCAGCAACACACAGCCCCCTTGTAGGCAGCACCACACAGCCCCCTTGTAGGTAGCGCCACACAGCCCCCTTGTAGGCAGCGCCACACAGCCCCCTTGTAGGCAGCGCCACACAGCCACTTGTAGGTAGCGCCACACTGCCCCCTTGTAGGTAGCGCCACACAGCCCCCTTGTAGGTAGCGCCACAAAGCCTCCTTGTAGGTAACGCCACACAGCCCCCTTGTAGGTAGCGCCACACAGCCCACAGCCACCTTGTAGGTAGCACCACACAGCCCCCTTGTAGGTAGCGCCACACAGCCCCCTTGTAGGTAGCGCCACACAGCCCACAGCCCCCTTGTTGGTAGCGCCACACTGCCCAAGGCCCCCTTTTAGGTAGCACCACACAGCCCACAACCCCCTTGTAAGTAGCGCCACACAGCCCACAGCCCCCTTGTAGGTAGCGCCACACAGCCCACAGCCCCCTTGTAGGTAGCGCCACACACCCAACAGGCCTCTAGTAGGTAGCGCCACACCACACAAATACCTCCCTGCTCTGCTATAGTGGCGTCACTACCGCTGTAGCATTCCCAGCGGCTGCTAGCGATGCCGCCAGCCATGGGGTTCCTGTCCCGATGGGCGCCCTTATGCCCGGTGTTGCTGCTAGCAGCTACTATGGCTGCTACAGCGGTAGTGACGCCACTGAGTGAAGAATCGGCTGGGCGGAAAGTCGACTGCTGAGTCGCTGGGCCCGGGCGCTTCTAAAACAAGCAGGGGAAGGGAGCCAGCGCAGCGCCCTGTTTCACCTGCTGGGCTGATGCGCCCTGTGCAATGGAGTGCCTGGAGCGGAATCCCCAGAAATACTATGACCGGGGATTCCGCTCCTAGCTCACATCCACCTTACCGCCGGGTGCTGCCGGAAGGTGGATGTGGCAGCACCCGGCGTTCATCCGGCCACCATTAAAATGGATAGGATACGACGCCGGACCTCTTTGGGAGCCAGAACTAAAGAGGCTGCAGGTAACGTTTTTAGATCCGGCTCTCAGGGAGGTCCAGCGCCGTATGGCGCAACAACTGATGTCCCCCGTGCCATAACAGATCCCATAGAAAGCTATGGGATCCGTTCTAGCGTCAGTTTGCCTCCGACTTTTCTTCAACACGCCGGAGGTAAACTGAAGTGGACGCCGGACATATGTGAACGGCCCCTAACTCAACCTCCTGGCTCTTACAGAAACATGGCTACACCTGTCCGACACTTCTTCCCCTGCTCCTCTATCCTATGGTGGACTCTACTTCTTTCATGCCCCCAGATCTGAGTAGTTTCACCACATTGCACTTTTCAGGTCATTCCCACAGTACCCTTACTCACATGCACCTCATCCTACTGTCTATTTTCCCTTAGGGTATGTTCACACTGAGTTTTTTGCAGGCAGAAAACTCTGCCTGTAAAAATCAGCTCCGAGCATTTTTTGGCGCATTTTTTGCTGCGATTTTTCCAGTTTTTTTTTTTACCTATTCCTTCAACAGGCAAAGGAAAAAAAATGCAAGCATTTTTTGACATTAAACGCGTCAAACACGTCTAAAAACGCGTTGGCCATTCGCAGCGTTTTTTGAATCTCCCATTGATTTTAATGTGGCATGTCGCTTCTTTTTCCCACAAGCAGAAAAAACAATTGGTGGTTTCCGCGGCAGAAAACGTGCCATAAAACTCTGTGTGAACAGGGCCTTAGAGTGCTGGTTGTCTAACGCCCCCCGTCTAAAACTGCCATTTTCTGGATCATGTTGTTGCTTGACTTCCTCATTTCCTAGTCTTTGAAATACCCACTCTGATCATGGGTGACATCCATAACCCAATCTCCTCATCTGCCTCAGTTTTTATCTTTAAACTCCTCCAAGGGGTTTCACAAATTATTTATTCTCCTACACATGAAGACGGGCATTCACTTGATCTGGTCTTCCAACTCAATTTCTGACTTTATGAACTCTCCTCTCCCACTCTGACCACAACTTTTTCTCTTTTACTATCAAAAATTCTCTACATCCTTAGGACATGCCTACCTATCAGACATAAAGTAATCTACAGTACATGCCACTAACACTCAGTAACTTATAGGCAGTCTACATTATCCCCTATATCGTCCCTCTCCTGTCCCAATCTGGCTGCCTAACATTACAATGAAACTCTCAAAAATACCTTGGATAAAGCAGCCCCCCTACACTCTGAACCTTCTGAGGCTTCGTACACATATCTGTTAGGGCTCTATGACGTTCCATCGCAGGCTTCCGTCAGAATAGAGCCCTGACTGGCAGAGACGGAAACAGTTGGTTTCCATTTCCATCACCATTGATTTCAAAGGGAACGGACTCGGTGGCAATTATTTCCGTTTGTCTCAGTTGTGCAAGGGTTCCGTCGTTTTGACGGAAGCCTGCGATGTGAACGAAGCCTTACACAGACGGAGACAGTCTTGGCACACCCCCCAATCTTGCCTCAGCGGTAACTACTGACGCGGTTCACTCCCTCCTTAGTCACCTGCACTTAAGGACTATTACAGGTGTCAGTGTTGAAGACCTGTCCACTTTTTTAACCCTTTCCCGACATTTGACGTATCTATACGCCAAAGTCGGGTAGGGGAAGTAAGCTCGAGCGCGATCCCGCTTGTTTAACTCGTTAAATGCTGCGGTCAATTGCGACCGCAGCATTTAAATCGTTAGAAAGAGGGGGGGGGGGCGATAGTTACTATGGCTGCCAGGGCTTAATAGATGTCTGTCAGAATCACGATATACTGCAATACATTAGTATTGCAGTATATCGTGCAAGCGATCTAACGATCGCTGGTTGAAGTCCCCTAGGGGGACTAATAAAAAAAGTAAAAATTTGTTAAATAAAGGTGTTTTTTTGTGTAAAAAAAAAATAAAAAGATATTAAAAGTTCAAAAAAAAACCCTTTTCCCATTTTCCCCCTAGAGAATAGTAAAAAATTAATAAATAAACATAATTGGTATCGCCGCGTCCGTAAAAGTCTGAACTATTAGAATATATCATTATTTAACCCACATGGTGAACGCCGTAAAAAAAAATTGTAAACGCCAGAATCTCTATTTTTTGGTCACCTAATCTGCAACAAAAAATGACATAAAAAGTGATCAAACCGTCCCATGTACACCAAAATGGTATCATTAAAAACTACAGCTTATCCCGCAAAAAATAAGCCGTCATACCACTTAATCGACGAAAAAATTAAAAAGTTATGGCTCTCGGAATTTGGCGACACAAAATAAATTTTCTTTTTTACACTTAGGTTTTTACTTGTAAAAGTAGTAAAATATAGAAAAAACTATATATATTTGGTATTGCCGTAATCGCATTGACCCACAAAGTTAACATGTTGTTTTATTTGCACAGTGAATTCCGTAAAAACGGCACGCAAAAAAACATGGAGGAATCGCTGTTTTTTTCATTTTCTACCCCACAAATAATTTTTTACCGTTTCCTAGTATATTATATGGAAAAATAAATGGTGCTACGTAAAACTACAACTCATCCTGCAAAAATCAAGCCCTCATAGCACTATATATCGACGGAAAAATAAAGACGTTATGGCTTCTGGAAGGTGGGGAGGAAAAAACGAAAATGGAAATCTGAAAAAGGGCTGCGGCGGAAAGGGGTTAAAGGTAAAATTCACAACATCAGGTGTGATATGATCTCCCAGTCCCTAAGTAGCATCGATCCCCTACCCTCCTGCACTCCCTCTCCTTCACATTCAGCATTTGACCCAATAACAGAAATCTCTAGGCTCATCTACTTCTCCCACCTGCATTAATGATCCTATTTCCTCACACCTCATCCAGTCTCTCCCCAGCTGTCACTAGTCACCTAACTAAAATATTTAACCTTCTGGAATAGTCAACTCCTCTTTTACAATATGCAGCTTTAACCCTATCGCTGAAAAAAACAACTCTTGACCCATCCTGCGCTGCTAACTACCAACTTGTCTCTAATCTCCCCTTCATCTCAACTCCTGGAAAACTTATTCTACTCTTGCCTAATTTATCTGGTTGCCCATTCCTGTCAGAATAATTCTAATTTATTACACTCACCCTCAAAGCTCTCCATAGTGCTGCACCTCCTTACTTCTCCTCCCTCATCTCTGTCTATCACACTACCCGTGCTTTACGTTCTGCCAACGACCTTAGATTAACATGCTCCATAATCTGAACATCCGACTCCAGTCTGCTTTTCTTTGTGCTACGCCAGTCCTCTGGAATACACTACCCCAGACAATCAGATTAGTTCCCAATATCCAGAGTTCTGAGTGTCCTGAAAGCACATCTTTTTAGGCCTATAACATGGTAACACAAACCCCAACATAGAAACAGCACAAATAAATAACAACGACAACTTTAAAATTGGAAAATATAGGCCGCGATGTTTATTAAGGGTTACCAAAGAATAAATAATTCAATACAACATAACCATAAAATTATCGAAAATTCATTAATCAATCATCATAAAATTATTGTACCAAGTCCCCCCAGCATTAGCTGGGAGACTAAACCCCACTAGTAAACATCGCAACAGGAAAACCCTTTTAAAAAAGGGAGGGGTGGGCGGGGCTTGTCTTGAATCCTCTTCAAACGACCCAGAACACTGCCGAACACCAGAATTTAAAGAAGAAATCTTCCCGCCATTGCTGCTCGTCATCCAATCCGTAAAAAGCGTGTGTTTCACGAGCGCAAGGTGGAAATTTCCAGAAACTGCTCGTACATTCTGTACAGCTGACCTCAAATTGACAAAGCAGGTAAGTACCAACTGTAATAATAAAAGAGGGGTGGGGTGGAAGAAACCAAACCAGAAAAACCAAAACCTTTGAACACAAAATTATGTGGGGCTGTGTTACCATGTGTCCCCCAAGCGATTGCTATGGGGGGCCCTGACATGGTAACACAAACCAAAACATAGCAACAGCACAAATAAATAACAACGACAACTTTAAAATTGGAAAATATAGGCCGCGATGTTTATTAAGGGTTACCATAGAATAAATAATTCAATACAACATAATCATAAAATTATTGAAAATTCATTAATCAATCATCATAAAATTATTGTACCAAGTCACCCCAGCATTAGCTGGGAGACTAAAGCCCACCAGGCCATAAATCATCGATACATGGCCCCCCCAAAACATCGCAGCCATTTTTCAATGACATTTTGCAGCCCTAAATTAAAAATATCAATCCCAACTTCAGAAAGATGAATACCATCTGACCTATAAAGGCCCGAGGTAAAACCCTCCAGATCAATATGTCTGTATGAAAAACCCCCTAAAAAGTGTAAATACTTTTCCATTGCTCGATTTGACTCTCTTCCTTATTTTTTCATCGAATGAACATACCTTACCTGCCCATAATAATCGAGGAACTATTTCAGAAAAGATTAAAACAGAACTGGGAAACATGCATTGTATCATAGCGAAATCCCTTCTCATTTCCCAAATTAGCTCTGATGTCCTAACTTTTCCAATGTCATTACCACCGATATGAATTATTAAAACGTCCGGACATGGCGAAGACAAATTCAGTTTCTTCAATTCAGCCATAACTCTCTTCCACTGCATTCCTCTTACACCCCACCAAAAAATATTAAAAACATTCGGATCAAAAGATAAATTTTCTGAATAACTTTGTTTGCTTGCTCTCTTCTGAGCCTAAAAGATAAAAGAGTGGCCAACTATCCAGACCACTAACTTTTTACCTAAAGGAAATAATAATTAATCCATAATCAACAATTCAGGTCTAACATATAGTCTAAATCTGTTTGATTCCCATCTACCTATACGTTTAATTATCGACTCATCTAAACCTAATCTGGCTGCTTCCGTACCAGCACCTATTCTAAAAGAATGAGATGAAAATTTTATATCACCTAAATCTAATAAAATTAAACATTTCTTTAAAATTGAAGTAAATTGGAACCTGGTTAATGGAGACATATCTTGGTGTAACAAAAAAGGACCTTTAACTGCAGGTTAAACCATAAAACCAAAAATATACCTGATGTAACAAATAACACCACGTAGGCAAAAAATTAAATATGTAAACCTTTATTACCCCATACGGGAGAAGTTACCCACAAAAAACATACATCTAAAATACAAAAAACTAAAAACACCCCAGAAAGGAATGTGTATCACGTCCTATGGAAATGACCATATAATATAACAAGATGATAGCATGAGACATATGAATAAATGGCCAAAAGATCCAATATCTAAAATAATGGCAAAATATGACTCAATATAATGCAGTGTATCAAGTTCTACAAACAATCTAAGTATCTAAGTAGATAGTCATTTACCCAATGTGGACATGATAAGGGACACACTCCGATCCAAGGACCACCTCGACGCGCGTTTCGCTTCCTTCGTCAGGAGGTGGTCCAATACTAATTCACCTATCCTTAGTGCTGCAAAAAAAGCAACTACAAACACTGTGCGAAATAAACATACTTCAAAACTATCAAAACAAATCTGCTCCAAAACAGACCACAACTTACTTAAAAGATTAACAGAAATAGGTCTCCTACCATCTGAGCAAGAAAAATTCCTCCGATAGCCCTTTAGTAACTGCTTAACTGGAAAATAATTGATTGGTTGTAATGCCATTAATTTCCTAACAAATGAGATTCCTGCTAGAATTTAAACTAACATCGTTATGCAAATAATCAACTTTTGGATTTGAACAAAAAGAAAGCCAATAACTCCATGCAGCTGAATAGTCAGCCCATGTTCTTGGCGCTAAGGAATTTTTAATATTAGAAGAAATCAATCCCAGATCAAGTCCCATAAATGAGTTGGGCATGGGATCCCTTCTTCCTCTGCCTCGTCCGGAGCCAGCTCTCGAAAACTTCTGCCACTGACAATGAGACAGAGAATCTGCTAAATTATTACTTCTTCCATCAATATAACTTGCTTTCAACCATATATTAAAAGATAAACAACACAGTACCAAATGTCTTAACAGCTTAGTGGTAAGATAACATTTTGATGATAATGTATTTATAGCAAATACAACTCCTTTGTTGTCTGTGAACAAATAAATTCTTCTATTCTTAAATTCAATACCCCAAATTACAATAGCAACCAGTACAGGAAAAAGTTCAAGAAATACTATATTCTTGTTAACTTTATTCAATATCCAAGAATCCAGCCAAGTCTCTGCCAACCAATTACCACACCAGTATACTCCATAGCCACTACTACCTGCTGCATCCGTGAACAAACAAAGCGAATCTGAATCTTCGAATTCTTGTTGCCAGCAACTGTGACCATTGAATCTGCTCAGAAATTCAAGCCAAATTCCCAGATCATCTTTCAAGTATCTAGGTAATCTGATATGAGCCCTAGGCGACTTCAAACCCCGCGTAGCAAAATAAAGTCCCATTGGCAAAACTCTGGTAGCAAAATTTAATAAACCAAGTAAAGATTGTAGTTCCTGTAGCATAGTTTTCTTTTTTGCTACCAGCTCAATTAACAAAACTCAAATTTTTAACAACTTATCAACTGGTAATCTAAATTCCATATTAACCGAATCTATAACAATACCTAAAAACTCTAAACAATAACAGGACAAAACCGTTTTTTCATTAGCAAGTGAAACTCCAAAATAACTAGAAACTTCAATAAATTTTTCTAATAACTCAAAACATAAAACCGAATCAGCGTAACCAACAAATAAGAAATCGTCCAAATAATGTAATATACCTCCATTTGGCATCTGCTCCTGCACTACCCAATGCAAAAAGGTAGAAAAAGCTTCAAAATAATGACAGGATGATCCCATTGGGAGGCATTTGTCAAAATAAAATGCATTATCAAATTGGAAACCTAAAGAGTTAAATCCGCTAGGCTTCACCGGTAGTAATCTAAAAGCTGATTTTATGTCAGCCTTAGCTAATAGAGCTTTGTGGCCGAACTGTCTTAATAAAGCCACTGCCTGATCAAAGGAAGCGTATGTAACGGACGCTCTTCCTTTATCTATCTCGTCATTTAAAGACGTCTTCTCCGGGTAAGAAAGGTGATGAATTAGTCTAAAAGACCAGCCTCCTTTTTAGGAACTACACCTAAAGGTGATAACCTGAAATGACTAAATGGAGGAGTACTAAATGGGCCAGCGATCCTACCTGACTCTAATTCTTTACACAACTTTTCCCTAACAATAGATTTATGCATAGCTATTGATTTTAAATTTTCAACCCAACAGCAGCCATGACCAATAAACATCGGAATTTCAAAGCCTTCATTGAAACCCTTAAAAATGAGCTCAGCTTTCTCCCTCTCTGGGTAACGCTTGAGCCATGGGCGCATTCTTATTAGAATCACTGGCGTCAACGCTTTTTGATAACAACTCCTTGGCTGCTGCTGATTTGACTGACTTGCTTTCTTAAAACATCTACACATGGGGTGAGCACCCCCACAAAAGGAACACTCATGTTTATACCTACAACTACTAAACCATTTGCAAGTTGTTTCATTAAAAGCGAAACATACCCCTTTCCTAAGGTTACCTTGAGCAGCATTTTGCTGTTTAACCGGAGCGGATCTTTGTGGTAACATTAGATTGAGCCACAGACCCACATCCTTAACCCCCCAATTAATGGACGGGTAAACTGCTAACTTCTGTCTAAACATTTCGTCATAGTTGCACCATGCCATAACGCCAAAAATGCGATAAGCCTCAAGTATAATATCAATATGTTGAAATAAACCACAACACTTATCCGGATATTTCTCACCCAAAACAGCAGAATATATACAAAACGCCTGCAACCAATTGTTAAAAGATCTTGGCATACTACGCTTCCTATCATCCTCGTTCTTTTCATCATTTTTATCACTACGAACAATATGTTCCTTAGCTGAAGGCAATAGTGATAAGACTTCAATAAATTCATTACGCCAAATGTGCTCTTTAGTATTCTTTTGCAAATGAAATCCTAAAGGTGACACTTCACATGAAATCGCTTCTTTAACACGTCAGAAACGTGGCAAAATGACAGAAGTATTAGAGTTACTCTGTGTCATATTACCATTTGAACTGTTTTGTTCACTCCACACTCCAGCTGCTGAACTAGGAGCTGAAGCTTTAACAATAAAATCTGATAACACTTTCATAAAATTAACAAGATAGACGTTTTGGTTAGAATTTATCTCCCCACTCGCTGGGTCCGTTGCGGCTGATTCTCTCCCGGCCTTAGACCGACAGGCGGAGCTAAGCCCTTCTGGTCCTGATGTAAACCCTCTCTAGGCTGTGCAGCTCGTCCTGAAGAAGCTGTACGACGCTGCTGCTGTGAGGCACTCCCCAGCGCTTCAGACTCTGTAAGACCCTGGAAACTCTGTCTTGTAGGTGTCCCACGCCGCTCTGTTGATACTGATCCGCTGACAGGCAAAACTCCGCCCTTTGGCCGACTGAACGACCACTGCTTCTGCTCCGGCTGCCATGAGGAGGTAGGGTGAATAAATAACCCGGCTCCTCCTCGTTCTTTTGGACGGCCTCCTGTCAGTCTTTGGAAGTTCCGGCTCTTACTCTGTAAGTACCGCTTCACTCCGCTCCGTCACATCCTTTAGAAGTCTTCCTTTCTGTTCCGGCAGCAGCTCTGTTGCATTAAGGCATCTTCTTAGCCATTCTTCACCGCCCGCTGACTCCGCTCTCCGTAACAGCTGTTACAGAAGGTCCTCCATGGCTTGTCTTGAATCCTCTTCAAACGGCCCAGAACACTGCCGAACAACAGAATTTAAAAAATAAATCTTCCCGCCATTGATGCTCATCATCCAATCAGTAAAAAGCGCAGGCTTTACGAGCGCAAGGTGGAAAATTCCAGAAACTGCTCGTACATTCTGTACAGCTGACCTCAAATTGACCTAGCAGGTAAGTACCAACTGTAATAATAAAAGATTGGTGGGGAGGAAGAAACCAAAACCAGAAAAAAAAATACCTTTAAATACAAAATGATGTGGGGCTGTTACCATGTGTCCCCCAAGCGATTGCTATGGGGGGCCCTGACATTCTTATGGGAGCCATTGAGAGCCTGAGTTCAGATTTTCTTAACTACACAGCGATTCCAGACAAGGTCAGAATGTGATCACGTGGGCGGCGCTGGACCCAAAAACAACGTGATGCACGGATGGGTAAGTATTTTTGCACACAGTACCCCACTGAAACACCAATAAACAAAATGTGTGTGTTTTTTTTAAAGGTTTGGATGTAATACTATTTCGGGATCGAGGACTACTTTGAAAACTGCGCTTTTTTTTATTCTCAATAAAATGGTTAACAAGGGTTGTGTAGGGATTTTTTATTTCAATCAAATATTTTTTTCTATGTTTTTTTTAAACGTTATTACTACCACCTTAGTAATGACCGCTGTCTGATTCACAGCATCCATTACTAAGGCCGGGCTAAGCATTAGCCAGGGAAAAAGCTAACACTAACCCCCATTATTACCCCAGTACACACTGCCACCAGGGGTGCCGGGTACAATCCAGTACCCCACAATCTGTAGTGATGGTTGGGCACTGGGGTGGCTGCAGACTAGTATTATTAGGCTGTGAAAGGCCAAAAACTGTGGCCTTACCCACCCTGGTAATGTTAGCCTGCTGCTGCTATATTGTATCTGGCTGGTTATGAAAATGGGGAAACAACACATTAATAATTGTAAAAAAAAGTGTTTATTTAAAGAGGCTCTGTCACCAGATTTTGCAACCCCTATCTGCTATTGCAGCAGATAGGCGCTGCAATGTAGATTACAGTAACGTTTTTATTTTTAAAAAACGAGCATTTTTGGCCAAGTTATGACCATTTTTGTAATTATCCAAATGAGGCTTGCAAAAGTCCAAGTGGGTGTGTTTAAAAGTAAAAGTCCAAGTGGGCGTGTATTATGTGCGTACATCGGGGCGTTTTTAATACTTTCACTAGCTGGGCGCTCTGAAGAGAAGTAACATCCTCTTCTCTTCAGAACGCCCAGCTTCTGACAGTGCAGATCTGTGACGTCACTCACAGGTCCTGCATCGTGACGGCCACATACGCACCAGAGGCTACAGTTGATTCTGCAGCAGCATCAGCGTTTGCAGGTAAGTCGATCTTACCTGCAAACGCTGATGCTGCTGCAGAATCAACTGTAGCCTCTGGTGCCGATGTGGCCGTCACGATGCAGGACCTGTGAGTGACGTCACAGATCTGCACTGTCAGAAGCTGGGCGTTCTGAAGAGAAGAGGATGTTACTTCTCTTCAGAGCGCCCAGCTAGTGAAAGTATTAAAAACGCCCCGATGTACGCACATAATACACGCCCACTTGGACTTTTACTTTTAAACACACCCACTTGGACTTTTGCAAGCCTCATTTGCATAATTACAAAAATGGTCATAACTTGGCCAAAAATGCTCGTTTTTTAAAAATAAAAACGTTACTGTAATCTACATTGCAGCGCCGATCTGCTGCAATAGCAGATAGGGGTTGCAAAATCTGGTGACAGAGCCTCTTTAATAAAAAAACGACACGGGGTCCCCCTCTTTTTCATACCCAGCCATATACAACATTACAGCAGCAGGCTAGCCTTACCATGGTGGGGAAGGCCACATATTTTGGCCTTCCCAGCCTGCGGCTGCCCCAGTCCCCGACCATCACTACAGAAAGCCGGATACTGGAAAGTACCTGACTCTTGGATTTACCCCTGATGGCGGCAGACACCGAAGTAATAATGGGGGTTAGTGCTTGCCTTTTCACAGCTAAGACTAAGGCCTCATGCACACGACCGTAGCCATGTGAACTGCCATGATTTTCGGGTCGGCTGGGGGCGGAGTGTCACCCGCAAGCCGCCCGCAAATCGCGGGCCGTGCACATGGCTGCGGCCATTATTTTCTATGAGCCTGGACCATGCATGGAGCGTGGAAACCACGGTCGTGTGCATGGCCCCATAGAAATGAATGGGGCCGCAATTCTCCGTGGATTTTCGTGGGAATTGCGGCCGCAAAAGCACGTTCGTGTGCATGGGGCCTAAGCCCCGCCTTAGTAATGGGCTCTGTCAATTAGACAGCGGCCCTTACAAATGCCCCATGCACACAAACTTATTTTTTCCTCCCGTAAATACTGGCGTAAATACGGGTCCATTGTCACAAATATTCCACCCGTATTATTCCACCCGTATTTACGGACCCGTTGGCACCCGTATTTACAGACCCGTAAAAAATAAGGTGTGGGCTGGAAATGATGTCACAATCATGTCCAAGCCCCTTAAAAGAGTCACATGATCGCTAAAACGCCATTTTATGTGCCATTTGTGCATTGTGAGAGCTGTGTGCGATTCCTGTGCTGAGATAGTTTGAGATCTTGGCGTTTATTTCACAGCAAGGATGTCAGATACTCGTGTGGATGATGCTCTGCTGTACTGGCTTGTCTTGCGGCGATTTGGACAGCGACCTATGCTGGACTAGGAACCGTTGAGGAAGAAGAGGAGGTATTGGGTTCACCCCATTGTCTCCCAAAGGCCCAGGGAGGGCCATTTCCATACCCTATACGATGCCCTGCGGAAGCAGCCGGAGAAGTTTCACAACTTCTGGCGCATGTCCATCTCCAGCTTTAACCGTCTGTTATTGGACCTCTGTCCTGGAATCACCTTACAGGACACCAACATGCGATGGTGCATCCCTCCAGAGTAAAGGCTCATCGGCACCCTCAAGTAAAACACATAATGTCTCCTGTGTCCATTCCTGCCATGCCCTGCGACCGTTAGTATAACCGTACTTGTCCCCTGTGCCCATTCCTGCCATGCCCTGCGACAGTTAGTATAACCGTACTTATACCCTGTGCCCATTCCCGTCATGCCCTGTATAATCGTAGTTGTCCCCTGTGGATGTCCTGTCACCCTGTACCAGCAGTACTAATTTATTTTTGGTTTTCGTCACAGATTCCTGGCAACCGTCAACTCATTTGCATCACTGCATTTTGAGTTTTTGCTGGGTTGCTCAACAATTTCGCAGATCATGTCTGACCTGCGAAGTCATCTGGCAGCGTCTGAGAGCGTTGGTGAAGCCACAGCCCAAGGCAGAAGATTGGTAGAAGCCCTCAGCAATCCGTAGCCAATCTGCAGTTTCCCAACTGTGTGGGAGCGCTGGATGGGAAACTTATTCATGTGAAGAAGCCGCTTCACTCTGTGTCCCTGTATTACAATTACAGTTTTTCTCGGTGATGCTGTTGGCCTTGGCTGACAGCGACTACCGATTTGTGATTGTTGATATAGGGGCCTATGGGAGCTCCTCGGATGCTGGCATCTTCAGGGCTTCCCGAATGGTTGAACATCTTCTCTCCAACGAGCTTGCCATTCCTGAACCAAGACAACTACCTTGATCTTAAGGACCACCAGCGCCATTCATCATCGTGGCAGATGAAGGTTTTGGCCCATCCCTCCATGTGTTACGGCCATTCCCCCCTGCTGTGATCTTGATGACAGGTGGCGCATTTTTAATTACCGGCTCACCCGTGCGAGACGGTATGTGGAATGTGCATTTGGGAACCTGAGCAACAAATGACGTTTATTCCAGAGCCCCATTCAATTGGATCCCCAGAATGTGATGCTGGTTATCCAAGTCAGCGTCATTCTGCACAATTTTTGCAGGATTCACGAGTCAACATTAGACATTGACCTGGACAATGTACCTGCAAATTCTTGCGTCCCTGTGGACAACACCCTGCATGGAAGACCCGGAGCAGCAGGACTGTTGACGTGGGAATTCTATGCGGACTACTTTGTGTCCTCTGCTGGGGCGGTCCCTTTGCAGATAGATGCAATCCACGGCGGAAAATAATTGGATATGGAAAGTTGTCATTTTTTAATTGGTTCAGGACTGTTTATTTCTGATAGATCCTGGTTGGCGTTATTAGTTAGGGACTCGCAAGCCAATGAGGACCCTTGATGTGGGCTGCGAGCTTATGTATTTCTGCCGCAATATAGTTACATAGTTAGTGCAGCTGAAAAAAGACACGTCCATCAAGTTCCACCAAGGGACGGGAAAAGGGAAGGGAAAAATTTCTACACATAGGAGTTAATACTTTTTTGGTCTAGGAAATTATCTAACCCTTTTTTAAAGCCATCTACTGTCCCTGCTGTGACCAGCTCCTGCGGTAGGCTATTGCATAGATTCACAACCAATGCGGAGGACAACCAAAATACCCCTTGAAGGTCATACAAAGTAAATTACTTCAAATAATATATAATATATGGGGGGAAAAGGGCATATAACACAGTGAATACCCATGACTGCTGGTAACATTAGCAATGACTCATATAATGTATAAGAACAACAACCTAAAAGAATTGAGTCAAAGACCCGGACGAAGGCATTCCTCGCCGAAACGTGCGTCAGGTGTGATGCCAGACAACAGTGTGCTATAATATGGGTAAGCTGCTCTCACTCAACTGCATGTGCACTTTATACTAATGATTTATGCATTATCAAATGTTAGGCTACATTAATGAGTATAACCATATACCATCATTTGGGACCTTACACAAGCCTTTTTTTGATAAGTATACCCAGGTGTTAGTAATTAATTTATTTATTTATCTATTTATGTACCTTGGTCTCTCATATATATCCTTGTTATGCATATGCTATTACAGTAGCCCCTTTATACACATGTGTCGCCTCTGCAGGTTGAACCTTTTTTTTATCCAGACGGAGGGAGTGCCCCCTTGTTTTTTGAGGGTGTTTTACATGGAACAGGATAGCACCATATTTTTTGTATGTGCCATTAATATATTTATATAAATTAATCATGTCCCCCCCTTAGTCGTCTTTTTTCAAGGCTAAATAGGTTTAATTCTTTTAATCTTTCCTCATAACTTAGATTCTCCATGCCCCTTATTAGCTTCGTTGCTCTTCTTTGTATTTTTTCCAACTCCAGGGCATCCTTTCTATGAACTGGAGCCCAGAACTGTACTGCATATTCTAGATGAGGCCTAACTAATGCTTTGTAAAGTGGCAATATTACATCTCTGTCCAGCGAGTCCATGCCTCTTTTAATACACGACAATATCCTGCTGGCCTTTGAAGCAGCTGATTGACACTGCATGCTGTTATTTAGTTTATGATTTACAAGTACACCCAGATCCTTCTCAACAAGTGACTCCCCCAGTGTAGCTCCCCCTAGGACATATGATGCATGCAGGTTGTTGGTACCCAGATGCATAACTTTACATTTATCTACATTAAACTTCATTTGCCAACTGGATGCCCAAACATCCGCTTGCAATTCACGAACATCTTCCATAGACTAAACTATATTACATAGCTTGGTGTCATTTGCAAAAATAGAAATAGTGCTATTAATCCCATCCTCTATATCATTAATAAATAAGTTGAATAATAGTGGTCCCAGCACTGAACTCTGGGGTACACCACTTATAACTGATGACCATTCAGAGTAGGAATCATTGACCACAACTCTCTGGATACGGTCCTTGAGCCAATTCTCAATCCAATTACAAACTATATTTTCTAAACCTATAGTCCTTAATTTACCCATTAGACGTCTATGAGGGACAGTGTCAAATGCCTTTGCAAAGTCCAAAAACACTATATCCACAGCGGCCCCTCTATCTAGGCTTCTGCTCACCTTTTCATAAAAACAGATCAGGTTGGTTTGACAACTTCTGTCCTTAGTAAAATCGTGCTGGCTGTCAAGTATAATACTATTTTTTGTCACATAATCCTGTATTTAGTCCCTTAATAGCCCCTCAAACATTTTGCCCACGATGGATGTTAAGCTTACTGGTCTATAATTACCCGGGGAAGACCTAGAGCCCTTTTTGAAAATAGGCACCACATTTGCCCTGCGCCAGTCCCTTGGCACTATACCAGTCACTAGAGAATCTCTGAATATTATGAAAAGGGGGACAGAAATAACTGAACCTTGACATTGACATTCCCAACAAGATCTGCATTATTAGAAATGACCAGAGCCAACAGAGCTTCACCTCTAGTCGGGTCTTCCACAAACTGGTCCATAAAATTTTCCTGCAACATGTTGAGGAAATGTCTCCCCTTTGCAGTTGAAGCCGAACCATGACACCAATTAATATCCCGGAAATTAAAATCTCCCATTATTACTACAGTACCCCCCCTGTGCAGCCCGCTCCATCTGTTTATATAGCTGAACTTCCATCTCCTCAGTTATATTGGGGGGTCTATAGATTACACCAAAAGTAATTTTTTCAGTGTTTACCTCCCTTCCTAGTTCCACCCACAAGGTTTCAACCTCCTCTCAAGCTTCACCCTCTAATGTCTCTTTCACACTCGCCTTCATATCACTTCTCACATACACCACCGCCTTTCCTATTTGTCCTGTCTTTCTGTAGATTTACAGCCCAGTCATGAGAAGAGTCTAGCCATGTTTCAGCAACACCAACTATATCTATATTTTCTTCCAGTATCAAGGCCTCCAGCTCCCCCATTTTGCTTGTTAGACTTCTGGCATTTGTGAACATACACTTTAACTTGCCTTTCAGTTTTCCACTTTTATTATCAGAAATGTGATTATTTGACATTTGGGCTTTTTTATTTACACTGCTGTTTTGTAACAAAAGGATCTCCTTATCTTGTTGTCTAGTCCTCTCCCCACAGTCTGTTTCTTCCCCCCCCCCCCACCAATATAGTCTGACCCCTCTCTAATCTAACTACCCCTTTATTTTCTACATTGACCTCCTCCTCAGCCCTAGTTTAAACACTCCGCCACCCCAGCTAGAATTCTCTCCCCCAGCACAGCAGACCCCCTTCCATTTAGGTGCAAATCATCTGCAGAATACAGTTTGTACCCCAATGAAAAGTCATCCCAGTGCTCTAGGAACCCAAAGCCTTCTCCTCTACACCAAGACTTAAGCCATGCATTTAACTCCCTGAGCTCCCGCTGTCTTTCAGATATCATTGTATGTTATGTAAAGTTAATGGTAAAAAGTATTGTGCGCAGAAATACATACCAATACCTCATTACAATTATGATATGTTCACTTTTTCCATAAATAAAAATGCAAACACAATGAAAATGATAATTTTGGTTGTTGGTTAAAAGCAACACACGGTCCAATTTTTTTTTCTAAAATCCAGACCAATATGAAGTGTAATGTGGAAATCTACATACATACACCGTTTGTTACCATACACTTGAAATGTATTGTACCAAATAAGCAAAAAAAACGCAAAGTATTTTGGTGCAACAAATTTTTTAGTAAAAAAAGCACAAATTTAAGAAAAACAACAAGCAGATAACAAAAAAAAACTACAAACGGACAAAGTCCTCAGTAGAAGGCCCCGCCACATTAGCACCTTGCAGTTCCCCTCCCTGCACTTGCGGATAAGCGTATTGGCCACCAGGAAACTGGCCGGGGGCACTGAACGTGGGCCGATCCTGGCTGAATTGAGGGCTCATATCAGGATAGGTGGAGGCACACGGTGGCGGTGGGGGTGGAGTGGTGATAGGGGAAAATTGCATGACATGCCTGTTCCGATGAAACACAATTGCATTGCAGAGTTCCATCGGAGCCGGATTGTTCATGAATGTGTCCAGGACTCCAAGGATTGCCAATTGGCATCGAAGTTGCCTTTCAGATGGCATCCTTTTCAGATGTGGAGCCACTGTTTTCCCAAACACGTCCTCCAAACCGCCCTCTGCTCTTCGCTGGAGATGGGCCAGCACATAAGCGTCTGTGGACGAGAGTCTCTCCCCTTTTTCTCATTTTCTGTTATGATGACGACGTGGTGGGGGTGATGTCCTATCCTCCAGTACAGGCGTACTTTCCTCTAAGGGGGGATTCGTGGTCCCTGACGGAGACTCCACCAACGTAGCATCAGAGTCAACTTCCTGAAGATTATCGCTAGTTCTATGTTTAAAAAAAAAGTATTGAATCAGTTCAATATAGGTAGCTAAAATATTATTAAAGCTTTTTTAAAGGAACAGTGTCACCACAATTTTTTTTTTAATATGTTAACGATGTTAGTGCTTTATTAAAAACGTTTGGATTAATTTGTGTGTTTGTGTGTTACTTTTTCTTATTTTTACACTTTTTCTTCCCTATGGGGGCTGCCATTTTTTTTTCCATTTCTGTATGTGTCGATTAACGACACATACAGACATGGAATACGGCAGCTCCAGTCCCATAGGGACTGCGAACGGGGCCAGTTCCATCCACTAACATGTACGCCGCTGTGTGGGAACGGCGCATGCGCCGCTTCCACACAGTTCAATTTGAAATGCGCGCCGTCCGGCGCCATTTTCCTGTGGACCGGAAGTCGCGGCCGGACAGTAAGATTACTACTTCCGGTCGCGGCTTCCGGACTTGTGCACATGGAGCAGCGGCAGCAGACGGAGCGGATGGACCGGAGGGAGCGGCGGCGAATGGAGCAGGTAAGGGATTTCTATGTATGTTTGTGTTCAGTGTGTGTTTACTACTGTATGTAAACCTTCTACACTGTGTGTTAGCTCAAAAAATGGCAACACACAGTGTAGGAGGTTAGACCGTTCAAACCCCTCGTTTCTCCCGGCACTAGCCAGGATAAAGGAGGGGGGGATGCTGAGAGCTCACTAGAGCGAGGGCTTTTTACCCAATTTTGCAGCATAAAGCAATGTGGTTGCTTTACCACATGCAATGCTGCAATTTTGGGAATGGCTCCATCTAGTGACCAGCAATGGGAAATATTATAAATTAGAATCCAATTGAATCCAATTTATAATATTTCCTGACTCGTGAAAAAAAAAAAAAAATTAGAACAATGTTTAATCACCTATACACTAATTGTTTAACTAAAAAAAAAAAACATGTTTTGCTGGCAACACATTCCCTTTAAAGGAGATAAAAAAAAAAAAAAAAAAAAAAGACGGATAGAGCTATGCGATGTCACACAGGTATCTGGGGGACATAACATATCCCAATGCGTTAAAATGAAACACAATAGCATGTCCCCTGGCAACCTTTCAAGGTGTGACGGATGGGGATATGCGATGTCATACAGGTATCTGTGGGACATATCCCATGCGTTAAAATTAAACACAATAGCATATGACATTTGACATAATTGTATACTTACGGCCCAATGTCCATCCCAACTTTCAAGAACTGCAGTTGCTGGGTGTAGACATATGGCCTTTTCTTCATCTGTCCTTCCCCGCTGCGGCCTTTGGACACCATCTCGCGCCGGAACTGGTCGCGGCAGGTGCTCCTTCGCGACTTAGCATTTGCCACTGTGTGAGGAAAAAAAAAATATCTGAATTTTAGTATACATTTTAATTTAAAAAAAAAGGGTGATTGCAATAACATTTGGGGGGAGGGGGTGGCAACTTACCTAGTTTGCGGCGCTCTCTCACCGTTGCCGACTCTCATTCCTCCGGGTGGAGGGACTTAAACGGAATGTGTTGTTAGCAAAAAATTTATTTTTTTTTTTTAAAATCCCTCGCTCTAGTGAGCTCTCAGAATCCCCCCCTCCTTTATCCTGGCTAGTGCCGGGAGAAACGAGGGGATTGAACGGTCTAACCTCCTACACTGTGTGTCGCCATTTTTTGAGCTAACACACAGTGTAGAAGGTTAACATACACTAGTAAACACACTGAAACACGAACATACATAGAAATCACTTACCTGCTCCTGTCGCCGCCGCTCCCTCCGGTCCGTCCGCTCCATCTGCTGCCGCTGCTCCAAGTGCACAAGTCCGGAAGCCGCGACCGGAAGTAGTAATCTTACTGTCCGGCCGCGACTTCCGGTCTACTTCCAGCGCTCAGTTCAACTTGGACCGTGTGGGAGCGGCGCATGCGCCGTTCCCACACAGACGGCGTACACCATAGTGGATGGAACAGGCCCCGTTCGCATTCACTATGGGACTGGAGCTGCCGTATTCCATGTCTGTATGTGTCGTTAATCGACACATACAGAAATGGAAAAAAAAATGGCAGCCCCCATAGGGAAGAAAAAGTAAAAAAATAAAAAAAAGTAACACACAAACACACAAATAAATACAAAAGTTTTTTATAAAACACTAACATCAAACTGATATAAAAAATTTTTTGGGGGCGACACTATTCCTTTAAAGAGGCTCTGTCACCAGATTTTGCAACCCCTATCTCCTATTGCAGCAGATCGGCGCTGCAATGGAGATAAGAGTAACCTTGTTTTTTTTTAAAAACGAGCATTTTTGGCCAAGTTATGACCATTTTTATATTTATGTAAATGAGGCTTTCTAAAGTACAACTGGGCGTGTTTAAAGTAAAAGTACAACTGGGCGTGTATTGTGTTCGTTAAATCGGGGAGTTTTTACTTCTTTTACTAGCTGGGCGTTGTGTATAGAAGTATCATCCACTTCTCTTCACAACGCCCAGCTTCTGGCAGTGCAAAGACACAGCGTGTTCTCGAGAGATCACGCTGTGACGTCACTTCCCCAGGTCCTGCATCGTGTCGGACGAGCAAGGACACATCGGCACCAGAGGCTACAGTAGATTCTGCAGCAGCATCGGCGTTTGCAGGTAAGTCGATGTAGCTACTTACCTGCAAACGCTGATGCTGCTGCAGAATCAACTGTAGCCTCTGGTGCCGATGTGTCCTCGCTCGTCCGACACGATGCAGGACCTGGGGCAGGAAGTGAGTGACGTCACAGCGTGATCTCTCGAGAACACGGCTGTGTCTGCACTGCCAGAAGCTGGGCGTTGTGAAGAGAAGTGGATGATACTTCTATACACAACGCCCAGCTAGTAAAAGAAGTAAAAACGCCCAGATGTAATGAACACAATACACGCCCAGTTGTACTTTTACTTTAAACACGCCCAGTTGTACTTTAGAAAGCCTAATTTACATAAATATAAAAATGGTCATAACTTGGCCAAAAACGCTCGTTTTAAAAAAAAACAAAAACGTTACTCTTATCTCCATTGCAGCGCCGATCTGCTGCAATAGGAGATAGGGGTTGCAAAATCTAGTGACAGAGCCTCTTTAACCACCTCGTTCCAGGCTTGTTCCTTAGCCACAGTGTCTTTGTACTCCTTCAGCCATTTGCCCCATATCACTGGGTAGTCTTCAACAAATAAAATGAGGCTCTTCGCCTGCAGTTTTGTGAGTGACATTTTTTGATCAGATTCTCTTCAGCGACTCTGCTAAGAAATCCCCTGACGTCGCCTAGCAAACCTTCTGTAATTACAGGTGCACACACGTAGCCACCCGTAATTACGGGAGCCCCATAGACTTCTATGGGCCTGCCCGTGCCATAATTATGGCCTGAAATAGGACATTTTCCATATTTATCAACGGCACAGGAAACCGTCCCGTAAGGAAACGGGAAGGTACCTGTGGCCAATAGAAGTCTATGGGCCCGTAATTACGGGCCGTAATTATGGCCGTTTTTACATTCGTGTGCATGGGGCCTAAGGCAGTAGTAATATAGTTTAAAAAAAAGACACATAGAAAAACATTTTATTGAAATAAAAAAAACAACACAACCCTTGTTAACTATTTTAACCCCTTCCCTCTTTAGCCACTTTTGACCTTCCTGACACAGCCTCATTTTTCAAATCTGTGGTAATGTGGTAATAACGTCGGAATGCTTTTACCTATCCAAGCGATTCTGAGATTGTTTTCTTGTGACACATTGGACTTTATGTTACTGGCAAAATTTGCTCGATATGTTCAGTATTTAATCATGAAAAACACCAAAACTTAGCGAAAAATTGCAAACATTAGCATTTTTCTCAACTTAAATGTATCCGCTTGTAAGACAGGCAGTTATAACACACAAAATTGTTGCTAACTAACATCCCTCATATGTCTACTTTAGATTGGCATCGTTTTTTGAACATCCTTTTATTTTTGTAGGACGTTACAAGGCTTAGAACTTTAGCAGCAATTTCTCACATTTTCAAGAAAATTTCAAAAGGCTATTTTTACAGGGGCCAGTTCAGTTGTGAAGTAGCTTTGAGGGCCTTATATATTAGAAACCCCCAAAAAGTCCCCCCATTTTAAAAACTGCACCCCTCAAAATATTCAAAACAGCATTTAGAAAATTTCTTAACCCTTTAGAATTTTCACTAAATCACAGGAATTAAAGCAAAGTAGAGGTGAAATTTACAAATTTCATATTTTTTTGCAGAAATTAATTTTTAATCCAATTTTCTTTGTAACACAGAAAGTTTTACCAGAAAAATGCAACTCAATATTTATTGCCCAAGTTCTGTAGTTTTAGTAAATATCCGACATGAGGCCCGTAGAATGCTACTGTACTGAAGCACCGGCCTCAGAAGCAAAGGAGCACCTAGTGGATTTTGCAGCTTTATTTTTATTAGAATATATTTTAGGAAACATGTCAGGTTTGAAGGGCTCTTGCGATGCCAAAACAGTGGAAATCCCCCAAAAGTGACCCCATTTGGGAAACTACACACCTCAAGAAAATTATCTAGGGATATAGTGAGCATTTTGACCACACAGGTTTTTTTCAGAAATTATTGGAAGTAGGCCATGAAAATTAAAATCTAAATTTTTTCAAA
Organism: Rhinoderma darwinii; assembly: GCF_050947455.1. Lineage (NCBI taxonomy): Eukaryota > Metazoa > Chordata > Amphibia > Anura > Rhinodermatidae > Rhinoderma > Rhinoderma darwinii. The sequence goes on from NC_134689.1 coordinate 163,477,607, forward strand.
GAAAATGTAGATTTAGCGATTTTTTTTCTAATTTACACAAGGACTAAAGGAGAAAAAGCACCACCAAATTTGTAAAGCAATTTCTCCCGAGTAAAACTGTTCCCCACATGTGGTAAGAGACGGCTGTTTGGACACATGGCAGGGCTTAGAATGGAAATAGCGCTATTTGGAGATCACATTTAGGAGGAATGGTTTGCGGAGGCCATGTCGCCTTTGCAAAGCCCCTGAGGCGACAAAACAATGAAAACGCCCAAAAAGTGACTCCATTTAGGAAACTACAACCCTTGAGGAATTCATCTAGGGGTGTAGTAAGCATTTTGACCCCATAGATGTTTCATATAATTTATTAGAATTGGGCAGTGAAAATAAAAACAATCCTTTTTCTTCAATAAGACGTAGCTTTAGCGCAAAATTTTTCATTTTTTGGGAGGCCAGGTAAACAAAAAACTGCAATTCTGGCATAGTCTTTTTTATACAGCGTTCACCATGCGTTATAAATTACATGTTAACTTTATTCTGCGGGTCAGTACGATTCCGGCGATACCTAATTTATAGCACTTTTTTATGTTTTACAACGTTTTGCACAATAAAATTACTTTTGTAAAAAAATATATTTTTTCTGTCGCCAAGTTGAGAACCATAACTTTTTAATTTTTTTGTCGACGGAGCTGTATGAGGGCTTGTTTTTTGCAAGACGAGCTATAGTTTTTATATCTCCAATTTTTTGATACGTGCGACTTTTTGATCACTTTTTATTCCAATATTTGTAGGGCAAAGTGACCAAAAACAAGAAACTCTGGTATAGGTTTTTACGTTTTGTTTTTTTATGCTGTTCACCGCGTGCAATAATATATTTTGATACCTCAGGTCGTTACGGTCGCGGCGATACCAAATACATATTGTTTATTATTTTTTTTCAATAATAAAGGACTTGATAAGAGAAAAAGGGTGATTGGGTTTTATTTTATTACTTGAAACTTTTATTGTTTTCAAACTTTTATTTTTACACATTTTTTTCAAGTCCCACTAGGGAACTTGAAGGTCCAACTGTCTGATGTTTTTTTTCTTATACATTGCACTACCTTCGTAGTGCAATGTATTAGATCTGTCAGTTATTCACTGACAGCAAGCCGATTAGGCTTCGTCTCCGTAATGGCAGAGCAGGAGGCCATTGTGTCTCCTGTTGCCATAACAGCAGTTGCCAGTCCTGATTGCCTGTCAGGGCTGGCGATCTGCTAGTAACCGCTAAGATGCAGCGATCGCTGCATCAAAGGGGTTAATGGCAGGGATCGGAGCTAGCCTCAGTTCCTGCCGTTACAGGTGGATGTCAGCTGTAACATACAGCTGACTTCCACCGCTGATAACGCAGGATCAGCTCCTGACCTGACGCCATCTCGCCGGCAGCTACGGAAGCCAATCAGGCTCCGCCGCCGGGCGGATCTTGACCGGCTTCCGTGCTAGGCAGACCGGGAGGCCAGTATTAGGCCTCCGGTTGCCATTGCAGCCACTAATTCATTGCTGGGGTTCCGATGAGCTGCAAACACCTCAAGTGCAGCACTCGCGTTTGAGCTATGCACTTAATGGGTTAATGACAGGGATCTATGCTAATTTCGGTCCCGCCATTACAGCCGGATGTCAGCTGTAAGATACCGCTGAGATCTTTGCGATGATGGCACCGGCTCAGCTTGAGCCGATGCCAAACATTTGGCGTATGGGTACGGCAATTTGCGGGAAGTCATGGTGTACCCATACTGCAAATGTCGGGAAGGGGTTAATGAAAACAACACCGTAATCAAAGTAGTCCAACAACCGAACATGTAAAAAAACACAAACAAAAAATAAAGCATAACAAGTATACTTCCCTTTTCAGGGAAACTCCTGACGTCACTGTCCGTATATGGATAGTGACATCAGAAGCAATGCTAGAGTCCCCGGGCAAAGCAACCCCAGAGCAGACCCGCCCTCCCCCTCCAACTCACACCTGCCCAAAACAAAGCCCCCTCCACAACACAGACCCCTCTCCAAGTCAGACCAGACCCTCAAGCAGACACCCCTAAACACAAACCATAGAGCAGATCCCCCAGACGAGACATTCACAACGTATCCCCTGCCGCCCACTCGCTATCTGCACGCGCTGGGGGGGAAAAAAAAAGCAGGAAAAGGTATGAAAGCGGTCACGTGACCGCAGAGACATGTGATCGCGTGACGTCAGAACCTCCAAGAAGCACATACACTCTAGTCTAGCATCTACCATGGAGGAATATGAGAAAGACGCTGGCTGCGTCCCGATCCTGCACCCAGAGGTGAGTGCGGCGTTACTGCTGTGCAGCAAGCCGGCCGGGGCCTGGTGGAAGGGTCGAGCAGGACGGGCAGCTCGTTATGACAGAGGGGCAGACGCTGGGGAGGTTGTGCTGCTGCTGTCGCCGAGGATGCTCAGAGAGGTGCAGGG